>NW_026585797.1:19186393-19277289 GCF_907164565.1 Psammomys obesus
TGGGTCGCTTACTATAACTCAGCCATGAACCCTCTGATTTATGCTTTCTTTTATCCTTGGTTTCGAAAAGCCATCAGAATGATCGTCACTGGCAGAATCTTGAGAGGGAATTCCTCCACCACCAACTTGTTTCCTGAGTAGGTTCTTGGTTTAGTTGGGGATTGTAAAGAGATTCAGAGCATAACATCACCCCTGCAACTGAGTGTCCAGATCTACTCCTACAAAGTGAGGAGTTAAGCTTCAGCTGTGACTGAAATGTGGAGATCCAGCTGACAGGTTCTTTATGAAATGTAAAATGAATTTCTAGTTGAAATGGAATCAGATGTCCTCAGATCTAACCATTTTCCGCTGTGTTTTGTGCTGGTTAGTGCTTCATCGAAATTTGAATAGAACCATAAATACAACTCAGTAAATCTCAATAAGACTGAATAAGACTCAAGAGGCTCAGTGAGCCTCCCAGTGTCACCTGTAGGCTTCAATAGGCACGTGCACCCATTCATACATTCATGGACATCCATACACGTCCTGTCTATTCACACACCTATCCATACATTCATTCATGATCATTTGTACACATACACACTCCGTCTGTTCAGTGACCTGCTTTCTAGGGAGCGAGCACACAGAGGAAGGGTCACAGTCCTAAAGCAGTACAAGTTATTATGTGTTTAAAGCAAGGATTTGTTCTTTATTCACTATGACATGTAAATCAGCTCATCTTTCATTTTGTAGAGTTTCTAAAAGCTTATACAGGTTTTCAAAGATGTGCATAAAGACAAAATTTCTTTGGATCCCCAACTAGAAGCCCGCTTTCCTGGATTTGTAAAATTCTAATTGTTGGCTTCTGTTAAACCTTTTAAACCACGAACTTGAATATATAGTCTTTAAATCCCAATGAAACTAAGAGACATTTAGGGGGCTGTCTCTTGCTCAGGGAAGGGGGATATGTGAGTGTCTTTTAACTGAGGCCCAGATTTGGGCACTCAAAATGTGATTTTTTAATGTCAGGTGTTTCTGTGTTAACTAACATCTCCTCAGCTCCTTACAGAGGAAAAGAGAATTAGTGTCCTATATAGTAACATCTGTTCAGTCAGAGGAATGGTCACAGTCCTGAAGTTTTTATGAAGTAGAACATGTTTAAATCAAAGGTTTAAAGATGATCGTTCTTTATTCACGATGATTTATAAATTAGCTTATTTATTTTGTAAAGTTTCTAATAATTTATACAGGCTTTCAAGGATGTACATAAAAGTGAAATTAATGTGTTCAGAAGAGAAAAAAAAAAACCCCACTAAGATAAAGGGCAAAATATGCAGTTAACCAAAGTCTGGAAAACACATTTTATTAGGATCCACAGAGTGTTTCTAATGCCCCCTCTCTGTAAAGATCTGAATTTCTTGTATATTTTCCCGGGTTAAATCAACTGGGTGTTTTTGAGATGTCTTGCTTTATCATAAACTAGAGGGCAGTATACAGCAGATGAATAATCAGCCCTTCTATTCTACTCTCTATTGTTTTATTTCAGACGAGAAGTTATGAAACTCCAAGCCTTAGGGTTGTAGAGGCGGCTGTGAGTTAAGAGCACCGGCTGCTCTTCCTGAGGACCAGGATTCAATGACCAGCCTGCCACGGCAGCTCACACCCATTGATAGCTATACACTGTCTCTATGCCTGGCTTCCCCAGGCACTGCACACACAGATGCACAGACATATATGCAAGCAGAACATCCTAACACACAGCGGAAGAGACCTGAGCGCACTGATATGTGACAAAGTTATTGATACATATTGAAATGTTCTTGCTTGCTATTCCTTTCTAGTTTCTCTGTTGGGAAACACCAAGAGTACTTACTATTCACGTGTGTTGACTTTTACTATCAGACCTATTTTAAACTGGGAAAGCGTTCCTTAGGTGCAACCCCATTCCTGATTTTTATTGGAGACATGGAGTCTTCCCCTGTAGCTCAGACTAACTCCAGGAAAGCCCCCTGCCTCAGCTTTCTGAACCGTGTGATTAGAGGCTTAAGCTATCTATCACCTTTGGCTTATGTCCTAGTTTAACGTGTTTGAGGTCTGTCTTTGTATGACTGACAGGTGACTAATGACATAACGGACTCTTTCATATCCCCTGCTCGTGGCTCTTGTGTTCAGACGGTAAATATCACCAGCTGCCTTCAGTGTATCCTGCCGCCATTGATCTGTAACCCTTCTCCAGCTGAGTGGCCGTGTAGACAAACAGATGCTTTGGAGTAGCTGAAGCACGCTGTGGTTCTCTGCATCCAAAAGTAACTCTAATACTCAGTTCAAATACAACAAAAGCAGCAAATTCCTCTCTCAGTAGCATTTTGTGCTGTCTAGTTTTATAGCAACTTGATGCAAGCTAGAGTTACGCGAAAGGAGGGAACCTCGTTTGAGAGAATGCCTCCATGAGATGCGGCTGTGAGAAATTTTCCTTGTTAGCGATTGATGGGGGAAGGCCCAGCCCATTGCGGGTGGTGCCATCCCTGGGCTGGTGGTCCTGGGTTCTACAAGAAAGCAGGCTGAGCGAGCCATAGGGAGAAGCCAGTAGACAGCAGCCCTCCTTGGGCTTCTGCCTTAGCCCCTGCCTTACTTCCTGGCTTGTTTGAGTTTCTGCCCTGACTTCCTTAAGTGAAGGCCCTTTACCTGGCAGTGTTGGCGGAAATAAACTCTTTCCTCCAAAAGTTGCCTTGGTCACGGTGCTTTATCACAGCTGAGGGGGGGGGGGGGCGGGGGGGACTGCAGGCTCCATAGGAGGTGCAGAAATGAACCTAGAAGAGGTGAGAATCAAAACTCGGTTCTGACTGTCTTCATCAGCCTGGATCAAACTTGGGGGATTCTGATGCCAGTTGGTTTAATTTTAAGCATATTTAAAGACAATGGAATTTGGAAAAAGGTTTCCAGGCAACAAACCTTCCAGTTCCAGGTGCACAATAAAGCTTCAGATGGGACTAGGGTCGGCAGGCCGAAAAGAACATGTGACCGTTCCACTACGGGTGGACTCTGTTAACTGGGAGCCAGAGAAAACGCTCCAGGGAGGGAAGAGTCTAGAGCAGACATTCGGGGGGGATTTGGGTGAGGCCCGCCTCTACCGATAGCAAAAAGGTCACCGGCTTTCCGGTGGAACGCAGTTACTTTGTTCTGTCTCCTCCTCCGAGAAGGCGATCCTGTGGGTTTATCCTTCGTGGTTTCTGTGAATGCGAGGGCATTTGCCCCCTCCCGCCCCCAACACACAGCAATAGTAACCCTAACCAAGACACCTCTCAAACACACTAGGTAATTAATGGTAAGTAATTTTACCATCTCCCTACCTCGATGGTTATACTTTTCTGAATATTTTTATATGCACTGGAAACTGAGCATAAATCTGAGCAATCTAGTGCGACATTAATCTCTTACAGTCTCACTTGTGCTGGTTTCTTTCATGAGCCCTGTTTTCAGCGACCATTTATCGGGCTCTCCGGGAGTAAACGCACCAACTCTGGAACCGGAAGCACACAGGCTAGGAGGAACCTAAGCCTTCAGAAGATCTCTCGTAAATTTGCAGTGTTTGCGCTGTGCTGCGCACTGCTTTAATTACAGGAGCTCACTTGCTCTCCCCACATCCTGGGGAATCAGGCAGGACTGTCCCTCTGTTAGTGAGTGTACTTTTGTCAGAGGAGGTCAAGTGTCACACCTAATGTCATCATGCTCAGACGTGAGCACACACCACCCTGGAACTCAGAGAGTAAGAGATGAGGCTCAGTCATTCATGACAAGTTTTTTTTTTTTTTTTAACTTTATTCATTTAGCTGTTGCTTTATGTCTCAATCGTAGTCTCCATCCTCCCATCCTCCTGGTCCCACCCTCCCTCTTTCTTCCCTCCCTCCCTCTAAGAACCCTCCCATCGCTAATCCTCCCCAGCAGTTCAGGTCACATCAGGACTGAGCACATCCTCTGATGGCAAGTTCTTTAGAGCACAGGTTTTGATGCACATAAATTTCACATAAGTATTTCAAAGGAAAAGATGATTTTAATCAAGAAAACTATAATTAGAGATCAATACGCGTATATATATGTATGTAATGTGCTCGTTTGTGTATGTATGTGTATATGTTCATGTATGTATGAATATATGTGTGCATATGTACATGTGTGTGTGTGTTTCTGTTTTTTCCATTAATGTGACCACCTCTGTATTTGATCTTTCAGGTCTAATTATTAGGGTATTTCAGTGAGAATTTAGGAATAATGTAAGTAAAATTTTGCATTCAGTCAGTGTGATGTTTAGGTAGTGTACACTGGGTCAACCATTTGATTATCCCAATAGAAGTTGCTGCATCACTAATTTTAAAATATCTAGGCCTTGAGCCACATGGGATCTGACTCCTTCCTCTGTACTCCTCATGCTGCTGCTGCATGGTCCAGAAACTGATGTCATCTCTGGACCGTGCTCCACCCTCAGAACAACATAGATTCTGGTTGATCACTGCCTGCAATTTGCTCTCCCCATTTGGGAATATGGAGTCTGAATATAAAATCTGGAATCAAGTGATGATATTTTGTTGTACATTTTCTTTTTTTATAGTACAAGGTGAATGTATATTTTTATTTATTTTATTTTATTTTATTTTATGTGCATTAATGTGAAGGTGTCGGATCCTTTGGAATTGGCATTACAGACAGTTGTGAAGCTGCCATGTGGGTGTGGGAATTGAACTCGGCTCCTTTGGAAGAACAGACAGTGCTCTCTCTTAACCACTGAGCCATCTCTCCGGCCCCTGAATATTTTCATTACAGTAAATTTAAGTTTCTATAATGAAAGCCCACATATAGAGTTTGAGCCCAAATAGAATATTTAAGATATACTAAATACCCTAAGGCATCAGTTATTATTTATGTTGTGTTAAATGAATAAAGGAGATATCTCAAAACCTGTGACAACATACAGTGGAGTATTTAAATTATCCTGAAAAAGAATAAAGAACAGGCTTTAACCATCACGATTTTCATCTCCAGTTGTGCCAGGAGACTGACCAGTCAATCATGGTCAAGACTGACCATCTTGAATCATAAATAAAATTCAGGCACCAAAGCCCAATTGCAAGGCTCTACTACTGCTCCAGTTGCCGATCCAAAACGAACAGTTCTTATTTCATTTCATATATTGTTATATCTTGGTAATAGCCACTTAATGACAAGGCCAAGAATAGCTTCCAGTGTGTTTTATTGCATGACAGCCAGCCAGGGTGTAGGAGGTGAGGACCAGGCAACAGCAGCTTCAGCATAATTTCTGACCTAGAGTCTTGCACTGGCAGTTTATCAGGACTATGGGAAGTCAGGAGGGAAAATGAGGAGCTGGAGCTGCAAGAGGTTTTCTGTCTGTGAAAACAGTCACCTTTGATCTCATAAACCGATTGTCAACTGGAAGGTAATAAATACAGCAGCTTGTTGAAGGGAGTATGACCAGGCTCCAGTGAGTATATAGATAACACAAATTCTTCTCTCTCTCTCTCTCTCTCTCTCTCTCTCTCTCTCTCTCTCTCTGTTAGGGAGGAGGTCACAGGGTAGGGGAGGAGTGGATGGACAGGAAAGGACTGGGAAGCAAAGGTGGTAGAGGTGTATGATGTGAAATCCCCAAAGAATCAATAAAAATATTATTTTGGAAAAAGAAGGGAAGGAATGGATAGAATGAACATTGTGAGAGAGCCGGAATCCAAAGGGATAATGCTTCTATATAACACATATCCCATCCCTTCATTTCTGCTAAGTTCAGTCACCTGCCCCTAGACTTCTCTGAGTTTCTTCCAAATTACCTCTTCGACACTTGCTACCCTGCCACCCTCTTCCCACCTGGATTCGTCGACAGAATTGCGAGTCTCAGGATTAGGCATAGGCTGGTGTCGGAAAACTTTTGTTCGCCTACATAGAAAAGCCAGTCCTCCTACTCCCTCCCCAGATCCAAGTTATTTGTGCTGTAAAGATTACAATTCCTTGGAAGTCACCTGTGTTGGTTGAAGCGACGGGCCTATGAGAACTGATGTTCTCTGGGTCTACTTCCTGGTCTCCATCATGAGCATGACATAATGGTTTAGGACTGCTGGGAAGTGAATAGTTCAGTGTCTGTGGCACAAGTGTGCTGAACTGTAGGGCAGAGCATAAGGACCTCTGTGAGGACCGTCATATGCCCTGTAAAACAATCATTTCTGCCTAAGTGTAGGTTGAATGAGATTGCCCCCCCCCCCCCCAGTGGTGCATATGTTTGAATACTTGGTTGTGGGTTGGTGGGGAATTGTTTGGGAAGGATTAGGAGACAGGGTCTGGCTGGAGGAGCTGTGTCACTGGAGGTGAGCCTTGAGGCTTCAAAAACCCCTGTCAGTCTCTGTTAGCTCTGTGCACGGTCCTTATGGATGAAGATATAAGCTCTCAGCTACTGCTCCAACACCATGCCAGCCTGCCTGCTGCCATGATGGTCATGGACTCTCAGCCTCTGGAGCTGTGAGCCCAAATTAAATGCTTTCTTTTGTAAGTTCTTTTGGTCTTGGTGTTTCGTCACGGCAATTGAAAAGTAAGTGTGACACTAAGGAAGTGAGGCCATGCAAACGCTGACCTCCAGGAGAGACCACAAAAGACCGCAGAAAGCTTGATGTTTTAGATCTTTCCTATGCTTTGCCTTTACTTACCTACATTTTTTAAAGCTTTATTTATTATTTACATAACTTTCTGCCTGCACACCAGATCTTACTATAGATGGTGGTTGCTGGGAATTGAACTCAGGACCTTTGGAAGAACAGCGAGTGTTTTTAACCTCTGTGCCATCTCTCCAGTCTCTTACTCACATTTTTAAGTAAGTAGCTTTTCTTTCATTCATTTTCACTGTGTCCTAGGCCTTATAAAAACCGAAGGCAGATTTATGTATAAGGAAACATCAAAATAGTGTCAAATGCTGGGTTGGGCTCTTTCAACACTGTTGAACTGAGAAAAAGTCTTGGGTGACAAAAGTCAGAATCATCTGTAGGAAATTACGCAGCATACACCAAGCACTTCAGAGCAGAACTTAGTGATCATAATTATCAAAGTAGATCTCCCTTTACACCTCATGCCACAGAGACTTCTTGAGAAAAGTTCATAATGGTTGAAGTGGCTTGTCTGGCTGCCTAAAGATTCTAAGAGGGAGAAACTCCTTAAAAGTTCCCTTCTACAGAGGACAACTTCTTGAACAGAACACAAACAGCACAGGCTCTAAGAGTAACAATCAATAATTGGGACCTCATGAAACTGAAAAGCTTCTGTAAAGCAAAGGACACTATCTTCAGGACAAACAACACCTACAGACTGGGAAAGGATCTTCACCAACCCTATATCTGACAGAGGGCTAATATCCAGAATATATAAGAAACTTAAGTTAAACAAAATGTGTTTCTTAATTTATGACTTTTGAGGAAGTATTAACAATAAGAAAAAAAATTCTAACTCTGAAAACCCACATAGTATGAATGTACTGCCAGCTATTCATACAAATGCAATTTTATCTTGTAATTACATTGTCTTTATTCTTTACATTTGGATTCCAGATCTTCCTGTTGAGATCTGGACTTGATACTTCCTTATGCCAGACTTGTTTTTGAACTCATCTTATTGGGCATGCATTAAAAGACTCTTCAATGCAACATCTTGGCACCTTTTTTCTTACAGAGAACATTTATAAGGCTTGAAACAGGTTATGCTGCAGAGGTTTATCACCTCCGGTTTGAGAATCTACAGGTCCATTTTGCTTTGTAGGCAGCTCTGCACAGAGAACACTATTTTTACCCCCATTTTAGAGACGAGAACTCTCACACACACAAATGGTAAATGACTTAGCCCAAGTGAAGCCACTGAATGATGTAGACGGATTTGAGCATTTCAAACACGGGTGGTGAGGAGCTCACTCAGACCTTGGTCTTATGCACAGTTTTTTCAGACAGAGGAAAGTAACTGCTTCCAGAAGCAAACCTGCCATATGGACTCTTTACAGTCAATCTCTAAGATATTGGTTTGTTTGTTCTCTGTTAATGTAAGCGGAGATAACCTAATGCTAGGTTCTCCTCAAATATTAATCATTAAACATTTTACAAAACCAAATAAAGATGAAAAATGATGTAAGGTTTTAAGAATGAAAGACTAATGGATTATCACTATATGGGTGAAAATTTAAAACTTGGTAACTTGTTTGTTTTAATTTTTTTTTCAGTTTTAAAATTTGTAAGGCAATATTAAAAAAATATTTAAATAGAATGGATGAGACTTTACCAGCCAACCAAAATTGTGGACATTTAGCTTTTTCTGTAAACATACAATATTGTGATTTATAAAGGGCAGGAAAGTGAAAAATGTGGCACACAGTTGTATTATAACAAATAGTTTTTGCAGTATAGCTAATGACAAGATGTGTCTCAGCAATGAGAGTGCTCACTGCTCTTCCAAAGGACCTGGGTTCAATTCCTAGCACCCACATCAGACAGGTCACAGTCCTGTAACTCCTGCTGCAGGGCATCTAATGACCTTTTTTGGCTTCTACAGGATCTACACAAAGGGCAGACATTCATACAAACAGACATTCACACAGACAGACAGGCAGGCAAACAGGCCCTCACACACGCAAGTACACACTCACACATACAATATGTATATATAAATAAAATATAAGGTAAATGGAACTGGAAGAAACAGGGAAATGTAGAAAGAATGAATAAAACAACAGCTCTAGGATAGGTCATGTCTAGAGGGTTAATGTATGAAACAAACACTGTCAATTCCATTATATTTTATTGAATATGTTTATTAAATAAGTAGGTATCAGCCATTTTTAACAAAAATATAAGATGGTAGAAACACTGGTTGAGATCATGTTAGCATCATGGTGTATAAGCCTCAAAATAACATTTATTTTTTAACATAAATCATTTCTAACAATAAAAGAAAAACTATTATTATTGAACTAAATTTTCAAGATAAGTAGGGGTATGTGTGTTGTCTTTAATGCTCACCTTAAAATAATTTAATGTTGAAATTAGTATTTCTAGTATTGTTCTGTTCTGGGTTTTTTTTTTTTTTTTGAGAAATGTAATTCTTTCTGGTTGACCTCCAAATGTGTAAGAGTAAAACTGAGTCAAAGGCATGAGAGTGAAATAAACAGAAATACTGCTGTAAAAATAAAGACGTCATGAATCCCAGCCAGTTAGGCAGTTATTATGGCTTCTGTAACAAAGGGAACATTCTATTATAGCAATGCTCAGTCACACTGAAAGTTCTTAGAGGTCCAGGTGTGAATGGTTATTTTTCATTCATTCATTCATTCATTCATTCATTCATTCATTCATTTTTTAGCTGTGCTAGGAATGAGATCTCTGGCCTCACACATACAAGGCAAGCGCTCTATCGCTGTTCTATATTCCCAGTCCACTATTACTGTGTCTGTATTTTGTTACTGATGACCAATTAATAGCCTTACCACTAAATGATTGGAAAAGTTGTGATAATCTTTACCGCACTGGGGGACATTGTCCAATTGCTGATAATTTCTATAATATGTATGAGCATGTCTTTTAAATAATATTTTTAAAAACACACAGTTTTGTATAATATAATTGTCAATTTAAGTATCAACCTAAGAAAACATATGGAAACAAAAAGCAATTGTGAATTAAGTAACACTTTAGGACAGATTTTTATTTTATAGACACTTTAAATTTGTATTTTAAGAATAATTTCTATATTTGAGAGGCACTGTATTTCCTTAGCTACACCAGGGCTTAAGGGAATTAGCTGTTCTCTGTAATAGTGTGCAACCTTTTCTTGGACAGAAAATAACTCAAGACCTGCAAATCACTTGGTTGAAAGACCAAGTTCAGGACCCAACCCAGAAAGAGTGGATATCAGAGAGCAGAACTCATGTTCCTCTTCCATGGGTCTGGTTTGAACACATCTGCGGCTCTGCAGGGTCTTAGTGTGTGGATGTCAGATGCTTGCAGCTTGTTTCTAGGAATCAGAGTGTCATTGGAGAGAGGATAGAGCTGTGCTAACAGTCAGCTTGATCTTGAAGAAATAGACACAGAAGTGTTACCAGAAGACGTCCTTTGGAAGGATGCAGAGAGCATAGAAATAAGCAAGACAGTTGCTTGGGAGTACACTCCCCACTTAGTGATGTTGGGAAGACTGGAAAGCGTCTCTGGTTAGGATTTATTACTCTCGAAATCTGTTCGTCTAAGAATGTGGTCTACAGATTTAAAAAAATGAGCTAAAATTGAACGGAATTGCTTTGGGTTCTTTCCTCTGTTGCTTACGAGTGTTTTTACAAAGCTTATGTTTGCAGTGAAGGACAGAACACTCGTTGGTATAAAGACATATCTGCCTCACCGCCCAGGAGACACAAGCTTTGTGTTGCCTCTTAAGGAGTGAGAACATGAGAGCCTTACAGAGATTGCTTGAAAGGTGATCTGCAGAGCCCTGTGTGTGGCTGTTTTCTGAACCACAACCAGGTGTGAAAGATCATGTTCCCTTTCTCCTCTTTTTTGCCTCTTTGCTAAACATTCACTGCTCCACTGAAAGTCTATCAGCACCCAGACGTGACCAAGCTTAACTTTTCTGTGAGGTGTTTCTAACCTGGTCCATCTATAAAGAACGCAGCAGCTGTTCTGTGGAAGGCTTATGGAACTGCTTACTTAGAACCATTTCACTTTGTAACAAAAGCTCATTATAGAGTGGTTGGGTAATCGGCTACATTCAGGACCACCATTCAAGTACATGAGGAAAATAATATCCTTATCCCAGTTGTTTTCAGGTTCAATCTGTGTCTTGTAATAGACAACACAAATTTCAATCAAAATAAATTATAAGGCATATTGATTGAGAAACTGACTAGAAAGTGGGAGCATATGTTTGAGTTTTTGTTGTATTAAAACAACCATTGGCTCACTTTGTTTTTATGCATTATCGATACCAAATGTGCTTTCTTTGACTCAAAGACAGACCTCAAAGGTTAAAACACACTCATTTGAATTAACATTTTAAAATACAAAATTTGCATCTTATCAAATTCTAACCAAGTGGACAAGTGAGAGGCAGATTCTCTGAGTTCATGGAAAGCCTGGTTTACACAGCAAGTGCCAGGCCAGCCCAGGCTACAGAGTGAAACCCTGTCTCAAAAAAGAAAAAAATAAATAAAGACGACCAACAAGCACCCTTCCACATCTCCTAAACAAGTAGACAGGCCCTCTGTTTATTCATATGCAAATACTTCAATAATAAAATATATTCTCTAGAAATCAAGTTGGGTCATGGTGTGAGCACATGCCTTTTGTGTGAACCTGTCTCTGTGAAATTAAGCGAACGGGTGATTTGCAGGGCTCCAGAGATGTAAGGCTTTGGATATTTTTAGATGCTTTTCAGTCACTCGGGTGCTCTACAATACGGCTCACTACAAAGTTCTTTGAGGTTAAAATTAAGCATTTTAAGAATATGAAATTATATTTACTTCTCATGCAAAATATACTTTA
Source organism: Psammomys obesus (assembly GCF_907164565.1). Taxonomy (NCBI): domain Eukaryota; kingdom Metazoa; phylum Chordata; class Mammalia; order Rodentia; family Muridae; genus Psammomys; species Psammomys obesus. The sequence continues at coordinate 19,197,928 of NW_026585797.1, forward strand.
AAGAAGGCCCAGTCCCCTGAAAAATGTAATTCTGTATTTCTAAGAGCTTCTTTTCCTTTATGTTATTGTCAGCATCTGAAAACTCACCGAGGGTGGGAGAGGAGGGACAATCCTTCAAATTATTTGAAGATACAAGTAGAGATTTCAGAGCAAAGGAAAAACATTAAGCAAAAACACAGCATTGGAAGGAAGATCTGTTAATAACAGATCTGACCTCTGATCAAGTGTCACTCAGCCTATGAGGAGAAAATGCTTCAGAGCAGCCTGCTACCTGATGAATGATTGTGGGACCTTCCTAGGTCAGAGTGTTTATTTCTGCCTCTGATTAAACCCCAGTCAGACTTTAAATCTCTGCAGCGGTAGTTTTAACCTGCACCCGCCTCTTCAGAGAATAAATTAGTTGTTGATGAATCAGCCTGGAAGACTTTGCCACTCATAATGAGTTTTATTGCCTTGCGAAACCAAGGATAAAAGAAGGCATATATCAAGGGGTTCATGGCTGAGTTGTAATAAACACACCACACTAATATCTCATAGACGTAGGCTGGTGTTATGAAGTTCATGTAGGCATCAATCACAGCATCAACAGTATAAGGCAGCCATGATACAAGGAATGCTGCCATGGCAATCCCCAAGGTTCTGGCAGCCTTCCTCTCTCTTTTGGCTACTCTCTCCTTGTAGCTCTCCGAAGATGCCTGAGCTGGATTGGCTGTGCTCTCTATCTTCCTAGCCTGGTGCTTTGCCACCAAAAATATCCTGCCGTAGAGGAACACCATGACAACCGTGGGCAGGAAGAATAAAAGGAAACACAGTAAAACCCAGTTTTGATTCAGTGGAGCCTGGCAGCCTCCCACACAGGTCAGAGCGGCCACCAGTTCCTCGATCCCTTCTTCGTTGGCTCCTGTGTAAAAGATGGAAAAGCTGTAGGTGACAGAAAAGAACTAAGAGAGAGCAATGCAGATTCCTGAGACAGGGACGGTGAACTTGGTTGGATAGGCCAGCGGGTCCGTAACGGCAACGTACCTGTCGATGGAGATGCAGCATAAATGGAAGAGCGACGCGAAGCAGAAGGAGGTGTCAAAACACGTGTGGAACTTACAGTAACTCTCCCCGAAGTACCAGCAGCCCTCCACAGACCTCACCGTGCTGAAGGGCATCACTGTCACGCCCACCAGGAAGTCGGCACAGGCCAGGGACGCCACCAGAAAGTTCGTAGGCGTGTGTAGCTGTTTAAAGTGCAGGATGGCAGTCAGGACCAGGAAGTTCCCAAACACTGCCAGCACGGCTCCCAAAGCGAGGACCGCGTAGAGGATGGCTCGAGGCCAGGGTGAATAGGCACTTTTGACGCAGGATCCGTTCACGTTCTGATAGCAGAGCTCCACGAGGTCCTCTGGGGGGAAGTTGCTTGCCATTGCCTTCGCCCTTGATAATTTTAAACGTCCCAGATTTCCATCCTAGCAATCTAAAACAAAACAAAACAAACAGATAAACAAACAAAAAAAACGGGGTGACAACTTCAACGGCTCCTGACAGAAAACAAAAGCGGAAAGAAAAGCTCTAGTTAAAATAGTGCTAACCTTTACACTTACACCTTTATGTGCTGTCCGCTCCCGTGTTGGTGGTCCCCAAAAGCACTCTAAAATCGTTGGTTGATAGAAACTTGCTGCAGAAAGCCATCTTAAAAGTCAAACGTATTACTAAATAAAGGACCAGCAATACCCATAGCCTAACGTAGAATTTATTTTATATTATTATATTATCACTTATTGTTGCTGTATTATTCACAATACAGAATTAAATTCAGATAAGGTATTTTTGTGGGTGTCACCTCACCTTTGGAAAGTCTCACCTGTGGCCACCTGGAATGAGAAATAGCTTGGCCACAAACGGCTGAATTTTATTTACTAGTCGTCTCCCCAGAGTGGCTACCGTGTTGGCGATCAGCAACTCAACTCTGCTTTTTTTTTTTTTTTTTTTTTCAAACTGGAAAAACTAAATCACATATCCTTCAAATCACAACTTCAAAGTCCCCATAGTATAGAGTGTGAAGGCTGAGAAGAGTTTTTGCCTTAAGCACGCTTGAGGAATGTGCTTCAACTATGCCTTATGCATTCAGTTTTTCTCTTTCTTTTTTCACCCAGATGATGTGAGCAGCTGGAAGTGACTGGAAACCTATTACCAAATGGCTACTAGCATAATCAATAGGAAAGCATTTCCCAGGCAAATAGCCTCTGTGAGTTGTCTAAAATCAGTAAGAATTTTTTTCTTTTTAAATAAGCCATAACTAGCCTCACCTTTTGTTCTGGAAGCAGGAAGTTTAGTTTTAAACCCACCACACAGGTGTGGTGACAGCTGGGAGTGACGGGTGGGGGGGGAAGTGATGCCTGCACATCTGCTCCGTCCCACAAGTGTCAAGGCATGCTGCCATCACGCTGCACAAATAGCTCCTGTAGGTGTTTGAGTTTGTTCTTAGAGGGCTTTTCTAAGTACCCCGGATAAGCGAATGATTGGCTTCTACTTGGTGAATATGAAATACCTCCATTTGAATATTAATCTCTCTACTAGAGAATAGACGGCACCCATTGCCATTCATTCCGTGGCATGCACCTGTTAAAAATTCAGTTATAGACAGATATGTGTGTCTTTCGCTTTTATTAGTTTTAGGTCATGGCTTTCCCCATCCAAAGATTTTAAATGACATGTGTGCTGTTTCATGCTTCACAAACATATTTTCTTGACTTTGATTTCCCATTTATACTTGAGCTCTACTCGGTTCGTTGTTGCAGAATTAACTACCCTCTTGGCACAGTGTCTCTGGTCACTCTTGGGCTCCCCCAGATGGTAAATCTAACGTGTTCATAGATCAGCTACATTGATGACGTATTTTCTGCTTCTATTCCCACTCTTCAAGTAAAGTTCATACATGTCTTATTTCACTCCCAGGCGAGCTAAAGGCATTTCACTCCAGGTGGTACCCTGTCTCAGAGTTTAAAATACTGGTGTAATGAATTCTGTAACTTCAATCCTTGGATTCTGCCCCACTCCACTGACTTTCCCAGTCCTCTATCCTTGAGCCCTAGAGGGCAGCTGCAGTCTCAACAATGTCTTATCCTGGCCCTTACCTAGAAGCAAAGACACGGGAGCAAGAAAGAATACTTCCAAGATCCATATTGTTGGTTAATGATGTTCTTCATGTATGAGAGGAGTTAGGAGTTCTTAAAATTGGCTTTCCCAGCAGTGGAATAGGGGAGAAGGTAAAGAGATAATCAAACACATTTTTATGCCAGAAACTAAGAAGAGGATCCTCTTCTTTTTTTTAATTTTTTTTACTATTAATTATACTTTATTCATTTTATATTTCCCCATAAGCCCCTCCCTCCTCCCCTCCTGATCCCACCCTTCCTTCCCCTTCCTCATGCATGCCCCTCCCCAAGTCTGATGATAGGGGAGGTCCTCTTCTCCTTCCTTCTGATCTTAGTCTATCAGATCACCTCAGGAGTGGTGAGGATCCTCTTCTTAATGTCAAGGCATTTCATAAGGACCCCACTGCCAGTGCAAATAGGCACTTAGAATACAAATCTCCAATGCCAAAGTAATAATAAAGAATGAAAAATTATAGGTACTGAGAAATGGGACCAAATCAGGCCATACTAATTAAGGATAGATCTGTCTATAAGATATAGACAGCTAGTTTAGTTAAGTAAGAGAGTGTGAATTGTATAACACTCAATTGTGGTGATGTATTTTCGGAAAATATCTCCTCTTGCTTACAGAGACTGAACATCTACCAGACCTTCCTAGCAGTTGAGTTAATAATATGCCTTGACAAGGCTGCCCACTCTCTCCATACCTCTTTAACATAGTACTTGAAGTCCTTGCTAGAGCAATAAGACAATGAAAAGAGATCAAGGGGATTCAGTTCAGAAAGGAAGAAGTCAAATTATCACTATTTGCAGATGATATGGTAGTATACATGAGTGATCCCAAAAATTCTACCAGAAAACTCCTAGAGCTGATAAACACCTTCAGCAAAATGGCTGGATACAAAATCAATTCAAAAAAATCAATAGCCCTCCTTTATACAAAAGACAAAAGGGCTAAGAAAGAAATTAGGGAAACAGCACCCTTCACAATAGCCACAAAGAAGATAAAGTATCTTGGTGTAACTCTAAACAAGCAAGTCAAAGACTTGTATGAAAAAAAATATCCAGTCTCTAAAGAAAGAAATAGAAGAAGATATCAGAAGATGGAAAGATCTCCCATGCTCACGGCTTGGCAGGATTAACATAGTAAAAATGGCCATCCTACCAAAAGCAATCTACAGATTCAATGCAATTCCCATCAAATTACTAACACAATTCTTTACAGACCTTGAAAGAAAAATTCTCAACTTTATAAGGAATAACAAGAAAGCAGAATTGCTAAAACAATCCTCTACAATAAAAGATCTTCTGGAGATATCTTCATCCCTGATCTCAAGCTCTACTAGAGAGCAACAATACTAAAAACTGCATGGTACTGGCATAGAAACAGAATGGTGGATCAATGCAATCAAATAGAAGACCCAGAAATAAACCCATACACTTATGGACACCTGATTTTTGACAAAGATGCCAAAACCATACAATGAAATAAAAATAACATCTTCAACAAATGGTGCTGGACTAACTGGATGTCTACATGTAGGAAAATGCAAATAGATCCATACTTATCACTCTGCACAAAACTAAAATCCAAGTGGATCAAAGACCTCAATATAAAAACGGACACACTAAACCTCTTAGAAGAAAAAGTGGGCAAGACCCTGAATTCATTGGCACAGGAGACAACTTCCTGAACAGAACACCAACAGCACAGGCTTAAAGAGCAACAATCAAAAAATGGGACCTCATGAAACTGAAAAGCTTCTGTAAGCAACGGACACTGTCATCAGAAGAAAACAACAGCCTACAGACTGGAAAAAGATCTTCACCAACCCTATATCTGACAGAGGACTAATATCCAGAATATATAAAGAACTCACGAAATTAAACAGCAACAAATCAAGTAATCCAATTAAAAAACAGAGTACAGATCTAAACAGAATTCTCAATAGAGGAACATCAAATAGCAGAGAAATACTTAAAGAATGCTCAACATCCTTAGTCATCAGAGAAATACAAATCAAAACGACCCTGAGATTTCACCTTACACTCATCTGAATGGCTAAAATCAAAACCTCAAGTGACAATACATGCTGGAGAGGATGTCGAGAAAGGAGAACTCTCCTCCATTGTTGGTGGGAATGTAAACTTGTACAACCACTTTGAAAATCAATCTGGCACTTTCTCAGACAATTAGGAATAGTGCTTCATCAAGATCCAGCTATAGCACTCTTAGGCATATATCCAAAAGATGCTCCAGTACACAAGGACATTTGCTCAACCATGTTGGTAGCAGCTTTATTCATAATAGCCAGAACCTGGAAACAACCCAGATGTTCCTCAACTGAAGAATGGATACAGAAATTGTGGTACATTTACACAATGCAATACTACTCAGCAATTAAAAACAAGGAAATCATGAAATTTGCAGGCAAATGGTGGGATCTAGAAAAGATCATCCTGAGTAAGGTATCCCAGAAGAAGAAAAACACACATGGTATATACTCACTTATAAGTGGATACTAGACCTATAATATAGGATAAACATACTAAAATCTGTACATCTAAAGAAACTAAACAAGAAGGAGGGCCTGGGGTAAGATGATCAATCCTCACTTAGAAAGACAAATGGTAATCAAAGAGCAGGCCAATCAGATTATGTCAGAGGCAGTCCCTCTTCCCATTACTAGGTAACCCACTTGGACACTGACCTGCCATGGGCTACATCTGTTCAGGGGTTCTAGGTTATCTCCATGAATAGTCCTTGGTTGGAGTATGAGTCTGTGGGAAGTTCCCTGTGTTCAAATTTTCTGGTTCTGTTTCTCTCCTTGTGGAGTTCCTGTCCTCTCCAGCTCTTACTATTTCCCACTTCTTACATAAAATTCCATTCACTCTGCCTGACAGTTGGCCATCAGGCTCAGCATCTGCTTTGATAGTCTGCAGGGCAGAGGCTTTCAGAGGCCCTCTGTGGTAGGTTCCTAGTTTGTTTCCTGTTTTCTTCTTCTGGCTTTCAGAGGCCCTCTGTAGCAGGTTTCTAGGTTGTTTCCTGTTTTCTTCTTCTTCTGATGTCCACCCTCTTTGCCTTTCAGGTGGGGATTGAACATTTTAGTTAGGGTCCTCTCTCTTGCTTGGTTTCTTTAGATGCATAGATTTTAGTGGGTTTGTCCTATGTTGTATGTCTATATGAGTGAGTATATACCGTGTGTGTCTTTTTGCTTCTGGGACAACTCACTCAGGATGATCCTTTCCGGGTCCCCCTGAGGGGGGAGCAGCGCTACCAGGCCACAGAAGAGGACAATGCAGCCACTTTTGACGAGAACTGATAGACTAAGATCAGAAGGGAGAGGAGAACCTCCCCTATCAGTGGACTTGGGGAGGGGCATGCATGCAGAAACGGGAGGGAGGATGGGATCGGGAGGGGAGGAGGGAGGGGCTAATGGGGGGATACAAAATGAATAAAGTGTAATTAATAAAAAATTTAAAAAAGGTTAAAAAAAGAAAGACAAATGGGATGGACATCGGAAGTAGGAGAAAACAAGCAACAGAACAGGAGCCTACCACAGAGGGTCTCTGAAAGACTCTACCTAGCAGTGTATCAAAGCAGATACTGAAACTCATAACCAGACCTTGGGCAGAGTGCAGAGAATTACATGAAAGAAAGAGAAGTTAGTAAGATCTGGAGAGGACAAGAGCTCCACAAGGACCAAATATGTCAGGGCACAGGGGTCTTTTCTGAGACTGATTCTCCATCCAAGGACCAGGCATGGAGATAACCTAGAACCCCTGCTCAGACATAGACCATGGCAGCTCAGTGTCCAAGTGGGTTTTCCTAGTAAGGGCAACAGGGATTATCTCTGACATGATGTCAGTGGCTGCCTCTTTGACCTCCCCACCATCAAGGGAGGAGCAGCCTTGCTAGGCAACAGAGGAGGACATTGCAGCCAGTCCTGAAGAGACCTAGTAAGCTAAGGTCAGATGGAAGGGAAGGAGGACCTCCCCTATCAGTGGACTTAGAGAGGGGCAGGGAGGAGATGAGGGAGGGAGGGTGGGGTTGGGAAGGAATGACAGAGGGGGCTATAGCTGGGATACAAAGTAAATAAACTGTAATTAATATAAAAAATAAAAATGTAATAATCATAAAAAGAAATAATTTTGATATTATTTCAAAAGATGTTATGATGGGAAAAAAATCCCTTTGAGTACATAAGCTAAAAGCAACATAGTTGTCAAGAAGTGGCATGCAATTAAAAAAGAAAAAAGAAGTGCATGTACTTAAGTCATTTTGTAGATTGATGTGCTATAGTACATGAATGTGTCATTTAAATAAAGCCTGAGGAGATGCAAACATCTGGGACATATTTCTCCCACTCAATTAGATGTCACTTTCAAATATGGGAACTTCCTTCTACAAACTAACTTTACTTTCATAGTTTGGGATTAAAGATATGTTCCACCACACCTGGACCTAAGCTTTTTGTTACATGAAACTTGTTCTATACCAGTCTGGCCTTGAATTCAGAGATCTGCTTGCCTGTCACACATTTTGACCAAGTGAGCTCCATTCTAGAGAGAGAAGTTTGTTTTAAAATTCTTAAAACAATGAATGAAACACAGTACGTAAAGTAACTGAAGGACAGAAATTACATAACCATTTCTATTGATGCCAAAAGAAGCATTTGGCAAAGTTTAACATGCCTTCATGATAAAAAGTCCTGGGAACATTAGAAATGAGTAGAGAATATTTCAAAATAATAAAACCATAGCAACTGTGGTAGTTTGAATGATAATGGTCCCCACAGGCTTATATATTTGAATGCTTGGTCCCCAGTTAGTGGAATTGTTTGAGAAGGATTAGGAGGTGTGGCCTTGTTGGGGTGGGTGTGGTCTTCTTGGAAGTACTGCGTCACTGGAGGTGTGCTTTGAGGTTTCAAAAGCTCATGTTTCTCTCTGCCTGCAATTTATGGATAAAATGTAAGCTATCTGCTGCCTCTCCAGCACTGTGCCCTCCTGCCACCATGCTCCCTGTCAAGACGATCCTGGACTAAACCTCTGAACCCAGTTAAATGCTTTCTGTTACAAGTTGCCTTGGTCATGGTGTGTTCTCATAGCAGTAGAATGGCAACTAAGATAGCAACCTCATATTAAACAAAGCCAATAAGAGGATGTCCTCCAAGACCTGGAAAGAGACAAGCAAGCCTGCTCTCCACTTTCATGTTCAGTGTAGTACTGGAAGTCTTAGCTATAGCAATCAGACAGGACAAAGATATGAAGGAAACAAAAATAGGAAAGCAAGAAGTCAAAGTCTCCACATTTGCAAACATTTAGAAAGGAGACCCAAAGAGGGTGATAATAGGTGACAGGGGAGGATGGAAAGTAAGAAATAGGACACATGGGTTGGGAAAAAGGACATAAAGGTAATTTGTTTTCTAGTTTTAATTCTGGAGTGTTTTCTTGTTATTTGTTTTTGTTTTCTTTTTTTATAATTGATAGTGAAAGTATGAAACCCCGAGCGAAGCCCCATAACTTTAGAATGACAATTCTGAAAGCACAGCATGATATTTCTATTTGTGAGTTCATTGCAACAAAATGATTTTCATTTAAGAAATGATATGATTTTTAAAGACAAAAAAACAAAATCTTGTTTCCAGGCACCATTTTCTTGCTCCTGAGGAAAATCCTCGCATTAGTTAGAAATAACGTACATAACGACAATATAAACTATATTTGAGAGCAAAAGCTAAAAGGAGGAAGCAAGCCTTAGTTACTGCTGTTTCAAGCTTATTACCTCCAAGCCAATTTAAGACCTTGTAATTTTGCTGTTATTTGCTGCCCCCTATTGGTCAACTTGAACAACTCCAGACTGATCAAAAGAGGAAACCAAAGCTAGAGAAACCTGGGCTGTTTGTTTCAAATGAGACCTCTCTGCCAGGGGCTTGCATTTGTGGGGGACAGAGATGACTTTGTCGCTGACAAGATGGACTCCAGGGCTGAAAACAGACAGAATCTTAGGGAGAGGCAGTACTGGGACCTGGATTCCTGGAACAGCTTCTCTTCCCACGGCCCTGTCATGTTGCTATTTTGTAACCTCCGGATTCCTGATTTCCCATGGATTTGTGGTCAACCTACAGTAATTGCAACCACACCTCTGGGCACCATTAAAATCCATCTTAAAAGAAAAGACCTCTCCCACCCCCCTATATCATAATCAAACACTTTGAAAATGCGACAGACGTCCGCGCAGACAAAACACTCCCACACATAAAATAATGTTTTCAAGTATTAATGAACTATAGAGTAATTTCGCTGTACAAACATCAAGCGACTCTCCCTTCAAATGCTCTGACCAGAGAGCCACCGTCTTGGGATGACCAGCATCCGGAGCGAAAGAATTTCTAGGCCATAGGCCAGATAAAGTCCAACAGTCCACGCTTCCAAGATCCCCTCCCTTCCAAGCCGCCTCTCCATAAAACCATGCAAAAGCATGAAACTGTTGTCATCATCGGAATCACGTCAGTCTTCATTAAAGTGTTTGCTTCAGATCTCCTTCTGGTCTGCAGACAATTTCCTCTTGAGTCTGAACTGGTTCTTGAATAGGCTCTTCCAAACAACGTTTCCTTGGGATGCTGGCCCGGTTATGGAGAAGTCTCAGGCAGGAGTTACAAGAATCAAGGTAACATTTCTTTCATTCTCAGGCAGGCTTCCTAAGCACCTTCCAGCGCAGGCGTCTTCGCGGGCTGAGACCGCAGGGAACAGCCTGGGTAAGGTCATAGGGGAGGGGGCAAGTAAACAACAGTAAAGTTCAGGAAAGAGAGCAGCAAGGCATCCTGGGAGGAGAAGAGACTGGCCTTCGGAAGAGCCGGTTGAAGTCATTCACTGTCAGGGAGCTCCCGTCAACAAGACTTCAGATAGAGCCATGACAAATGACATTCATTTCTATTCTGTGTGACCCTGTGCACACCCTGGAGTCTCTGAGTGTGTCTTTGTAGCTCTCATAAGGTTAAAAGTGCTCGGTCGTTTGTGGGGCTTTTCTCCGTTGCTTGATGGCTATTCACAGCTTTTCCTGGGTTTGTAGCAGTTATCAGAGCTGACTCCGAAACACTCTCCACAAACGTTCTGCCAGTAAACATGGAACTACATAAGAGTTCAGAAGGAAAATTAAGTTTCATAGCGTGAGGGAACATGAGATCCACAGACTTAAAAAAAAAAAAAAAAAAGGAAAGAAAGGGGGAGGGGGATGATAGGAAGACAAAGAAAGGGCCGCAAGGAACCAGAGAAAATATTTTTACTTTTCTAAATTACAACCTTCATAGTTTGGTGATTCTGTTGCTGCTTCAGATTTTGTCTTCTCTCTGTGTCTCTTTGTGTGTCTCTCTTCGTGTCTTGTGTGTCTCTATGTGTGTGAATCTCTCTGTCTGCCTGTCTATCTGTCTTCTCTCTTTTTGTCTGCACAGCAAAATACTTTCTGTGGTCCGTCCTGAAACACCGCCGCCACCTGCACATGCTGCCAATATCTTACCCATGAGTCTAGTGGTCAGGAAGTTTTGAGAAAAATTGGCGCCAAGTGGTCATGAGTAGGGATATCCAAGTTTCATTGCTTGTCTCCTAACCTTTAAGTTGTTTAAGTTGGGGCGCGGGATGGAAAGATGTTCCAGTCATTAAGAGCATTTGCTACTCTCTGAGGGGACCCAGCTGTAACTTCAGCTGCAGGAGATCTGACGCCCTCTTCTGGCCTCAGCAGGCACTGCACACCAGAGAGCTGTCTGCTCAGTACCAGCATCATCCTGAGCCACAGGCCAGCTGTGGCCCTCTGAGATTCTTCATGACCCGTCATTTTCAAATAGAGGAGCTTGGCTTTCTTCATGTAAGTCACTTAAAGAAAAGGAAAAGAAAAGGAAAGAAAGAAAAGAAAAGAAAAGAAAAGAAAAGAAAAGAAAAGAAAAGAAAAGAAAAGAAAAGAAAAGGAAAGGAAAGGAAAGGAAAGGAAAGGAAAGGAAAGGAAAGGAAAAGGAAAGAAAAGAAAAGGAAAGAAAAAGAAAGCTCAGAAGCATATAAAGCAAAAGTTTACAAATGAATGTTTACAAGTATATTCTTCCAGATTTTGCTTCATCTCTCTGTCACTCTCTCCTCTCTCTTCCCCCTCTCTCTGTGTCTGTGTTTATATGATAAAATAATAATACAGCCGACAATAATAGCTATTCTACCACATCTGTATTGGAGTGTGCACGCAGGAACCCTCACAGCAAACCTGTGAAATGTATTTGTCTCCATTTCCCAAGTGAGGAAACAAAGCATTGAAAGATTCAGTTAACCAAAGCACACGTGTGAATTCCAGAGCTGTTTGAAGCAGGCACGCTGGCTCAGAGAGCATGCTGTTATCACAATGTCGTGGTGTTGTTGTCGGTGCCAGGGGCCACTTGTTATTCAGTTCTTAAATATGTGAAAATGCCCCTTTTAAATTTTAATTTGTATTTGTTCATTTTGCATGCTGGTCATAGTCCCCTCCCTCCTCTTCTCCTGGTCTCAGCCTCTCTCTCTGTGTCCCTGTTTCCCCTCCCCTTCCCCCTACTCCTCAGAGAAGAGGAATTGCCTCCCCACAAGAGATCAAGTCACATCAGGACTGAGCACATCCTCTTCCCCTGTGGCCTGGGAGGGCAGCCCCACCAGGGGAAAGTGATCAAAAGGCTAGAAACAGAGTCATGTCAGAGTCAGCCCTCTCTCCTCTTACTAGGAAACCTATATAAGGACTGAGCTGCCAGCTGGGGCACATATGTAGGAGGCTGAGGTCCGGTTCATGCATGGTCCTTGGCTGGTGCTTCAGTCTCCACAGGCCTCCGTGGGCCCTGGTTAGTTGGCTTTGTTGGTCTTCCTGTGGGGCATGAAAATGTCCTTAAAAGCTCCACCTGCAGGTTTCTATGCTGTTCACAAACGTTGTGAGTTTTGTTTTATTTAATTTTTAACTTTTATTTATCTGGGGGCATGTGCACCAAGGCACTTGTGTGGAGGTCAGAGGACAACTTTATGGAGTCAGTTCTCTCCTACGGTGTGAGTTCTGGGACTCAAATGTAAACATTCAGACTTGGTGGAAGAACCTCCTCACCACCAAACCGGCTGCCTCACCAGCCCTGTGGAACTTTTACAAACACTGCTGTGATGTCATTTCTGCATGCCTTTCCAAAAAGATGTCAGAATACAGGTGAGCTGAAGACATAATCGACCACAGCGGTAACTTGTTCAGAAGGGCTATATTTATGGCAGGATTACCGTACTGTAAGACAGCTGGTCCCCCCACACACACACACACCCCTTTTCACCACAAATTTCACTCTTTATCATAGGGCTATCTGGTGACCAACAGTACTAAATTTCACCTGGGCACCTTGCCCCCCGAAAACAGTAGTGTTTAAGAACCCCTGTCCCATATTTTGTGTCCTGATAAAGATGATCCCCACAGGACTAAGACAAGACCCACATCTTTTGCTTTGATGAGGCCAGATATAGAGAAAATGCCCCCCCCACACACACACACACACTCCATTCACAGTTAGCTCAACTTCAACTTTTGGTCTTCCCTGACCAAGAAGAACAAAACTCCTATTGATGAACCTTCAGCTGAGACTTCTTTTCCCAAGTCTTAAATTCCTGTCTAGTGGTCTGAGCCAGCTAGTTCTCTTCTGAGAACAGGAAGGCCTGGGGTTAAGCATTATCTGATCCGGTCACTCCCTTTCATTCCACTTCTCCACACCCAGTCTTTTCTGGCCCTGTTTCTATAAAAGGAAACTCCTTTGTGTGAACCAGGAGCCCTTACAGATTTTTATAATCCAAAGATCATCACACTTGCAATGGGCCCCTTCCCTGCTGGGACAGCTTTTCAGTGATTCCTTGCAAGTTCAGGTTTACTGTTATTTTTTTATATATATACCACAAAAAATTTTTACAATTTGTTTGTTTGACTTTACTTTTAGTGTTCTTTTTGTTATTCTTTTGTTATTTGTAATGTAAATGAGGGCTACTTTCTGGTTCTTCCCGTAAGTTCCCTGGCAGATATGCTCATTTCATAAGCTTCTAGGACTTCACCTCTTTATTCCCAGGAGATTTCAGTCACTGGGCCCTGAATTACCCTAACCCTCTGGCTTCCTCTGCACTGTTTCCACAAAGTCTCTGTCATGGGTCTAGCAGCTCTGGTACAGTTTCAAACCTGCCTCATCCACAAGAGGCAACGGCTTCTCTCACGGTTTCTACTGCACTGGCCAGTTCCCTCTTTTGGATCTGACTTTGTAAAAAGGATAGGATAGGTAATATAATCCATCTAAATCTGGAGTTTGAGAATGAGCAGGCACAACACACACATATTTATACACACAAGTATTACCTATATCACACATACATAGTTACATATATATGTGTATGTGTATCGCATGTATACGTGTATATAACATTTGTAATACATATACATATATAGTACACATGTACATATGATTTATAAATGTCTGAAAAAATAAAGTTTAGAGGCAATTGAAGAGAATATTTAGATGTCATCCTCTATCTTCTATATATGTACTCAAAGACAGATGCACCACATCGTATGTACGCTTCCCCCACCCTCCCCATACACACAGTCCACACAGAATTAGAATACAGCTGGAGACAACTTTAGGTCAAAACCCGAAGAGATGCTCCGGAGCATAAACAGAGCTGCAGGGTTGGTTCTACTGTAAGCCCAGGATCTATCTGATGTTAGCCAGTTCAGGTAAAGGAAATAATTTACTGGAAGATATAACAACCCCAACTGTGTGTTCACTTTAGAAAGCAGTTTCAAAACACTCACGGTAGATCTCCACAGACCAAGAAGGGAAGTAAACGGACACACTAATGGCCAGAAACATCAATGCTCTTCACTTGGCGACAGAAGAAGCAAGTAGTCAGAAGATCAGTTAAATCTCCCAAGCAATATCAACCAAGGCCAAAGTGGAGTGAGCAGCTGGGACCAAGCGGCACTGACTGAAGGTGGCCGCTATTCTTGGAGGGACAGCACTTCTGCCTGGAGGTCAGGCATGCTTCCTGCTTCTATTCATTAACATTTGTTTGTTTTTGGTGGATGTGTGGAAGGGTTTTGCCTGCAACTGTGGCCATGCACCACACCAACATCTCCTGCCCTTGGAGCTCAGAAGAAAGCATCAGATCCCCTGGAACTGGATTTACACCTGACTTTAAGCTGCCATATGGGTGCCGAGCTCTGAGCCTGGGCCCTCTGTAAGAGCAGCCAGTGCTCTCAACCACTGAACCATCTCCCCGATCTCTTGTGTTTTGTGTTTTGTTTGGTTTTGACTGATTGGTTAATTAAAAGATAAGATCACAACAAATGCTGGTTTCAAGAAACCTTTAAGACAAACTTAAACATGCAGAGAGGTAATTTCAGGCCAAATTAATTTCAATTTAGCATTACCCACAGTCATTGAGGATCAGTTACCATGGTAATTAAAGGGAATCTGGTCGTTGTATCATTAGCAACTATGGAATGAATTGTGTCTTCTTAGTATTTATGAGAGTACTAATAGACTTGCAAATGTCTAATGATACATTAATGAAGAAATTGTTCACTTTGTGTCCTGTCTACACATCTGTGAAATTTCTGCTTTTCTCACCCTCTTCACTTCAAGGAGACAATGTGCAGGAAGTAATATTAACTAGGTTACAAACTTGATTCTATACAAAGAATTGAAAAAAAAAATTAAGAGATGGACTGTACAAAGGCAAAAGAAACCCGCTTTACCTTGAATAACTCAAAAGGCTAACAATTTTTAAAAAGCTGAAAGACACTTTGGGCTCTTTAAGTGTGACGTATGACAATAGCAAAGAACTAAGACTTGAGAAGGGGCTGCGTTTAGGTTCTTAAAATGCCTGATTCAAAGGAAATGGAGATAAGCTTTTCGAAGTTATACATTTTCATAAGCACATATAATAATTTACTAGTAGAGCTAAAAGTGCTTTCCTTTCCTTTTTTCTCTTTCTTTCTTTTTTTTTTTTTTTTATAAATTCTTAATGAAACTCAAGAAGAAAATGAGAAAAACAATGAACAAATGGGGCAAATAGACAACAACTAGGAAGATTTAACTCAAACACATCAATGACTTTACAAATGGATGGTGTAGAGGAATTTAAATTCAGAACATGGCTGCTCTGGCAAGAGACCACATCCAAAGACCTTTAGGTCTGTGTGATCTGGCTGGAATACAAACACACCTTTAACCCAGGAGACAGTGGCAAGCAGATCTGAGCTCAAGGCCAGGTATAGAACAAGTTTCAGGTAAAGAAAAGCTTAGGTCCAGGTGTGATGGTACATGCCTTTAATCCCAAACAAAGAAGGTAAAATTAGTTTGTAGAAGGAAACACTCATGTTTGAAAGTGATGATTAATTGACTGGCAGAAAAAGTGATGAATTAAAGAGAGATTTGACAGAATAGGATACTCCCAACTGTCAGGAGAAGAGAGAGGAAAGGGACGCTACTTAAAGGGCAATGCAGAGAGAGAGAGAGAGAGAGAGAGAGAGGCAATTTTACTGGGACAGAAATAGAGACAGGTTGCAGAGAGTGAACTCAGGTGAAGACCAAATGAGCCAGAGAATAGAAGGAGCCAAGAGACTAGAGCAGATGGCTGGAGTTCGTTTGAGGCCAAACAGAGCAATTCCCAGGTCTAAAGAAAAGCCAGATTTAATAAGTCAGCGGAGAGAAGAGTTTGAGCCAGAACAGCTGAGTTGAACCAGCCAGCCCAGAGCTTAGTAAGATCAAGAAAGGGTGAGCTTATTCAGCAGTAAGTCTCAGAGGCTCAAAATGTTCTAGGTCTAGGTTAGAGTATATGGAGGCTAGAAGCTTCCAGGACTAGGCCTTGGTAAAAGACAGAGGCAGTAAGCCTATGAGACAAGGATTGAAACAGAATAAAAGTCTTTTTGCAGGACGGTCTGTGTCTAATAATTAAAACATGAGGACTAAAGACAGAAGTAAAAGAAAAAAAGACTTTATACTGTCTACACGCTGCTCACATTAAATGTGAAGATGGTAAAATTAAAGAGATAGATAAAAATGGACTATACAAACCTCAACTAAATAAAAGCTAAAACAGCTAAAATAAATGTGATATGAACCTTAGATTGCCACAACAGAAAAAAAGGGGGGCAGTGCATAATTATAATAAAAGAGAAATTAAACACATGAACACATAAAGTTAATCCTGACTGAGATTGAAGGAAAAGTAGAAAAATCAAAATTAGTTGGAGACTTCGATCCTTGTTTTTTAATAAATAATGACAGGAGTAAGCAGAAAAATCAGTAAATCCCTTGCATACTTAAACCACCTTGAACTCACTGATGTTTGTAAACCTTTCTGATGGTAACTTTATTATTTTTTAAATTTTAAATGTGTGTGTGTTCCATTCAATCCCTCAATCCATTTCTAGATAATTAGTCAAATAAAAAAAATAAATTTGTTACTAAAAAAAAAAAAAACAACAATTCTATTCTGATATCTACAGGCATTTTCCTCATAACAACCTGAAACCAAAGTAACCAGTGGAGATAATAATGTTATATCATATCTGACCAGTCAGCCACAAAAGAGAACACAGTATTGATTCTTCCAACACTGTGGAAGCATCTTAAATGCATTTTGCTACACCAGAGACTCTAAAGGTTGCACAACTCCATCTTTGTACTGGTATCAGTGGCAAGGGTTACAGAATTGCAACCTAGAGAGTTGCTTTATTCTTTTAGGGATCTTGACTCAGGCCAAACTAAGATTTGTGGCTTTGATATAGAAAAGCATTTCTGGTTTGCTAGTTTGAAGCAGAGCTGAACATATTAATAAGAATAAAAAGAAAGGAGCTTGGGGATGGGTAGAAAGACACAGCTGAGAATTCAGGTGCAGGCCTCTGTAAAAACAGGTCTTAAGATGCTCTCTAGTGTGGGTACAGTTGCCTGAAGGAGCTTGCAATTCACTGGCTTAGAATGCCACTAGTTTTGTTGTTGTTGGTTCTCAAGTTACATCTGAAAATGCTGCTAAGAATAACCACCATCACCCTACTTTTTCTTTTAATACATGAGGTATTTCGGGTGGTGCCAGAGACACCTTGGATGGTATTATAATCTGATAAACTAAAACCAGAAATCCATAGAGTTGCACAAGAGGTTATTAATGTTGTCTTCCTGTAACTAGTGTTTCTAGTGAGATTCCTAGAAAACAGCACACTAACAGCTGGGAAAGGAGAAAGGCCTTGAACAGTTGTCCCTTGTGTTGGGTGTTGCTTCCTTGGAGGTAAATTCAACCTGGTTCCTGGGTAAGGGGTTCTTTTCCTCTCTCAATTTCCCATAAAGTCCTTTGTCTTTCTATTCTGCCTCAATAGGATCAGAAAACACCATAGTTGCTCAGGTTAGGGAAGAGGGTGTAGTGGATTAAAGGAGCAGAAGGAAATGTTTAGAGCAATGGAAATGTTCTGAACCATATTGAGGAAATAGATGTATTGTGTTTGTCAAAAAACCCACTTAAATGTATATATATGTGTGTGTGTGTGTGTGTGTGTGTGTGTGTGTGTGTGTGTTGATTCAAATAACAGAAATATATATTGTATGCATAATATATTATATATTAAAACTATATTATATTAATATATAATTATAATTTACCAATATATAATTATATATTACATATGATTATGTATTGTATATGTTAAACTATTATATATAAAGCTCTTTTCAAATAATAAAAAGAAAAAAAAATCAGCCTTAAAAAAAAAAAAAATCAGTGAGGGGATCCAAGACAGCGGCCACCAGCACACACGGTATCTGAGGGACAGAGGATCTGAAACTCTGAAATTGGTGAGTGGAGGGGCAGCTGAAGCAAGAATGTCGACATTGAGGCTTCCTGGGTGAGAGAGGACAACTAGTGAGCTGAGACCCTTTGGATTCAGGTCCCCCGCGGACTTCACTGGGAACTGATAGTGGCGAATATGCAATCCCCCTGCACTTCCCTTGTCCGACCTCCCTCCTCCTCAGCAGAGGAGGCCCACGGTGTCCACGGCTCACAGCACAGAACTCCCTGCTCAGTATCTGAGACAGAGAAGGCAGGCCTACCAGTCTGTCAGTGGCAGGCTGCCAGCTGTATGGGCCACGCAGGTCTGCCGGCCCACCCAGGTCCATGGACATCTGTCGGGGCTCCCCAGGGCCTCCAGCTCTGCTGCTGTGGCTGGACTCCTTTTGGACCCTATACCAGCCTCCAAGTTCTGTGGCTGTAGCACCACTGAGTTGACAGACCTCCCACACTTGCATTTGCCCCAGCAGGCCCAAATCTGGGAGTAGAGAACAGGAGAAACCCCTGTGCCTTCCAACTAGACCTGATAGAGAGTGAATGAGCATTCAGGTGAGTGCCTGCAGAGCCCCAGATCCAGGGTCCCTCTACGCTAGCAGCCAGACACTGGATCTGTACCACCCACAGCTTCACTGTGGGCAACATAGGGACTCTCGGGACAATGTTCTCAACATTGAAGCCCCTGTTCTGCGGGTCTACCAGTGGAATCCAGGTAAACAGTTCCTGGAGCCCAGACAAATCTGAGTACCAGAAGGACAGTATGACAGGCCTGTAGGCCACTGAGGTATTCAGGGAATCTGTGCATGCGCATTGTGTCCGCAGAAAGCATCAGTGCCTGCACCCCCTCCTTTGCCTGCACCCTTCTCTGGCCCCACATTCCAGGCATCTATACTCTCTATCACCCTGTCCTTCAAGGCACACTCCCACTCACATGCATATGCTTGCTTACCTGCCCTTGTGCACCGTGTGCCTGTGGACCATTCTCCCTTAGGTACAGCTGAAACACCAATGCACACTCTCAAACCAGTGGCCCTCTCTCATCTTCCTCAAGAATACTCCAGACACCAGAGAAAGGCGGACCCAGTCTGAAGTACAGATCCGGGAACAAACAGTGAAGGTTATAGATAAGCAGATGGCAAGAGGTCAGTGTGAGAACATATCCAACAAAAATCAGGACATTATGGCCTTACCAGCAACCCCCAAATCAATGAATACTCCAATTCATAGGAAACACAGGAAAATTATTTTAAAGCTATGCTTATCCAGTTATTAGGGGCACATAAAGAGGAAATGAACAACTCTCTCAAAGAAATAGACACACAAATGGAGGCAAATAAAGAGGAAATGAACAAAGCTCTCAGAGAAATACAGGCAAACACAGCCAAACAAATAGAGGCATATAGAGAGAAAATGACCAAAAAATAGGGGCCATCATAGAAAGACAGGAATCCACATTCAAACAGAAGAAGGAAATTGTGCAAGGCATGAAAACAGAATTAGAATCAATAAAGAAAACACAAACAGAGAAAACCCTGGAGCTGGAGAACTTAGAGAAGTGATCAGGAACCTCAAAGGTAAGCATCACCAATAGAATACGAGAGATTGAAGACAGAATCTCAGGTGCTGAAGATATACTTGCAGAAACTGATACTTCTATCAAAGAAAAAGTAAAATCGGAAAAGTTCCAAACACAAAACATCCAAGAAATCAAGGATGCCATAAAAAGATGAAATCTAAGAATAATGGGAATAGGTGAAAAAGAATATTCCAGGCTCCAAGGTCCAGAAAATATTTGCAAGAAAATCATAGAAGAAAATTTTCCCAACTTAAAGAAAAAGATGTCCATAAATGTACAAGAGGTCTACAGAACACCAAATAGACTAGACCAGAAAAGAAACTCTTCATGTCACATCATAGTCAAAACACTGAATCTACAGAACAAAGAAAAAATATTAAGAGCAACAAGGGGAAAAAGCCAAGTAACATACAAAGGTAGACCTATCAAAATCATACCAGACTTCTCTACAGAAACTATGTAAGCCAGGATGGCCTAGGCAGATGTCATGCAGACTCTACGGGACCACAGATGCCAACCCAGACTACTATACCCAGCAAAGCTTTCAATCAACATAGATGAAGAAAACAAAATATTTCATGACAAAACTAAACTTAAACAATATCTACACAGCAACCCAGCCATACAGAAGATACTAGAAGGAAAACTCCAATCCAATCAACTACACCCAAGAAAACATAGGATATAGATAACTTCACAACAAAAAACCTAAAAGAAAACAAGGAATGAAACACAGTAACACTACGAACTCCACATTAAAAGAAACTAACATTCATTGGTCACTATTATCTATCACCATCAGTAGACTCAACTCTCCAATACAAAGACACAGACTAACACATTGGTTGCAGAAACATGATCCAACATTCTGCTGCATCCAAGAAACACACTTCTGCAACAAAGGTAAACACTACCTCAGAGTAAAGGGCTGGAAAATGTTTTTTCAAGCAAATGGATCCAGAAAACAAGCTGGGGTAGCTATCCTAATATTTAATAAAATAGACGTTCAACCAAAATTAATCAAAAAAGATGAGGAATGGCACTTCATTCTCATCAAAGGAAAAATCCACCAGGAGGACATCATAATTCTGAACATCTATGCCCCAAATACAAGAGCACCTACATTTGTAAATGAAACATTATTAAAGCTGAAATCACACATCAATCCCAACACCTTAATAGTGGGAGACTTCAACACTCCCCTCTCACCAAGGGACAGATCATCTAGACAGAAGCTAAATAGGGAAATAAAAGCACTTACAGAGACCCTAAATCAAATGGACCTAATAGATGTCTACAGAAATTTTCACCCAAATTCAAAAACGTATACCTTCTTTTTTAGCACCACATGGAACCTTCTCCAAAATAGACCATATAGTTGGTCACAAAGCAAGCCTCAACAGATACAAGAAGATTGAAATAATCCCTTGTATCCTATCTGACCACCATGGACTAAAGCTGGACCTCAACAACAACAGAAATAGCAAAAGGCCTACACGTACATGGAAACTGAACAATTCTCTATTCAATGACAGCTGGGTTAGGGAAGAAATAAGGAAAGAAATTAAAGACTTCCTATAATTCAATGAAAATGAAAGTACAGCATACCCAAACTTATGGAACACAATAAAACAGTGCTAAGAGGAAAATTCATAGCACTAAGTACCTTCAAGAAGAAATTTGAAACATCTCATAAAAGCAACTTAACAGCTTACCTGAAAGCCTTAGAAAAAAAATCAGGGCTGAAATCAATAAATTAGAAACAAAACAATTCAAAGAATCAATGAAACCAAGAGATGGTTCTTTGAGAAAATCAACAACCTAGACAAACCCTTGGCCAAACTAACTAAAAGGCAGAGAGAAACTATCCAAATCAGCAAAATCAGAAATGAAAAGAGGGACATTACTACAGATACCAAGGAAATTCAAACAATCATTAGGTCTTACTATAAAAACAGATCTGCCACAAAATTTGAAAATCTAAATGAAATGGACAATTTTCTTGATAGATTCCATCTACCAAAATTAAATCAAGATCAGATAAATAGATTGAACAGTCTTATATCCCCCAAGGATATAGAAGCAGTCATCAAAAGTCTCCCATTCAAAAAAAGCCCAGGGCCAGATGGTTTCAGCTCAGAATTCTACCAGACTTTTAAAGAAGAGCTAACTCCAATTATCTTCAAACTATTCCACAAAATAGAAACAGAAGAAACATTACCAGACTCATTCTATGAAGCCACAGTCACCTTGATACCTAAACCACACAAAGACCTAACAAAAAAGAAAACTTCAGACCTATCTCTCTTATGAACATTGATGCCAAAATACTTAATAAAATACTTGTAAACCAAATCCAAGAACACATAAAAATATCATCCACCATGACCAAGTAGGCTTCATCGCAGGCATCCATGGATGGTTCAATATATGGAAATAAATCAATGTAATCCACCATATAAACAAACTAAAGGAGAAGACCACATGATCATCTCCTTAGATGCCAAAAAAAAAAAAAAAAAAAAAAAAAAGCATTTGACAAAATCCAACACCCATTCATGTTTAAAGTCTTGGAGAGTTCAAAGATACAAGGCACATACCTAAACATAGCAAAGACCATATACAACAAGCCTATTGCCAACATCAAACTAAATGGAGAAAAACGTAAATCAATCCCACTGAAATCAGGGACAAGGCAAGGCTGCCCACTCTCTCCATATCTCTTTAACATAGTACTTGAAGTCCTAGCTAGAGCAATAAGACAACTAAAGGATATCAAGGAGATACAAATCGGAAATGAAGAAGTCAAAGTATCACTATTTGCAGATGATATGATAGTATACCTGAATGACCCCAAAAATTCTACCAAAGAATCCCTTCAGCTGATAAACACCTTCAGCAAAGTGGCTGAATACAAAATTAAGTCAAAAAAAAATCAGAAGCCCTCTTGTACACCAAAGACAAAAGTGCCGAGAAAGAAATTAGGGAAACAACACTCTTCACAATAGCCACTAATAACATAAAGTATCTTGGTATGACTTTTACCAAGCAAGTGAAAAACCTGTTCAAAAAAGACTTCAAGTCTCTGAAAAAAGAAATTGAAGAAGATATCAGAAGATGGAAAGATCTCCCATGCTCATGGATTAGTAGGATTAACATAGTGAAAATGGCCATCCTGCCAAAAGCAATCTACAGAGTCAAAGCAATTCCCACCAAAATACCAACACAATTTTTTACAGACCTTGAAAGAAAAATTCTCAACTTCATGTGGAAAAACAAAAAACCCAGACTTGCCAAAACAATCCTGTACAACAGATCGTTTGGAGGTATCTCCATCCCTGATCTCAAGCTGTACTAAAAAAGCAATAGTAATAAAAACTGCATGGTATCAGCATAGAAACAGAATGGTGGATAAATGAAATCAAATTGAAGACCCAAAAATAAACCCACACACCTACTGATACTTGATTTTTGACAAAGAAACCGAAACCATGCACTGGAAAAAAGACAGCATCTTCAATAAATGGTGCTGGTCTAACTGGATGTCTCCATGTAGAAAAACACAAATAGATCCATACTTATCACCCTTCACAAAACTAAAGTCCAAGTGGATCAAAGACCTCAACATAAAAGTAGATTTACTAAATCAGATAGAAGAAAAAGTGGGTAAGAGCCCAGAACTCATTGGCACAGGAAATAACTTCTGAACAGAACACCAAAAACACAGGCTCTAAGGGCAACAATCAATAAATGGGACCTCATGAAACTGAAAAGCTTATGTAAAGCAAAGGACACTGCCGTCAGAACAAACCAACAGCCTGCAGATTGGGAAAGGATCTTCACCAACCCTATAGCTGACAGAGGGCTAATATCCAGAATATATAAAGAACTCAAGAAGTTAAACAGCAACAAATCAAGTAATCCAGTTAAAAAACAGAGTACAGAGCTAAAGAGAGAATTCTCAATAGAGGAACATCAAATGACAGAGAAACATTTAAAGAAATGCTCAACATCCTTAGTCATCAGGGAAATGCAAATCAAAACAACCCTGAAATTTTACCTTACACCCATCAGAATGGCTAAAATAAAAAACTCAAGTGATAATACATGCTGGAGAGGATGTGGAGAAAGGAGAACTCTCCTCCATTGCTGGTGGGAATATATAACCACTTTGAAAATCAATTTGGCACTTTCTCAGACAAGTAGGAATAGTGCTTCCTCAAGATCCAGCTATAGCGCTCCTAGGCATATGTCCAAGAGATGCTCAAGTACACAACAAGGACATTTGCTCAACCATGTTTGTAGCAGCTTTATTAATAATAGCCAGAATCTGGAAACAACCCAGATGTCCCTCAACAGAGGAATGGATACAAAAATTTTAGTACATCTACACAATGGAATACTACTCAGCAATTAAAAAACAAGGAAATCATGAAATTTGCACACAAATGGTGGGATCTAGAAAAGATCATCCTGAATGAGTTATCCCAGAAGAAGAAAGACACACATGGTATATACTCACTTACAAGTGGATATTAGACATATAATATAGGATAAACATACTAAAATCTGTACACCTAAACAAGAAGAGGATCCTAGTAAGATGATCAGTCCTCACTTAGAAAGACAAATGGGATATACATTGGAAGAAGGAAAAAACAGGAAACAGGACAGGAGCCTACCAGAGAGGGCCTGTGAAAGACTCTACCCACCAGTATATCAAAGCAAATGCTGAGACTCATAACCAAACTTTGGGCAGAGTACAGGGAGTCTTATGAAAGAAGGGGAGAAAGTAAGACCTGGAGAGAATAGGAGCTCCACAAGGAGAGCAACAGAACCAAAATATCTGGCACAGTTCTGAGGCTGATACTCCAACCAAGGACCATTCATGAATACAACCTAGAACCTCTGTTCAGATATATCCCATGGCAGCTCAGTCTCCAAGTGGGTTCCCTAGTAATGAGAACAGGGACTGTCTCTGACATGAACTCAGTGGCTGGCTCTTTGATCACCACCTCCTGAGTGGGGAGCAGTCTTGCCAGGCTACAGAGAAGGACAATGCAGCCAGTCCTGATGAGAACTGATAAGCGAGGGTCAGAAGGAAGGGGAGGAGGACCTCCCCTATCAGTGGACTTGGAGAGGGGCATGAAAGGAGATGAGGGAGAGAGGGTAGGATTGGGAAGGAATGAAGGAGGGGGCTACATCTGAGATACAAATTGAATAAACTGTAATTAATATAAAAAATTACAATTTAATCAAAAAACTGGAAAAAATTTAAAACTACAAAAACAAATCAGTACTGTAGGAAGGACTTCAGACCCACCCACAGCAAACAAAGCTATCTGCAAAACAAATGTGCCACACTGCACTAGAGTGGGTAGGGACAAAGAGCTGAGCTTGATAAATTTTGAAAACATGTTTTGACTTAATTCTCTAAGGCCAAAGAATTGCTTATGAGTACTATATTCCAGATTTTATTTTTCTCACATGAGTTTGAGCCAGTAATTATGAAACAACCTTTATCTCACACAAATAAACAAAATGTAGCTCACAGCAGATAGGTTCTTCCTTGTGAGGGAGAGAGGTCCACAGAAACACAGGAGTCCACCTAGAAGGCTAGGGTGAAGCCTACGGTAAAATAGATTGGCATAAACCCCTGTGTGCAGATACAGAAAATAGATGGAATTATAGATATGTTTTTGATATAATTTTTTATGTTTTCATATTAATTACAGTTCTAGATATGTTTTTATAGATGAGTTTATAGAATACATTTGTTTCCTAGCTTTATCTGTTTCCAAAAGAAAGATACCCAACAATGCCCTCTCTCTCTGTCCACAGAAGTACACAATATGTGCATGCACATGTAACCCTCCCCCCGAACAGGTACAAACACACACCTCCCAAATGATGGAAGAACTGAGAGACAATTGAATTGAAAGGATAAAGAATAAAATAAAGATCCACAAACTCATGCTGATACAAATAGATGATTAAAAGAATAAATCTGGAAGGAGTGATAAAATCCTCCTTCGATAAGCATAAAAAGATATAGAAAATGAGCCCTAGAAAAATAATCACACGCGTTCTGATGAATGCTGCTCAAAATTCACTGAAGGAAGAAATTTTCATTGATTTATAAGGCTTTAAAATAGGTTTAAAATATGTGTGCCATCTCAAAATATTCCTCTCCCCAAACTGATGAATTGGCATTGTAGTTTCAGTATAGTCCCATCAACTTTTGTTGATACTCTTGTATGCAGTGGTGGTTAATACATTGCTTCGATGTGTACCCCAGACTGTCCTTAAGCTCATCGCCATCCCCCTGCCTCAGCTTCTCAGATGCTGAGATTTCATATATACACCCAGCTCATAAACTTAATGTTCTTCCTTTCTAAACATGGGGTTCAAGTCTACTCCCCTTGAGCATGGATTGCTTTTCTAGTGTAATATGGAAATGGAAATAGTTCTTGACCTTGGAGAATGCTCAGACACCACCTTAACCAAAAGACTGATGCTGTCGTCACCACCAACAAGCCATGCCTATGTCTTATTGCTGACATAAGGTGAGGAGAGGCCCACTTCCTCTCTGGTTTGCTCTCTAACAGACCCTGTCCAATCTCAGAAAGGAAAACTGAGGGGTGTTATACAGAACACTTGACTTAAGTGTCAAGGTCATGACAAAGAAACAGTAATAGTCACTGATGGGAAGAGGCAAAGGAAACAGTGTAAAAACACAGTGAGAATTCCTGGATGGGTTCCCAGAAAAAGACAGTGGAGCTGTTTAAAGTAGTAGTTTAATTGATACTACAGGACAGAGGGTCGTTGCTTATTTCTGACAGAAGTCATATGAGTTGTTTACCTTAAAGTATCTGAATGACGCTCATATACAAATTCTGGAGGATCTTTGGAGACTCTTCTAGACCTCTTTCTACATTTATTTATTTATTTATTTATTTATTTATTTATTTATTTATTTATTTATTCATTTACTTATTGAATGTGTGTGTGTGTGTGTGTGTGTGCGTATTGTGCACACATGTGGAGTTCAGAGGGCTACTGGTGGGAGGCATTTCTTTTACACCACGTGAGTACTGGGGATCGAATTCACATTGCCAGACTTGGTGGCAAATGCCTTTACCTATAAAAACCTTCTCCCTGTCCCTGTTCTACTTATTTGTTTGTTGGCTTATTGCACGGTCTCACACTGTTGCTGATCCTGGCCTCTAGCTTTCTCCGTATGGTAGGTTGGTCTCAAATTCACAGCCGTTTTCTTCCCCCAACCTCCAGCATTCTGGGATTTCAGGCATGAGCTACCGTGCTCAGACTGCAACTTTCTTAAGTCTAAAATTATAAAATCTTCAAAAAAAAAAAAAAACTACTTTAAAATGAGGAAGTAGGAACAGCAGATGATAGTTAAAGATAACTCTGTGAGCCAAGTACAGGAATAAGAACCCCCAGTGTTCGGTCAAGCTGTTGCCAGAGAGGAGGTAGGAGCAGACAGAGAACTTCATTAACCTAGTATTAGAGTGCGTGGGAAGTCAGGCTCCAATGCACCCAGCGGTCCTTAGATGTAAGCTGACTCAACAAGGTATCGTCTGCCGCGGGGCACCTTGAAGCATGAATGCATTGCTCAGGAGGAGGATACTGAGGCAGAATCGGTAAAGTGGGGCTGTCCAATGCAAAGCAGAGGTGATCATCCCTGCTTCGTCACCATAAGAAGCTTGGGAATAAATTTGGAAGCTTGCCATGATAAAGAGCTTGGACTTAATTTTGAGAACCGTGTTTTCCATAATGCATATTTGAAAGTTGTTTTTCAGAGTTTCTATTGCTGTGATAAAACGCTATTAACCGAAAGCAGCTTGGAGAAGAACGGGCTTATTTCATCTCATAGCTTGTTACGCCATCATCCAGGGAAGTTGGCGCAGAGACTCCAGGCAGAAACATGGAGGCAGAAATTGATGCAGAGGCCATGGAGCAGCGCTGTGTCCTGGCTTGCTCACCCTTCATCTTAATCCAACGCCGTCCCACCAGCCCAGGAGTTGCACCACCCACAGTGAGTTCAGCCTTCCCCACATCAACCATCAATCCAGAAAATGCCCCACAGGCCTGCCCACCATCCAGTCTAGTGCGGGCATTTTCTCAATCCATGCTTCCTCTTCCCAGAGGACCTCAGCTTGTCTAAAACTTGGCTTACAGCTAGACAGCACATACTTATTCTCAAATATTAAATATTAAAAAATCCGTGATGAAATAGATTTTTAAAATGTTGGCTCGAATAAAGTCGCACCTGTTTCTTTACTGAGCCCCCTGAACGGCCTCTGATTTATGAGTGTGCAACGTGCTCTTTAATCTTCAAAGTGTGGAAGGTTGCTCAAGCATTTCTCAGTAGACCAGTCCCCAGCTTCCTTCACCCACCTAGAAGTTCCACATTTTCACTGGCGAGCACACCTCGCCACCCACCTTAGGGCTTACCGCAACCACGGAGTGCGGGTTTCCCGGTCAGGCTTCCAGCTAGTGAGTCACTGCTACGGTGATAATAAAAGGGAGCAAAACTGTATTTGTCACCTCCATGGCTACTGTAGTGGACAAGGAATGGACAGTGATGGACAAAAAGAAGGCGGCTGGTGGAAACAGTGTCTGAAAAGTACTGAAACAAACGGGCGTCTATGGTTTTGACGTGTCTCCTAAGGCTCAAAAAATGGAGCGCCCAGTTCATACAAGTCAGTGTAGCGAAGTTTAGAATCACCTTGTAACAGGCCCTTGAACATGACTGTGGGAGGCTGTCGAGATTTAACCAACCAAGAAGAGGAGACTCCACAGTGGGTGGCACCATTCCCGGAGCTGCCGTGCTGGACGGGAAAGGGAGGAAGTGAGCTGGGCACAGCCCTTCGCCACTCTCTGCTGCTGTAGACGGAATGTGACCAGCAGTCTCATGTCCCTGCTGCTGCTACTTCCCTGTCACGGCTGACCACCCAAAGCGTGGGCCACAGGAAACCCCTTCCTGCCTGCTCAAGTTGCCTTGGTCTCAGAATTCATACAGCCGTGGAGAGAGTAATTAAGATGCCACGTTAATGCTGCTTAAGGGAGACCTTGGGAGCTAACTGGGATTAGAAAAGACCACGAGTGCATCAGCAACTTTGTACGAAGATTGCTGTCTTGACATAGGCTTCCTTAATCATCAGAATGTTGCATATTGAGTATAAAAATATTCATGATGGAAGAGACCCAGGAATGTTGGATCAAATAAAGGCATGCCCGTTTCTTTACTGAGCCACTTCTCATAGCCTCTGATGCGTGAAAGTGCAGTCCTCTACCAGGTTGATGAAATAGCTCAGGTCCCCTCCAGAAGGAAGGCAAGACATCGTGGCCTCAGGCTTGATGGCCTCCAGAATCATAAACTAAAATGAACTTCTATTCTTTATAAGTCACTCAGCCTCATATTAATAAAAAAATGAACTGACATCAACATAAAGTTTATCCCAACTTACCCGTCCATTTGGATGCCCAGTTTTAATCTAAGTGTTTCAGCATCAGCATAGACCCTGACGTGTGCTAGCTTTTGTCAAGGTGCTCGTGTGATCATAGAAAGCAAGTCGACCCCAGGAGGCTGTGAGGTACTTCAAATTATGGTATCCAGAACTAATGCTCACCTGCTCCGGCACTGACTTCAGAAACACAGCCATGGTTTTCTCATTATATTATAAATTACAAGTTTTCTTAAGTCAAACTATATGTCTCACTTACCAAGATATTCTTTGACTTGCTATCTATAGTTATTATTATTTTTTTAATCTTCCGTTTCTCTGGGTTTTCTGCAAAATTAAAATAATCATTGAAAAATGGCCTTGGATTTTTTTTTGTTTGTTTGTTTTAGTTCAGTGGCCAGTAAGTAAAATGGAATTATTATTATTATTATTATTATTATTATTATTATTATTAGTTTTTCGACACAAGATTTCTTTTTGTAGCATTGGCTGTCCTGGAACTCACTGTATAGACCAGGCTGACCTTGAGCTCAGAGATCTGACTACCTCTGCCTCCCAAGTGCTAGGATTAAAGGCATGAGCCACCATTGCCCAGTGGGCATTATTATTTATATATTTCCATCCACTAGGATGCTATTCAGAAGCTGTTGAAAGAGCAGTGAATGGCTCTCTATCCTGCACAGGCAGCTTACATGGGAGATATTTTCATAGGAAAAGAATGATGCTGACAGCTATGCAATGGCTCCCTCTGATTGCTTCTCAAACTTAAAAAACAAAACAAAACAAAACAAAACAACATAATTCCCAAAATAACTACCTCTGAAAAACCCAAATTACATTTTTTTAAAAGCCATATGTAATGGACTCTGTGGTGGTTTGAATGATATTGGTCCCAAGAAGCTTATATTTGAATGTTTGGTCCCTAGTTGGTGGAACTGTTTGGGAAAGATTAGGAGATGTGACTTTGTTAGAGGAGGGGTTTCACTGGAGGTTTTAAAAGCCATTCCATTCCCTGTTAACTGGTTCTCTCTCTCTCCCCCTCTTTTTTCCCTCTTTCCCCCACCCCCACCTCTCTGCCTTGTTCTTATTGATCAGACATCTGATCTCATCTACTTTGGCAGCACCATGCCTGCCTGCTTGTTGCCATGCTTTCTGCCATGATGGTCATGCCACACTTTGACATTGTTATAAGCCCCAATTAAATGCCTTCTTTTATAGGTTGGCTTGGTTATGGTGTCTCCTCACAGAAAGAGAGGTGTAACTAAGGCAGACTCCTAGAAGTGTAGAAGCATTTTCTTTGTGGTAGGTGAAATGATTGCTTTTTAAGGTCTTGATTTAATCACTAGCTGAAAAGTATCAGGCCTCACTGGGTGTAAGACATCATCTGAATCTCACTAATTAGCTGACAAATAATTAAATGTCATACTACAATTGTCAGGAACTCCTTTGCAATACATTCCCCCCCCCCCTCCCCGGGCCTTTAAGTTCAGCAGAGTTAACATTTAATTTTCCTTTTCAAAAGCAAACGACCAGGAAGAAACCCAATTATAAATTTTCTTTAAAAAAAAATGACAAATTGGAATAAGCCCAAGATTCAATCTTGAGCCCCCAGCCTTGGTCCCTTCTGAGTTACTTTGCTAGACCCCTGGGCTGGATGGAAGGGAGGGTACTGCACCCCAGCAAAGGCCCTGGGGCCCAGAGACCTTCTTAGGTTGTCCTACTAGTCACTGCCTGTCCTGGGACAAAGGCTGGGGTTCAAGGTCGAGTCTTAGGCTTTCTCTAGGGAAACTTTTATATAACTTTCAAAAATTATGCTCCTGTTTCCACTTCAGAAATCAGTCCTCACTCTACAGTAAGGCACCGGGTTGTCACAGGGCTCTGTAAAACCCCATCACGGCACAGCTTTTGGTGCCATGGGAGGGACACCACTGCCCCACAGGAAAACATCACCTCTACTTGTTTTGATATCCGTAGTGCAAGGCTTGATTCTTGCTGCAGAACGGACTCCCAGGCAGGTATTTGCTGAGTGAATCAGGTTGTGAGGAGGACTCCAGAGTCTGGACTGGGACACTCAAGCCTGCACTGTGGCTAATCATCTGTGTCACTTGGAAGCGTTTGGTGTTTCAGGTTCCTTAATCTGTGTGACGAGGTAACAGAACTAGATTTTCCAAAAAGGACTCTGTAGCTTTAACAGCTAACATGACTTCCGATTTACATAGGTTATTGTCTTGTCAGAGAATGACTTTTAAAAAAATACAACAATTTTGAAAAAAAGGGAGATTTAAAAATAAAAGCCCGTATTTCCTCTGTATCTTGAAAAACATATAAGATCACTATATTGGGCTAATGTTTCTAAAAGTTCACAGTGGGCACTTCAGGTAGATCTCAGTGGGAGACCAAATACCCAAAATGTGGTTTGGTCTTTAGTACCTCAAATCAAAACCCCAAACAACCTGGGTGAGTGGTGACACAGGACTGTACTTCTAGCTACTCAGAAATGATGAGGCAGGACGATGGCAAGTTCAAGGCCTGTCTGGGCTGCAGAGTGAGTTCATGGGCAACTATGAAGACCCTGTTTCAAAAACAAAAAAAGGCTGGAGATACAGGGCACAGTTAAAGCACTTGCCTCCCATGGGCAAGCCCTTTGGTTCAGTCTCCAGTAACCGACAAAATAGAGCAAAACTCAACATTTCACAATGGGTCTAGCCGAATCATTGCTTTCAACGGGTGCAGGTCCTCTGGCCTCTGTGCTCACTCCACTGCGTGGATCTGATTTGTCTTGAAAGGATGCAGTGTTTGAGTCTGACCTAAATCATCTATGTATGCTCGCATGTGTGAAAGCAACCAACGTAGGGTTTGCTTCATGGTTCTGGTTCACAATACTTGGAATTATCCTCCTCACTTGAATTCTTCTGCACTTTTGGCATCATGTGTTTTCATGCTTTTTTCAGAAAACAGCTCAGTCTTAATTATAGGCAACGGTCAAAGCAATCTATATTATAATTAATTTAGCAAAGTATTTCTTTCACCTGAGCAACTGACGCTTCTCATCTGTGAGTCACATGTTGTCTGGAGAGCTATTGTTGGAACTTTCTGTGCTCTTAAAGCCTGGGGAAACTGCACCCGGTATATCAAGGAATTGAGATCGATCATGAACTAGGAAAACATCTTTACCAAGTGGCACTCGGAGGTGATTATTTATTTATTCTTTCCTGGGTTCAGCTAGCACTGCCTTGACATTTTGGCAGTGCTGGTTTCAAGTGGAGTTGTCAATAAAGTCTACTGCAGAGCTGAGGGTTAGGAAACAGGACCTGGAGGAGCCCCCGAATCCGGGGAGGATGGTTCCCCCGAATAAAGAAGGCAGCTCTCCTCTATCCCTTCCTCTTCTTTTGCACATGGACGTCCACCATCAGAATGTCAGCCTTAGAAGCCTAGCTCCCTAGCAGTTTTGCCCGTCCCTCCGAGCTTCAGCAGTCCCTGGCCAATGGAAGAAACGCGAGCCCCGCCTCCTTCTTCCTTGGGCTGTGCGCCGAGCATGCGCAGTGGGCGTGCTCGCGCCACCGCCCATCAGCTGAGATCGGCTGCGGAGGGCTGTGGGCCCCCGGGGTGACAGCGGCCGGAGGAGGCGCAGGAGGAAGCCAGAGAGGTTACGGTAAGGGATGGCTGCAGAGGCGGAGGCCAGGTGGCGGGAGGGACACCCCAGAAGCGCAGCCCCCGGTGGCTGTCTTGGGGTACGCGGAATCGGGCTCCCCAGGGCGCAGGGCCGGCGCCTCCCAGGCTCCCACGCCCCGGGACGCGCGCGCGCGCGAGCGCTCCAAGGCGCGCGGCAGGGAAGCCCGACCCCATCACCAGCTCCCGGCTGGCGATAACTCCGTTCCCATTCTCTATCAACTTCCCCTCCAGGAGAACAGAACAGAAAAGCAAAAGCAGTGGGTCCCGGTCGTCTGGCCACAGGTTCTTTCCGCGGCCCATTGCGTTTGCTTTTCTTGTTGGCCTTGACTTACACCAGCTACCTTGTGCATGCCTTTAATTGATTTACCCCCAAGACCCTTAACAAAGTATTTCAAGAATTCGCATCTGTGTATTCTAGGTTAAATTCAGACTGCCCTCCACCCCTCACCTCCACCCCCCACCCCCCAAAAGAGGCGTGGGTGACGGTGGGGAGAGGAAGCCTTCTATTCAAATGCTAATTTTTAGACTACGTTTAGATTTGATACACATATATCATATTTTGGTTGCTTCAGATCTTGTATTCTGGCAGTAATTTTCAATTACAAGTTGTCTGCAATCAGGAAAAGAAAAAAAAGGAAGTAACCATGAAACACTGGTTTGGCCCTGTTGGAGGTGGGCGTTTCTTTTAGGTGTACTCTGCGCTACAATGGGCACAGACCATTGTAAAACTGTAAAATTGTGTCTTGTGACGTGGATGGGCCTCTGGCTTTGCAAGCTGCTTCCGAAGTTGGCCCCAGGCTTGTGACTAGTTAAGACTAGGCCTGTACTTTCCCAGTGTCTGGGGAAGTTAATGTAACACTGTATTAACTCTTCCACCCTTGGGACATTGTCCTTCAGCTCGCTCCTTCTTATGCATCTCCTGATGAACAGCCATTTCTAGTTTCGATGAGGATCCCCTGTTTGTTCAAGTGCGGGTGGTTGAAAATTGTTAGTAATTATGCTGAGCTCTACGCCGCTAAATGGAACGGGCATGAGGTCCTGGGTTCAGTCTTCAACATTGCTGTGTCTATTGCTGTCATAGAAAGCAAACACAGTCTGAGTGGATTTTGCTCTACTTCAGTGTAACTTGAAATATTAACGTGTAAAACTGTGAGAGAGAGAAAAAAAAAAAAAAAGAACCTTGGTGAATTAAGCTGAAACCAAATAGTGAAGCGTGATAGTTCAATTGAGAGCAGAGAGCAACAGTGGTGGTGACTACAGCTCACCTCAGATCTGGCCTCTCTAGGGTGAGTGACCCCTCGCTGGGAGAAGGAGCCGGTTGTCACGTGCAGATCCTGGGAAGGGCCCCCTAGAGCCAGGAAAATGGCACCCAGAGAGGCCAAGGCAGCAACAAGCCCGAAAGTTGGTGTTTTAGAAACGTTAGCATTTACTCTCAGGCTGGGTGTGTGTTCTTAGGAAATTGGTGCGCTTTTTCATTCAAACTGCAAATGCTCATTCAGGACCTGTGTGGTAGCCAAGTACTAGAGAACAGAACAGGCCGGCGATTTACACTCCCCCGCACACCGCACACACAAATAAAAACTCTGAGGGACAAAAGAGAAGGAAGCTCATTATCTTATGCTGATGTTCGTGATTAAGAAAGTGAAACCGGCCGTTTGATGGGAGCAGGCTAAGTGTCACACCGGAAGTCCGAAGGATTCTACTGTGTGCCCGGTGGTGACTGCAGGGCAGTGTTTCACACTGAAGAATCTGCGTCAGAATTCCCTTTGTTCACGTCCTCGTTATTCTTTCGACACAGCCTGAGATGGCTCTCATTGAGGCTGTTGTGCTTTGATCCTCGCTTCTCCTCTTTCACCTTTGTGTTTATGTGTCTTTATAAAAAGATAATTACCGAGATGTTGAGCTGAGCACTGTCCAGCAGAACTTTTATGGTGATAGAAATGGACATGTGAGCTGTCCGAGCTGCTGGCCACTGGCCACATATAATTTCTGAGCACTTGAAAGGTGGCTTGGGTGGCTTTCATTTAACTGAATTCATTTTAATAGTCCATGTCAGAAGTAGCTATTCTATAGGTAGAGCAGGTACACAGTGTGTCATAATTATTTTGAGCAAAGACACTAGGAATTCCAAATAGGTTTTCGACAAGAATACTTTGGTGCATTGGAGCTCAAGCTAGGGACTGAGGATGGTTACAGAGCACAAACATCTTACGCACAGAATTTATTAGCTCACTTGTAAAAAAAAAATCATAAACTTTAAAGCCATTTCTCAGTAACCATGTACTTGCCTGTTTATTTAGTTTTTCCAGAAAAGTTAGCCATTGTCCCACGTACTTTGCATTTTATCCGGAGGGCCAACTCTTGACTTTTAAAGGCTGTCATTCATTAGCTGCACAGAAAGGGAACGTGCAACTCCACAGCATTACGTCCGTCCATCCACTTTTGCTTCCGTGTTGGAAGAAACTACCTGTGGGTACGCAGAAAGGCTGCAAATTTGCCTTCGTAGCTGAGCGGGTCCACCCATGCTAAGCTGTTGATCAGAAAGCAACAGATTTTGTCCAGTGTTTGTGAGCTCCCAGATTTATGTTCAGATTGTAGGTCTTTGCTCATCTTAAACAAGTTATTTATTCTCAATGATGCCTCATAATCACTACAATAGTAATTATGCCTACTGCACAGGCTTTTGAGAATGAGAAAAAGGCCCCACGTGTAGAAAATAGTTAGCTCTTTCTCAGATTGCTGTGCGTTCGTCTCTCAAGACTGCAGCAAGGTGGGCATCTCCACACCCTTTCTCTGATAGATTCCGCACAGCTAGAGTGAGTGGTAGCTCTTAGAATGGGTCAAGCCCGCTTGTCTCACCAACAGGGCGATTCTCTAATTTGCTTCTTGAGTACACGGATGAAAACAACCGGCTTGATTGTGATTGCCTGACTTACTTTTCAAAAAGGAGAAGAATCCCTTTTAGAGAAAACACTGGGAAGATTTGGACTTTAGGTGTATGAATTTTGAGAGTTAAAAGAAAGCTGAAGCCCGGCATGGTGGTGCATGCCTTTAATTCCAGCTCTCAGGAAGGCAGAGGCAGGTGGTGGCCAGAGGTGAGTTTGAGGCCAGAGTAGTCTACAAAGAGAGTTGTGGACAACCAAGGCTACACAGAGAAACCCTGTCTCAAAAAAAAAAAATAAATAAAATAAAAATGCATACATAAATAAATTTAAAAAATTAAAAAGAAAGAAACCCTTTGCAGGAATTAACAGGGTTCTGTCATTAGCCTCTGTGGAGGAGGGATGTTAGGCTGTAGGGGAGCATGTGGTGTAGCACATCAGACCTGTCCTCTGTGTACACTGGAAAAGCACTTGGTCCCTGGACGTGCATTATCTCATTTTGATCCTGGCAGGAGGCCCAGATAACTAAGGATCTTGCCCAAGGTAGGGAATTCTGGTTGCCAGTTTTCCTGGCAGCTGAACAGGCAGCTCGTGAGTTCTAGTGACTTCACAGATATATAGACATGAGAGAGAAAGACAGACAGACACAGAGAGAGAGACAGACAGAGACTGAGAGAATAATAAGGGTATGACATATAGATAACTCTGAGTTATCTGTTTGTGCCCACGATTAAAGAGTTCTTCACAGTGTGTCCATGTGGGCTGTAAACCAAGGGCACTGTTAGAAGTTTGACTGATAGAAAGAGCCAAGAGAAAATTGTCTTTATCCATTTATTACAATCTTGTCAATAAAAAGGATTGAGATACTCATGGACCCTACCAGGAGATAGTCCTGGAAAACACAAGGAAGATAAACAAGTCAGTCACAGAGAATGTATATTGTATGATTCCACTCATGTGAAACATCTGAAATAGGAAAACATTCCAAGTGGATGAATGGTGTTTATGGCTGAGAAGGTGGGGGACAAACAGGAGATGAAAAATGATAGGCAAGGACTTTCTTCTCAGAGCAGTGTGCATTGTAAAAAAATCACATGGCAATTGTCACACAGCTTGGTTAACATTAAAATCATTGGATTATATGATTTAAATGGTCAGATTACATGCTATATGAATTATATCTTAGTAAACATCTAATTTTTTTAAAGGATGGGGCTAGCAAAAATGGCTTGGCAGTTAAGGGCACTTGTTGCTAAAGCTGATGACCTGAGTTTGATCCCTAGGATTCACAGGGTGGGAGGGGACAACTCTTGAAAGTTGTCCTTTGGTCTCCATGCCCTCCCAGGAGCATGAACACACACACACACACAAATGAATTTTCAAAAATTTATAAAGATATGCTTAAAATGCTTAAAATGGTGTCAGGGTAATTGACTCTCCAGGCCTAAGCTGATCTTGAACTCAAGGTTCTTAAGCTTTAGTGGCTCCTGTGCTGGGATTACAGACATACAGCATCATGCTGAACTCTATGGGTCTGGACCTACTCAGTCCTGCCCAGCTCTTTACATGGCTGCAGTCCTAATTCACTGTATCCCAGAAGGGAGCTGTGGGTCATCTCTTACTTAAGGCTTGAATTTGCTTTTAATGAAATTGGCTTTGATTCATGTGCACAAGGAAGGAGAGCGGAGATCATAGCAAAGCTCTCGAGACTGTCCGATGACCAAGCACATTCCAGGGACACAGAACCAGTTGGTTTACCAGTAGTATCGGCTTAGCTGCAGTATTTCCTCTCAGCACTATCCCTCTGTGCCTTCCCCAACCCTCAGGTTTCTTGTTTGTAGCTTCAACCCAACATTGCATCAAAAATATCATTTAATTATATCAGTACAGAACATATATACAGGTTTCCTTAAGTACACTGTAACAACCATGTACATAAGTTGAGACAAGCATAGTCAGATTTTAGTATCTTTGTACACTCATCTGTTAGGAAGCCCAATAGTTTTGCACTGGAAACCAAGACTCCTGCTCTTGCAAACATGGGTAATTTTGTAATCTGAACCCTGGTCTGAAATCTCACCTTCATCAAAGTAGCAAAGTTGTGTGACTTTGGATTTGTTACTTAATCTTATAAGCCACAGTTCTCTCAAAGGATCAGTTAAGGAAGCCTTTAAAGAGGAGGCTGTGAAGTTGCTAGCTAGCCAGTGTAAACTATTTCCATTTCACAGATCTGTAGTAAGTGTTACATCATTTCTCTCTTTCCCTTGCTGGGTTGTCTCCCACTGATAGCAGGAATGAATCATTTGGTCCAGGGCTGGCTACCAGTTCCCCCTTTTCTTTGATAAATATCATTTACCTTTTCCACATGTTCTAGACCTGTCCATTTGGTCTTCAAGTCTAGGCCTTTGTTTTCTGTATAAATCATACCTAAGTATAAAGCTTGTATGTTTATGCTTTACCAATGCTCTCTAGAAAATAGCAGTAGTAATTTTTTTCAACCCTATAATCTCCCAGGTGGATAAGTTGGGATATGCAAACCAATAATTTCCAAAAATATAATTGTACAACTTTTATATTTTAGGTGACTCCTAGAAAACCAGCTAGCCTACTTGCATCTGATGAAATCAGCCAGTCAGCCAGCCAGCCATGTCTTACACTCCTGGGATTGGTGGGGACCCTGCCCAGCTGGCTCAGCGCATCTCCTCTAACATCCAGAAGATCACACAATGCTGTGAGTTCAGCTTCAACTTGACTTCACTGTTGTTTTCAGTTCTTAATTGAACCTGGTGGCAGTTGATAAAACTCTAGCAGTTCAGGAAGGAAGGAGGAACATCCTCTAAGAACACGTGTGAAGCGGCTAGAACTCTTTAGAGTGAGTATGGAGGCGATTCAATAGAGGAGCAGAGTGTCTGTCAGCAAATGCCCGAGGTGCACTGTTCCTTTAGTGAAATAGGCTTTATAGGTTGATGTTTAGATTTGCTCTGAGATCATCTCATTCTTGAAGCTGAGATCTGCTGGCTTAGTTTCATAGGTTAAGATCTGGTGAGTTCTAGCAAGAGTGCAGAAGATTTATATTCATTAAGAATAAGATCTGATAGATAGTACTTAAGTTAATTTTGTACCTGCAAGTAAGTCATATAAAATTAAGAGAGTCAAGAAAGAACTAAGCAGGTATTTTAGTTGTTGTTGTTGCTGTAACAAAATACATGAGGATGAACAGGTTATAAAGGAAAACATGATTTAGTCACAGTTTTGGAGGACAAGAACACAGTACCAGCATCTTCTTGGTTTCTGGTGAGAACCTCTTGACACAAGTTATTACACGGCAGGAAGGGAAGCAGGAGATGAGGAGAGGTAGCCACTCACGGTCATGGCTGTCACCATCACGAAGACCAATCCAGCTCCGAGAGACTGAGAAATAGACTAATCACCTCTTGGTAGCATCTTCCTACATGGCCACTTTGATGGCATTCAGACTGTGGCAGGAGGGGATGTTTTAATCTGTTTAGAGAGATATTATGGAAGGTGGTGTTGATTCCGCACGGACTTCCCATTCGGCAAAGACAGCAAACCAACAGATCCAATGTGACATGTGCCCTTCAGAACGTGTTCATGTATATGCATAATGTAGTCATAGGCATACAGGTTTTGGTTTTTAATTCCTGAATCACAGATAACCACGCAGTCCAGAATATTCTATTCTGGCTATCTTTCTCTTGGTGCTTTGACATTAGGACATTGTCAGAACTCCTTTTGTTCTGTTTTTGTTTTTTGGTTTTTTTGGATTGTTTTTTTTGTTTGTTTGTTTTTTTGTTTTTTTTTTTTGAGAGAGGGTCTCAGTATGCACATCGGGCCCAAACTTGCTCTTGCAGACCAGGCTGGTCTCAAACTCACAGAGATCCACGTGGCTCTGCCTTTGGAGTGCTGGGATTAAACATACCACCGCACATGACACTAGTATATATTACATTCTTGGCTGCTTGTCAATACACTTTATTTGTTAGCCTTACCAACAGCTAATACACTACTGACTTACAGAACATCTCCAAATGATCATACCATTTTTAATCATTAACCTCTCAAAACTGTTCTGCTAAGGTGATTCTGCTAAGGAGATGCCAATGTGCTTTGGAGGCAAAGGGAATAAAGATTCTTCTAGAAGGCACTGATGTCTGCTCTGATTCGAAGTAATCAGTGTTTTCTTTGGCTGCCGTCAGGGGAGCCAGGAAAGAGGAGCACTCAGCACCATGCATTCGTGGCAGGCTGTTGAGATTGCTCCGTCAGGGTGATTGCAGCTTCTTGCTCTTTGGCTTCAGATTGCCCTGATCTCTGTGTGGCTCTCTTGCTGTGTGTCTCCGTGTTACTGATAGGCCTCAGGTGAATGTAATCACCTGTGTGAAATTTAAGGGAGCTTATTGCTCAGTTTACACATAAGGGAATCCCGACCTTTTGCAAGAAGGGATGCCAAAATAGAGTAGGTCTCTTGGCTTGTATCATGAAACGGTGCCAGGAATGCAGGAGGCTGAGCAGTGGCTGTACCACTCTGAGGTTAGAGAAATGGTAAGCGGTAGACAGTTCAAAAGCACCTGAACTGGAGGCTGTGTGCCAATGTAATAATTAAAATGTTTTTTAGTGAAGACTGAAATCATTAAGTCAAGATATATCTTCAGATATGCAAAGTACCGTCTGTCAGTAGTGAAACTGAAGCCTGTTCTGTCCATTGGGGCCACTACACAAGTTCGAAGCTACTGGGAGTTAGGTCTCAAACTAAGAAGGCAGAGGGACTTTTGAATAATCCAAATTGCACAAGGGTGCGCCTCTCAGGAGTGAGTGTTGTTACCAAGTGACTAGAAATAATAGTCAGATAATTCCCAAGTCATTTATTCAGACATTTAAATATTGGAAGGATGGTCCAGATTGAGTGACTTTTAATTGCGTTATTCTGTTTTGGCACATTCAACAGTAGTTCTTTGAGCTCTGTTACATATTAGACGCCGGTCAGCTCAGAGAATGTGACTATAGCCGTAAACAGATCTGTAAGGCCCTGTCTTCATGAAACAACATACAGTATAAAAGTGAATAAACACCACAGCCTCCTGTGTGAAAGTGATGCCGAAGCAGGCATCTGGGGAGCTTTGCTGCTTAGCTGGGCCCTGGCTGGAGGGGGAAGGCCTGTCAGAGAGAGCTACAGGTG
This sequence comes from Psammomys obesus, assembly GCF_907164565.1. Lineage (NCBI taxonomy): Eukaryota > Metazoa > Chordata > Mammalia > Rodentia > Muridae > Psammomys > Psammomys obesus. Next base: position 19,238,736 of record NW_026585797.1, read on the forward strand.
CAAGCCACATGAAGGGATCCCTAACCACAAACGCCCCAAAGCAGTCTAGAGCTTGCTGCTCAGAAAATAGAGAGCCTGAGCCAACCTGTCCAAAGCACAGTACTTGAGGCCAGAGTAGCTGGAGGGGAAATCAGAGGAGGCTTGATGCTTGAGTTACCTAGGGCTTTGTCTGCACTGTGGGGGGGTTTAAATTTCCCTGTTGAAGGCAGTGGAGACTGCTGAAGCTTCAGAGACAGAGTCAGATCCATATATTGGTCTTTGCAGTGTCTATTGACAGATAAGGAGGCCCGAGAGTGCATTTTAGAGACAAACCCAGCAGGACTTGCAGGTGCATGTGCGAGGGTCTGGGAGGAGAGGGGAGGAGCCACACTTTCTGCCCTGACCACCGGAATGGGCGGTTGCAAGCGGGACTGCCATCCTGGACTAGCTGGGGGGATTTTGTTTCCTTCTAGTAGATGTTTTTATTTTTACTGCCCTTCTAGGGAAGTACATTACCACTGGATCGCTTCCCCTTGGTTGAGTCCATTTTGTAATGTGTTTTGCACATCTAAGTGGAGATAGCAGACAGTTGAGATGTATGAATTTGGAAATTGGGATCTTGGGATCATAGCACAAATGGTATTTAAGACAGTGGGTCTGAATTAAGCCTGAAAAGGTTTGGAGAAAAGGACCAAGGCGTTAAAAATTCTGGAGGTCATGGAGAAGGTGGCATGAAGCATTTGAGTGATCAGAGAACCAGCAATGAAATCAAGATGAAGTAGCCAGCACCACCTGGGTCTCTGTTTTCACTTTCAGTGGCTTTCTTGCCTCAGGTCTTTTCCTGGATGACCAAAACAAGTCACTCTCCTTGCTTTCATTGGGTTGGTTGCCTGGAATTAAAAGTCATAAGCCACCACTGCCAGTGAAAGATTATGGTCAGAGCAGGGGCTACATTTATTTTTTATTGTTTTTTTTTTTTTTTTTTTTTTTTAACTAGAAAAGGGAAATGCTAAAACTTTAGAATAAAATTGTAAAGGAAAAGTCTTTCAAGGTGAGAAGCCACCGGAAATGTAGCACTTAGAGTAGCAGTTCTCAAACTGTGGGTCATGCGCCTTTTGGTGTCAAATGACCCTCTCACAGGGATCGCTTAAGACGCTCGGCAAACAGAGATATTTGCATTACGGTTTATAACAGTACCGATAGAGTTATGAAGCAGCAATGAAATGATGGTGTGGTTGGGAGTCAGCACGTGAGGGACTGTATGACGGATAGCAGGGATTGAAGGCAATAAGGAAGGTTTGAGAACCACTGCTCTGGAGAGAGCTTTGCCTTTTCATCTGCCCTGCAAGGTGAGTTTCTGAGTATGTTTATCGTTGAGGGAAATACAAAGGGAAAGCATCAGATAAGGAAAGGGAGGATAGAGATAGGTGTGGATGGCTTGAGAAGCTGAGGGAGAGCTTACAGTGCAGGAGGAGCTAGAGCGGGAGGGTTTAGTTGGCTGGTACAAACCTGAGACTGGTCATGGCTTTATGGCCAGCACTGCTGCCTGCACCTTTCTCTAATTTTGAACTTCAGTGACTGAATGAAAGGAGGTTTAGAGTGAAAATAAGTGGCTGGTAGACATTCTGATAAGGGCCGGGTAGACATGTGGAAGTGAAAGGCAGAAGTGTGAAATCTCAGTTCTCCTTCCCCCATTCTGACAATGCTATTAATACACATGGGTGCAATGGAATAGGTTCTCTGCACCGAAGGTAGGTGCTTCTTCTGACACCAGTGTTTGCATCTTTAAAGTCTGTGACCTTCCAGATGGGCGGGTTTTGTAAATGAAAGATATTGTGAGTAAGGTAGCTAGAAGGTGAGGGTCTTACTCAAGCAGAATGCAAGGCTTATGTTCCTGTTGGTCTTGATCAGATAAATAAAGGATTATATGAATATTGAATGTTGTAGCTTATTTGATGCCAAAAAAGGAAACAACATTTTATTATTATTATTATTATTATTATTATTATTATTATTATTAGAGGAAGCAAAGAATAACAGATAGCAAGAATATAATTTTGTCTGCTTTTACCAGTATCCTGGCAGTTGTTTTGCAAAGCACAGGATAGATGAAACTTTGTTTTTCCTGAAGTAGTGGGTATTGAATTGAGGACCTCATACATGTGAGCCAAGCGCCCCACCACTGAGCTGTGTCTCCAGAATCCTTAGCCCTGGAATAGTATTTTGAAGTTAAGTGGTTTTTGCTGTTAGGTAACTTTTTGTTGAAGGGGATCCTATACTCTTATAAACCTGCTTTAAGAGTAAGCATTTATACTATGACTGATATGATTTACAGTAAACAAAATATTTAGATAACTATTTACACATGTATGTAACGGGTATAGGCTCATATTGTAGCTGTCCACTTACACTGAAACAATCTCTCCTTTAAGTTTGTGGATTTCTCTGTGACTCCAGCATGGAGCAGTAAAGCGATGTAGCAGGTATTTTTATCCCTTGATGTAGGCTGTTGATCTTTAGCAGAGCTGCTGAGACATTTGTGCCGCCAGCACTCCCTCCTGTGCCCATGTGCCATAGGCAGTGCTTTCTGTCCCAGGCCGGATATGGCATCTAGTCCTTCTTAGCTCGAGCTCTCTGACAGCTGTTCCCAGCAGGCTAATGTTGCTATGCAAATGAGCCTCCTAGGTCTAGAAGCTCTGTGTGCATCTCAGAAATGATAGAGTTAGTTTCTCAAAGTTAGAGCTCATGTTCAAAAGTAGCATTTTTTATTAGAACATCTGGAATGGGCATATCCAGTCTTTACCTTCTGTCGTCGTCGTTGTGTGTTTTCCTCGAGACAACTCCCACCTGTGATGAACGAGGTCAACAATCCTTTGTGGGCTGGCCAGAGAATATTTTCACATGGGCCATGCATGCTTCTTCCCCAAAGACCTCATAGAAAATATGTCTTTAGAACACACAAAGAGAATTTGTATTTTTTTTTTAACAGCTCTTGCCTCAGGTTTATTTGCAAAAGCTGTATAGGACACTGGTCATCTGTATAGTGTGTAGGTGGGTGTGTCACACCAGTCCGTCTGTCTTCACATTAACAGAAGCCTTTCCAACGGGGCCTTCACAGGGGCCTGGGCACCTTTGGGAGCCAGAGCTGGAGCTGAATCCTTGGTCTTAGCTGGAGCTGTGGCCTCTGCCTTGGTGTGAACCTTGGGCTTTCGTTGGCAGAGCCTATAACCTGTGGCCATGTAGCTTTGAATCCACTTCCCAAGCTTGGGTGAACAATGAAAGCCAGACAGCCGAGTTTGTGGCCGGGGCCCTTTGGCATTTTAGGCTTAATGGTAGTAGGCTACACTAGGGCCTTGATGGAGTCTGCTCACGCATTCATTGCCTTTGCGTTGTTTGCCTGCATCTTCTTCAGGCCTTTCTTGTTGTGCTTCTTGGCAAAGCACATGTTCCTCAGGAACTTGGGGTCCATCCCTTTAAGAGATTCGTCTCTTTGTGACCGGGGTTTCTTGATGCCATTTCTATGCCATCTGCGGGACTGTTTGTGTGTGGTATGGTTCTTAGACTTGGCCATGTCTGCACGGTAACCCATGGCTCCCCGAGTACTTGTGTTTTGGAAGAAGAGATGTAGTGAAGTCTTCAGCATAGTATCTTTGTCTTTAAAAGTTGGCATGCATTTATTACTAAGTGGTGTGGATGACAAGTGTTCAGCCCAGTGATCATCCACCACTGTATTGTGCAGGTGAGGAGAACAGTGTGAGCCCCCAAAGTCCTTTACACAGTTACATTTCCTTCATGTCCACCAGAGATTAGCAGGATCCTGAGTTTTCAGCATCACTAATTAATATACCTGATTGTTCAGCTTCCTCCGATAGCTAAAAAGAGTTTTATTTTGTATTGAGCTTCCCCTCTTGAGCGGGTGGGATTCATTTGCACGGCTATAGGTCCTTAGTTTTATTTCTAGTGTTCTTTATTCAAAATTTATACCTCAGTTTACTTCTCTACTATCAGCAAACATTTGAAGTCTGTCCTGTTTTTATTTGTTTTGTTTCATTTCTGCCCTTTGCTGTTACAAGCAAGGGTTTTATTGTGGTGAAGAGACACCATGACCGAGGCAACATTTATTAAACAAAAAGGCACACATTTAATTGGGACTGGTTACAGTTTCACAGGTTAGTCCATTATCGTCATGGCCGGAAGCATGGCGGTGTGCAGGCAGACATGGCGCTGGAGAAGGAGCCCAGGGTTCCATCTGGATCCACAGGGAGCAGAAGGAGACTGTGTGCCACACTGGGCGGAGCTTGAGCACAGGAGACCTCAAAGCCCGCCCCCATGGTAACACACTTCCTCCAACTAGATCACAACTACTCCCACGAGGCCACACCTGGTAGTAGTGCCACTCCCTACAGCCAAGTATTCACACACACACACACACACACACACACACACACACACACACACACACGAGTCTAGGGCCCTTCCTCTTCAAACCACCACAGCAGTGCTGCTTCTGTTGCGGGGTTGGCGGTGGGTCTTAGGATTTGTGCTCGGTTGGTCTTAGTGAAAGCAATACCCTGGAGCACTTGCGTCCTCCAGAGCTCACACAGCTCCGCGCCGAGGCCTTGCCTGCGTGCACAGCCTAAAGTTCTACCCACTTCAGCAGCATTCTTAGCTTATGTGGCTTAAATTGCATTTCCCTAATTTGAATCAGTTGTTTGAGAATTTAACCATTAGGAAATTCAGTGGACATAGAACACTCTCTAATCCACACTGTGTGTGTGTGTGTGTGTGTGTGTGTGTGTGTGTGTGTCTGTGTCTGTATGTGAACATGAGCTTGAACAAGGGCTTTCACTTTCTAGAATGTGGGTTTTGTGGCTAGATTATAACCCCTAACAACTTTATAAAGCGAAATTCCCTATGTTGTGGGGACCCCAACCATACAATTATTTCTGTTGCTACTTTACAACCATGATTTTGCTACATAATGTAAATATCTGACGTATAGGATATCTGACATGTTAAGCTTAAAGGGTTCAGGACCCACAGGTTAAGAGCCCCTGGTCTAGAATCCCTCCAGGACTATGTAGTAGTTTTTGATATCAGAAGGTGGGAGTGATGGGCATAAATGTTTCTAGAGTGAGTCATGCTGGAATTAATTCAGAATTGAGAACAGCTAACTGTGAAACAGCACCTGGGGGGGTGGGGAATCCATATATAGTTGTTATAGTTAAGTCTCTGCCATTAAGCGGTAGTCACAAACCGAAGGTCACACAGACAGCCCACGTCACATTCTGTGGGATGAAACAAAACATAATGGGTGTGGGAAAGAGATTTGTAAAGATGCTCAGCCGATGAGAACAGAAGGGAAAGTGGAGGTTGAAGAGAGAGAATCCAGAATGCATTATATACATGTGCAAAATAGTAAAAAAAAAAAAAAAAAAAAAAAAAATTTATCAATAAAAAAAATGGAATTCTGGCATTTAAGTATTATAAACGAAAATGTAAGGTGGCTAAAGGACGATGTAGTCAAATACACTGAAACAAAGTCTTCTGGTTACGGGGGCTGGTGAGACTGCTCAGCAGCCAGGAGCACTTGCTGCTCTTGTAGAGAACCCGGGTTCAGTGGCCAGCACGAACAGGGTGACCCAGATTAACTCTTCTGACCTCCCTGGGCGCTGCACGCCTATGGTATGCACATGCACATACATGCATGTGGGCGACACATTCATGCGACACGATGAAAAGTAAGCAACTCTAAACAGAAGTCAGGATTCGAGTGCAGACCTCTACTGAAGTTCGCATAATAATATCACACAGGCTTTTCTGTGTGTGTCTGCTTTCTGGAGCTCTCTGGCAAAGTGCCAAGTACACCCTTGTACCTTAGCTACAAATGTTAAAAGAAGATAGCAGAAACATGTTTTGTGTTCAGTCATTTCTTTCATTTTTTTTTAAATCATATGTCTCTTAAAGATTCAACTATTTTAGCAAGAGTCCTCCCTCTTGATTAGTTTCTTTAGGTGTACAGATTTTAGTAGGTTTATCCTATATTATATGTCTATATGAGTGAGTATATACCATGTATGTCTTTCTGCTTCTGGGACAGCTCACTCAGGATAATCTTTTTCAGATCCCACCATTTACCTGCAAATTTCATGATTTCCTTGTTTTTCATTGCTGAGTAATATTCCATTGTGTAGATATACCATAATTTGTGCATCCGTTCCTCACTGAGGGGCATCTGGGCTGTTTCCAGCTTCTGGCTATTACAAATAAGGCTGCTACAAATATGGTTGAGCAAATGTCCTTATTGTGTACTTGAGAATCTTTTGGATATATGCCTAGGAGTGGTATAGCTGGATCTTAGGCAAAGAGGCTGGACATCAAAAGAAGGAGAAAAGAGGGAACAAGTCAGGAGCCTGACACAAAGGACCTCTGAAAAGCTCTGCCCTGCAGACTATCAATGCAGATGCTGAGACTTATGGGCAACCTTTGGGCAGAGTGCAGGGAATCTTATGAAAGAAGTGGGAAACAGTAACATCTGGAGAGGACAGGAACTCCACAAGGAGAGCAACAGAACCAAAAAATCTGAGCACAGGGGTCTTTCCTGAGACTGATACTCCAACCAAGGACTATGTGTGGAGATAACCTAAGACCCCTGCACAGATGTAGCTCATGGCAGTTCAGTATCCAAGTGGGTTCCATTGTAATAGGAACATGGACTGTCTCTGACATGAACTGATTGGCCTGCTCTTTAATTACCTCCCCCTGAGGGGGAAGCAGCATTACCAGGCCACAGAAGAAGACAATACAGCCACTCCTGATGAGACCTAATTGACTAGGAACAGAAGGAAGGAAAAGAAGTCCTCCCCTATCAGTGGACTTGGGGAGGGGCATGCCTGCAGAGGGTGGAGGAAGGGAGGGATTGGGATGGGAGGAGGGAGGGAACCACAAGGGGGAAACAAAGTGAATAAAGTGTAATTAATAAAGAAAAAAAATAAAATACTTTCAACTTGAAAAAAAAAGATTCAACTATTTCAATAAAAGTAATCTTGATTAGAATTTGAAAGGAACCATGATGTCTCCATGTTGTTCAGGAGCTATTCTTACTTCACATATTCTATTCTTGTTTGTGAAGAAGAATCTCTGTTTAGCTCCTGACCCGTAAGGCTTTTAGGACTCTGAAATGAAGTAAGAAGCTTCTAATGAAAGTGTAGGTTCTTAGGTGGGAGTGGATCTTGGAGGAATTGGGAAAGGGGTTGGGAGTCAGTGTAGTCAAAATACATTGTCTGAAATCCTCAAAGAATTAGTAAAAATATTTTTTAAAGCATAGGTCATTTCGTTGTTCTGGGAGGAGACCGTGTTCCAGTCCAGTGAAGAAACGCTCATTTTTGCCTCTTAACTCATGACTGCGCAAAAGGGAAGCTAGTATCTTGACTTTTCTTTTTGCAGCCAGAGCAAGCTTTTCTGTAAAAAGAACTCCAGTAAAGAGAGCAGATTTGCTGAGAAATGGGATAGGGTTTTCTCCATCGGTCTTTTGGTGGAATGGGAAGGTGGTTAGCGGAGGAGGGGGAGTTGAAAATTCGCCCCTGCCTCCTCCTATGTGGTCTGATACACCTGTTTCTCCTGACACAACCTTTGGAAATAGGTGACTGAGATCTTATACCTCCTTGCACACCAACAACTTTCCTGTAGTGACTTTCTCATGCCCAAACTGTTGACACAGGACAGAGATCAGGAGACTGTTTCTCATCCAAGGGAATCTCAGTGAAAAGGGCTCCCCTCCCCCGCCGCCAGTGACTTGTCCTGCAAGGTAGAGTGGGGCTGCTATTTGTGAGGCCTGAGTACACACCTGTTATTTGTTTTATGCACTAAATTCTTAATTGGCAGCTCTAAAGGGCTTCCTGGAACTCTCTCTCTCTTCCCTGTGTGTGAAGCATCTATGGTCTGATGCCCCGAGCATGAACTCTCTTTCCCTTGGTTCTGTCCTACACTCTGGCATGGGAGACAGGAGCAGAACCCCTGCCTGGATTCTAGGTGTACAGCCCACTGCTTCCATATGTCCCCTTGTCCGTTTCTCTTCCTTTATACTGTCACCACCCAGGCCCACGCTCTCCCTACCAGTTCAGATGATGGGAGCCTCCGATTGCTGTCTCCGCCTCCTCTTTGGCCTGCCTAGTCTTCTATACAGCAGAAACAAGGCAGACTCTTGAAACTGCACATCAGCACACAGCCCACCCAGTTTAAACCTCGTCTCTGACTTTCTTGGCTCTTGCAATGAGTCTAACCCCTTCCTCCACTCACCATCTGCCTCAGGGTCTTTGTGCTTGCTTTTCTTTCAGGTAGCTTTGCAGTGGTGTCAGCACATTTCCTTAACGATGTCTTATTTGACCTGTTCTCTAGTTTCCTCATCGGCTTGCTTTGTCTTTATAATGTCTTTTATCAGAAAAATCAAAGTATAATTTCAATTTTTTTCCCTTATTGTCCCCATTAAAATGTTAGACTTTGAGAGAAAGGTTTTAGTATCTCTGCCACCAAAGTATTTATACAAAAAAATTTTAAGAGCATGAGGTTATAATACACATACACACACATACACACATATTACTCTTTACTTTCTCTCCTGCATCTGCTGGCTTCATGCATTTCATTATTGGATGTTGCATCCATCTTTTAATAGTTCTTTACTTATGGTAATTTAATCCCAAGAGTAAATGTGTGTTTCTGAGTTGGGGATCTTGACACCTGTACTATTTCCAGGTGATCTACAAAGATAAAGCATGATGCCGTCCATGTGATCCATAGCCCCATATGTACCTATCATGCTACACTTACTTAAATAATTACAGATGGTTTTGGCTTTAGTCATTGTGAACATAATTATGCTCAGTGATTGACTGGATTACATTGTTGCTTCCCTTTTATGAAATTACGGTTTGTGGTTAGTTGTGCCATGGCCCCATGTGTGTTTGGTTGGCTGGAAGCTGTCTAGCTTTTGTTTCCTGGAATTATTTTGACAATACTTGCTCCTTAGACCTTTGATTTCTTTATGGAACTGTTTGCTTGTCTGTTCTGTAGCAATTCCTGAGCAGTACTTTTCATGATGGAGTCAGTATCTTTTACGTGTATAGCAAATAGGGTTTTCCTTAAAGTAGTCATTACTGTTAGTGTGGGCTTAGCTTTTTCATCAAACCTACTTTATATAGGGTTCTTAAACACCTTTACTTCCCTTCCAATCTCCCTCCCCCAACCTGAGGTAGGTGATTAGTAGGGAAAAGAACTGTAGACCTCTTTTATCTACTTCCTGCTGATTAGGGTCAGTGGGTCTTCAGGGGATTACCAGACTCAATGGTCAGGATACCAGCAGTCCAGTCCAAAGGCCAACACCAAGCAGCAACACAAAGTCAGCGAAAACTACAAGACTCAGTTGGATTGCCCTGAGAAGTTCTCTGGAACATTTCTCTCAGTGAAGCCAAGTGTAGAAACCTGAACATCAGTGATGTCTCACAGTGTGTAGGCCTCTGTGTATCTCCTCTCCTCAGAGTCCACCCAGGGATGTTCTCAGCTGGTCAAAGTCATGCCCCTCACATGAGAGAGCTCACAGGAAAACATCATGTGTCTTCTCACAAGCCAACCTGGGCAAAACATCATGCGCCAAGCTTGCAGCAAAACATCACATGACGAAGCCAAGTCTTCAGGGAAACCAGAAACGACCACTTCAGTTAGTTGCCCTGGAAGAGTCCACATTGGACAGGAACAGTGTTCTGCTTTGGTGTGTTTGTTGTCCCTACTCTTCGATCTATAGTATAGTTTACCATGGTCACGAAAGAAGCCACAGCTAAGGTAAAGAATTAGTGATGTGAGTTGTGGCCACTATGTATTTAAGATTCTCTGTCGTATGGTACCAGAGTGTTAACTCGTGTTTTTGTACAACTTCTCCCTCTTTTTGAAGCATCTGTGGTGTGCTGGACAGTCTGGATGCCTGAAGTCTATAAGTGAATTAAGTGGAGATGTTTGCATCTGTAGAGTGAAACTTTAGTGAGAGAAAAATAAGGTAAAGACGTGAGTTCAAAGGAAAGAGGAAATGATTTGCACAATAGCAATAACAAAAGCCTGCTGTGTGATGGTGGAGGACTGCATGCTTGGAGGAGGGTTCTTGGGGACCAGGTAAGCTTGCCTGCTGAGGAGTTCATGGTTGAGCTGGTGCTTGAACTCATGACTGAGGTAATTTTCAGTCTGCATCTCACAGTGTACAGGAATGTTTTGAATGGGGAAAGGTGTTCAGATGGCAGCTGCCTTGGGGTACTAACGGTGAGGAGGAGCCAGTGCTAGGTTAGCTCTGCCTCACAGGCCATTGTAAAGTCCTTTACCATGGTTGGGGCAGAGGCTTCAGAGCGACAGAGCAGAGACAGAGGGTCATGGTTTTAGATGTGTCAGAGGTACCTAGGCTGGTGGGTGTGTACAAGGGGGCAGATTACAGTGATAGACTGTGGAGTGTGTGTTGTGTCAGGAGGCCAGTGAAGAGGAAGGTGAGTAAGGCAGGGCTGGCACACAGGAGGTGTATGGAGTCAGCATGCCAGAGGGAGGGAGCCAGATGAACAGGAGGATCGGAGGTTGTGAGTGCTGGGCCTGGGCACTGGCTTGTGGGGAAGGCACAGCATGTGACATACCCTTGGAGCGTATGAGGGAGGTCCGAGGGAGAATCATTTTGGGGAGCAGTAGAAGGCTGAGCCACCTGTGTGTTGAAATCAGCAGGAACTAAGATAGGAGTCTGGGTGAGCAAGATAAGAGTGAGCCAAGAGCTACAGCTACCGAAAGAAGCAAGTGTGGCTGAGCCACTAGAATACTCCAAACCGGCCTGGACAGAGGAGATGGAGGAGATGGGTTTTGGCTCTTTGTGTGCATCGGTTCTTTTCTGGCCCTTCCTCAGACTTCATTTCACAGTCTGCCCTTTCTTTTCTTTCCCGAGTGACTCCAGTTTTAACCTCCTTAGTGGTCATTATTTGGCTGACTGTGCTATTCTTTTGGGATCTTCCTCTCCACGTTTTCAGATCTCCTTTTGTGCAGGGCCTCTTTGTCATTCTGTGAGGCGACTTTAATCTTCAGGGCAGGAGACTGGTGTGTGGAAAAGAAAGCGACCCTTCTCCCAGCTCAAGGATTCCCTTTTCCTGTTCCCCCACCTCAGTTGCTTAATTCCTTCCTTCTGTACCTCCCAGGGTCCTCTTAACGTTGGAGGGGTTGTTCCTAAGTCTTGATCACTCTATCATATTAGGGTCCCAAGATACGCAGCAGCCACCTCTTTCAAGCTGCTGCCCTCCTTGTAGAACACCCCTTCTTCCGTTAAGTTCATGCCTCCTCCCCTCCAGCACCCCCTGCCTTGGCAGCCTGCCCAGCACTTTACCGCCCTGCACTAACAAGTATGTTGAGATCTCTCTCTTCTCGCTTCCTCTTTCAGGTTGAAACTTAATTATGTACATAAACCTTGAACTTGTGGTCTAAAGATAAATTGTGTACAATGTTTTCTTATAGTGATTTTGTACAGGAAAAAAAAATCCATGGGGATTTTTTTTTTGCTTGTGTCACTGCATAGGTGTGCACAAGTGTTGAATTTGGAGCATTTCTTTGTTTTGTTTTCGATTCTCGGTTAGGGGTGCTCTGTTCACAGTGGAGTGACAGCAGCTCCACCGCCCTTGCTTGGGTCAGCATTCTCTGTAGCACCTGCCTGGTGTCTGCTTGGTTCTGTTCCTTTGGCCTACGGTTACACAACCTTAAGTTTATTTTTAATGCCTCTGGAAATATAACTCATATGGATTCCCCAACCCACCCGCACTCTTGTTCTGTGCATCCAGACAGGTCGAGGGAAGGAGGGAAAAGATTCAGAATCAAGCTTCTGTTGCATTCCTAAAGGAAGCAGACAAGTGCCCGTCGTCAGTAGTCAGTAACTTAGGGGCTCCTGAGTGGTATTGTGGCAGTGAGCAAGGATCAGAAGCTGCGATGGGGGAGTGGGGGAAAGGCTTGAAATTGTTGCTTGAGGTGACATGGGCCTGCTCTCTGCCGCTTTCAGACAGAATGGCTGAGCCACCGTGAGTGTGAGAGAGAAAGGAAGCTGGGGGCATCCTGAGCAATCTGATATCAGGAATGCTGGGTTCCTGCAAGGTGTAAGGACATCCCCGAAGCCCAGTCATGCTCTGTTGACTTCTTGAGCAGTTCCCCTCTGTAGAGGCCAGGACCTCCCAAGACAACTCAGCACAGTGTGTGGTAAAACAGCCAGGTAGAGCAGCCTTGCTAAGAGCTGCAGCCTGTCATATTCTGCTCATAGAAATCCCCTTCAAGAGAATGCCGCCTTCTGTGCTTCAGTGTTAAGAACAGAATTGCCCCCTATTAGTCTGCTGTAGCAGTCAACTGCCCAGATTTTGCTACTTTGGTGACTTAGGCTGATGAGTAGTCAGGTCTAGACATGTTCTAGACCCGCTTTCTGTACAGAGGAAGGGTGGTGTGTCCACAGGGATGCTGAGCTGGGCAGCAGAGTGCCAGCAGCTAGGGACTGGGCCTCTGGAGGCAAAGGCATCTCTCTCAGCTCCGCCAGCAAGTGGCCTCCACAGTTTGCTCTGGGCTTGAATCCTTCTGGAAGCTGAGCTCTGTTCTGCTGAAGTCACAGACAGGACAAGAGATAAAACAGTTTGAACAGAGGCCATTGTGTTTTCAGCCGCTGTTTTTTTTTTGGTGTCTTCTCCGGAAGACTTTTCTGCTTTAAATTAGTTTCACAGTTTTATTGGTATTAACTAGGCCAAGTTCATTTGACTCTTTCCCTTAAAGCCTGTTTTGTGTTGATGAGTTACACATTTTGATACACAATGAATCTGAATTTCCGCTCCCAAACTTCCAAGCATATGCCTTGCATTTTTATAGAGGAGATTGGGCAACTTCCAGTTCTCCTGTACATTTTCTTCTAATACTCCAACCCACCCTGTAATGCAGGTAGGAACTGATAGATGAGGAAAGAGTTGAGTCTTTTACCATTTATCCCCTTTTCTCACTCTGTTTGCAATCATGTCTCTTATATGTAGATGCTGCTGGATACATGCTACTGTCAGGTACTAGCTGACTCCTAACTAAGATGTAACTCTCACGTGATTTCTTCATCATTATCTCTAATTCTGCAGTATAGTGGAGATGATTTATCTTAGTTAAGGCAGCTAGTGCTATGATGCAACACCATGACCAAAAGCAACTTGGAGAAGAAAGGATATATTTGATTTACATGTTCAGAGTCTATTGAGGGAAGCCAAGCCAGGCAGGGACCTGGAGGCAGGAGCTGATAACGGAGGCCATGGTGGGATGCTGCCTACTGGCTTGCTCCCCATGGCTTGCAGAGGTGCAGAGGTGGCAACACTCACAATGGCTGGACCTTGGGCTAGAGAGATGACTCAGAGGTTAAGAGCCCTGGCTGCTTTTCCAGAGGTCCTGAGTTCAATTCCCAGCAACCACCTGGTGGCTCACAACCATCCATAATGGAATCTGGTGCTCTCTTCTGGTATGCATGAAAACAGAGCATGCAGATAGATAGATAGATAGATAGATAGATAGATAGATAGATAGATAGATAGATAGATAGATAGATAGATAAAAAAAATGCACCACATGCTTGCCTACAACCTCATCTTATGGAGACATTTTCTTAATCCACAGTCCCTCTTCCCAAATTATTGTAGCTGTGTCATGTTGACATAAAACTAGTGAAGACATTATAGCTACTGCATTCTCCTCAAGCATGAGTGTCAATGGTTATGTTAATAAGGATTTTCTTACTGTTCACATCTGACTCAGAAGAGAAAATGACAAACTGCTTGCTCCTGTGAGTGCCCATGCGGTAGCTCACCCCATCTCCGGTACAAGCCGCTTCCCCATAAGCTAATGACAACTGGGAATTAGGTGGATTCCGTGCATGAGACTGCCCGCAGTTGTGGCTGGCCTGATTAGGTAAATGCGCAGTCAGCAGCAGGAAGTGGAATCACATTTCCAAGGCAGGCTGACTCAGGTGCCCTTGCCTGGTGACCTTTCCTGGTAGGCACTGACTTGCCTGTCCTCTGTGTAAGGAGTGTAAAACTGAATCGGAGCAACAGGGTATCACAAGGGTCGAGGCAGTCATTTCATTTCTGACTCGTCGCAACTCTGTTATTCTGGATTTGGTGATGGAGACCTTTTCTGCTAAAATACAGTGAATTCTGTACGTGGCTGTTTGGAGGAGTTATTTGAAAGTGCTGTGTGGGGCTAGGGCAGGGTCAGTGGTTCCCAACAGCCTGGCGTACTCATTTGTCAAACATTTGCAAGAACGCCAGATTCCCCAGGCTGCAGCTCTACACAGCGGGCATCCAGTGTACCTGCAATTTAGTGACTAAAGTTCATTCTTATAAAGCGTTTTTCTTTCTTTCATCCACTGGAAGGCGGCACACACTCCTTCTTAGCAGGAACTGTTTTTAATGAGACAGCAGCTTGGGGTGGATGTTTTAGAGATAGTGTTATATTTTTTGTTATAAACAGCTTTAGTATATTCCCTGGAAATGGGTAATAGTGCAGACAGTACAGCGTGGCAGACGATGGAAAAAGTAATTTATTTATGTCACTCTCATAGTCCTTTCCAGCACTAGTAACATACTTTCTGAAAGGTACAGGAACTCAGCTAAATGCCCAGGCATCCTCTGTGGAAAATATGCAACACTGCTAAGTATTTATGCCAAACAGAATTAATAGCGTAAGCTCTTAGTTCTCTCAGGGCTGAGTGGAGCTTTTGAATTCAGAATTTGGTAATATTTAATAATTCAGGACAGTTTTGCCATTAGCGCACCAAATAGCAAACATTCTCGACTCTACAGGCAATGCACAGTTTCCACAGTTGCTTCACTTTGTTGTTTGTATTTGCCCGTTTTATTTAATACCCGTCTTCGCTTGGAAAACTGTACAAAGCAGCTCCATGGCTTTTCAGGCCATTTGATGACCTCGGAAGGTAGTGACAGTGACCTGTGAAATACCGTCTCTAGAATTTTCTCAGCTCATAGCGCCTCAGGGAACAGAAGCAGTCCAGTTTCATCTGCACAGAGTGGCCCTGTCATCCCTTTACTTGGAGCGCTGGGTACATGCAGCCTCCACTCAGCTCCATTCTGTTGCTTCTGCAAGTTAGGCATGCTCAACTTTTGTCTCCTTTGTGTTGTTCACACACTCAGGCCATGAAATTACCTTTTTCAGTAATTCTAGCACACAGAAAAAAACTATTGTTTTGAAAACCAGGAAATTCCTATTTTATTTTATTTTTTAAACTATATTATGTTCTTATATATGTCTTTATTATACATTCAATTACAAGTTCCATACTTTTTGCCACATACTATAGATTGATTGCTTTGGAGAGAAAATGGTGATGTCATTTTTAAATAGGATCTTCTCCTCACAATTGGCCTTGTAGTCACAATTTTTTTTTTAGATTTAATTTTTTAATTTTAATTTTTATTAATTACAGTTTATTCACTTTGTATCCCACCTGTAGCTCCCCTCCCAATCCCATCCTCCCACTTCTCCACCCATGCCCCTCCCCCAGTCTGCTGATAGTTGAGGTCTTCATCCCCTTCCTTCTGATCCTAGTCTGTCAGGTCTCATTAGGAATGGCTGCATTGTCTTCCTCTGTGGCCTGGTAAGGCTGCACTCACTGAGGGGGAGGTGATCAAAGAGCAGGCCAATCAGTTCATGGCAGAGGCAGTCCCTGTTCCCATTACTAGGGAACTCACTTGGACACTGAACTGCCATGGGCTACATCTGTGCAGGGGTTCTAGGTTATCTCCATGCATGGTCCTTGGTTGGAGTATCAGCCTCAGAAAAGACCTCTGGGCCCAGATTTCTTAGTTCTGCTGCTCTCCTTGTGGAGTTCTAGTCCCTTCCAGGTCTTTCTATCTCCCCCTTTTTTTCATAGGATTCCCTGCATTCTGCCCAAGGTTTGGCTATGAGTCTCAGCATCTGCTTTGATATACTGCAGTATAGAGTCTTTTAGAGGCCTCTGTGGTAGGTTCCTGTCCTGTTCCCCATTTTCTCCCTCTTCTGATCTCCATCCTCTTCGCCTTTCTGAATGGGGATTGAGCATCTTAGCCAGAGTGCTCCTTCTTGATTAGTTTCTCTAAGTGTACAGATTTCCTTATTTTAATCCAGCAGCTTTACTAAAAAAATATAGCTTCTTGGACGTCAGCTATCAACATCTTTGTATAATGGGATTCACTCAGTTTCTTACTATTTTTTTTTTCTTTCTGATTTCTGTTTCCATGGCCTTTACCCACTGGTTGATGATTTAGTTGGTCTTCGGGTATGCACTTATTTGAGTCAGAGAACACTGCAGAATTGCTGTCCATGTCCATAATCCCCCACTATGTCTGACCCATAGTGGGTAGCCTGTACTTATTGAAGAAGTGAATTAACTACAATTGAGCACTTAGCAATCTTAAACTCACCTCCTATTTTTGCTTTCTGTTTTTAGAAATGCATGCAGTTTCTTATATAAATTTTGATCTCTTCAATGCTTTTTCAAATAGTTATGCTATAAAAGTATCCATTAAGTATCAACAGTATGTAAATACAGGAGTGGATAAAGCGTAGCTGTGGTTCTTGACTGTGAAAAGTTTACTTCCTACTTGTGATGTCTTATAGGTGAGTTGGTCATGTCACTCTGCTTCTAAGTATAGGATTAGACATGTGAGTCTCCAAACTAGATGTTGCTTTTCTATTTCTTGTTATTCCAAATCAATAGGTATGTCACACCACTGACAGTTTGGGCATTTTCCTCCAAAAGAGCACAGATATTTTAGGTTCTGGTTTGAAGGTCTCTTGAAGCATTTGTTTTGGGGTCTCCTCTCTGGGTCTCTACTATAAACTTCTTTGCTTCTGTGGGCTAAATGCTGTGGGTATCCTTGACACCCCTCCATCTGCATCCATACTCTCATCAATTAAGTACATCCTCTCAGACAACGCCATAGTTCTTAAGAATTGACCTTCTTAAGTGGAAGGGGGTGTTCACCAAAATATTTGGTTTGTGATAAACTTATCTGTCCATAGAAACCCCCCCTTTTTTTTTAGATTTATTTATTTATTATTTATTGTGTTCTGCCTGCATGTGTCGGCACGCCAGAAGAGGGCACCAGTTCTCACTATAGATGGTTGTGAGCTACCATGTGGTTGCTGGGAATTGAACTCAGAACCTTTGGAAGAACAGCCAGTGATCTTAACCTCTGAGCCAGCTCTCCAGCCCAAAATCTTTTGATATAATTGGCTTGTGCAAGACTCTCGTTTTTCTTTTTGTGGCTGCTCCCAGAGCCATCATAAAACTCACAAGAATTACTCATCTGATGGAAAGCCATGGTGAACGAGTCTTTATACAGTGTGTTACTTTAACAGTTAGGATTTTTTTTTCTCTTTAAAGATTGGTCCTTTGGTGCTGCTTTGTATTAATCATGACGTGACCAACTAAAACAATACCACTATAGTAAGACTTTTGATGCTTCATCTGTTTTGTTTCCTACAATAAGCATGCTTTCTTTCTTTGTTTAACTACATAAGCTTTAAAAAGAAGAAAAGCCCCAATGTGGCATACTGCTTCTGTCTTTCATACAACTTGAACAGATTTACTTTTTTCACAGGGGAGTTGAGGTAAGATCTCTTCTGCCCAGTGCAGTTTCCAATGAGTCATTTCTGGTTGGACATATCTCCCTTCCACTGGGACTGAAGGACAGCATTCCTCAGACTATAGACCAGACTCTGCATGTAACCTGTAGACAGCACACCCTGTATTCATCAGTGGAGAAAATGGACAGGGAAGGAGGCAAATAGTTAAAACATGGCTCTCTGCCAGTTAGGGCATGCCAGCTGGCCCCGTGACCCTTTGGGGAATGCAAAGAAGACACTTTTGTCCTTTTACATATTCTTCATCCTCATGCAGTGGCTTCTGAAAGGCTGAGTTGTAAGTAAGGGTGGCTTCGAACAACAGGCTCCTCCCATAGGACCACTGCAGACCGCCCAGAGACAAAGAGCTAACTAGGACATAACCACGGAAGACTGAACCATTATCTGGGTGGCTGGGATAGAGTTTGGTCACTATGGTAAAGCTACAAGTTGATCATGCAGATGTGTGCTCAGAGAGAAAATAGTGTAATTAGCAGCCAGCAAGACACATGCCAGATCATCAATGGTAATACTGGCCAGGACTAACAGCTCACAGCCCATCAAGGTCAACAGCCAGCAAAGCATAAATCAGAGATGGGCAGAGGGGACTTCAGCATCCCCTAACTTGGTGGGTAGCCCATGGACAGGGCATGGTCACCAACTCAGTTCGGGCCCTCCAGTGGCTGTTGATGGCCTAGAGAAGAGGCCAGTCTTAACAGTTAGCCCAGCCTTTGTGTAGTTTCCGCCACAGCCCTGTAGAAACTCTGGACATTGATATTCCAAGGTGTCTTCCTCTCATGTTTCCTTAATTTCTTAATTTTCTGATTTCTCTTTAATAAAGAGAGTTTCCACTTCCCATACTCCCAGGAGCGTCCGTATCTTTAATCTTCACTGGAATAAGGCAAGGGACAATCTTTGGTGACCTCAAATGCCTGGACACCTAGGTCCTTGGGTCTCACAGGACTGGACTGTGAAAGGTCTCATTACACACGAAATCCCATCATCACTGACATTTTTACAGGTCCAGACCAGGTGTCTTGTAGATTGTCCCATTGTCTAGATTGGTCCAGTTTCTTCCTCATGATTTAAACTTGGGTTAGCATTTCTGGAAAGAAAAACATGTCAAGGACTGCTGTGACTTCCCGTCACAGCTTGCCATGTGGTTCATAATGCCATTTTGTCTCGTGTTGGTGCTGACTTTGGTCTTAACCACTGTCTCTCGGGGATAGGAGAGGCTGTATAAATGTCTTGTGATTTTAGCGTACTTTAATTACCCTTATCTGTATGAATGGAAATAATTTTTCTAATTTTGTTAGACATTTCTAATTTAAAGCTGTCATCCTTGCCTTCTGTTATAGCAAAATATGTAATTGCCACAGTAATTTAGCATTCCATAATTTTTATGCCAGTAGTAAAACACACATGTCCTACTCTCTGTACAGTCCTGGTAGTATGGGAAAGAGATTACCATTCTGGGTCATGATCATAGTCTCAAAGGTCAACGTTCCCATTCAATCTTAGGAGATCAGTCTGTTGCTGTTACTGATTAGATACAAATAAGACATTTACTCTCTCTCTTTTTTTTTTTCAATTATTGTTATCTATTATTATGGCTTTTGTTTTTCTTTCTTTCAGTCATTTAATTGCCTTATTGTTTCTAAGGTAGTAATTTTCTGTGGCTGTAACGTTTGTAACAATTATTCATTAATTTCCTATCATGATAGCGGTGGAAATACAGAGAGCTCTGAGTCAACTGGGAACACCTCAAGATTCACCGGAATTGAGGCAACAGCTGTAAGTGATTTTTCTTTTTAAGCCAGAGAAAAGAGTATGTATTTTAAGCTGCATTTGTAGTGGCTTTTTTATTGGAAAATTTGATGGAAAATTAAAAGGTTTCCCTGGTACCAGAGCCAAGCTTGTATGTAACTTTTCTCATCCAGTAAGGATGAGCCCCATCTAAGGAGCAGGCTTACTTTATCATGGGAAAACTTTCTATTTATTTATTTATTTTTTATTTATTCATTTATTTATTTATCTATTTATTTATTTTACATTCCTGTTAGTTTTAAAATGGGTTTTATGAACTCATGGGCTGGCTTTTTGGTCACCTCCACCTGAGGGGGAAGCGGCCTTACCAGGCCACAGAGGAGTACAAAGAAGCCAGTCCTGATGAAACCTGATAGACTAGAGTCAGAAGGAAGGGGAAGAGGACTCCCCTATCATTGGACTTGGAGAGGGGCTTAGGAGAAGAAGAGGGAAGGAGGGAGGGTGGAATTGGGAGGGGATGAAGGAGGGGGTTACAGCTGGGCTACAAAGTGAATAAACTGTAATTAATAAAAATAAAATAAAAATTAAAAAAAAAACGTAGACAAAAAATAAAATGGGTTTTGGTGGCATTTGAAAATTTGGGCTCAGAGAGTCTTATATATGTGACTCATTTCTCACCCTTTTCACTGATTTAGATACAGTATATGTCCTATGAACAATCCCCCTCAAACAAAACAAAAGAAAACCAGAAACCCAGCTTTAGGTGGATTGACTTACACAGTGAAAACTTCTGAAAGCCAGCACCAGCTTCTTAGCTTCTGTGCAAAAACAAAGCAATGCCTGCATGTGGCTCACGACTGTAAGCCTAGCTCTTCAGACACCGAGGCAGGGGCATTGCTATGGTTCTTCCTCGCCAGCTGTGCGCAGGCATCCACATCTGGGCACTGTGTTGTGTGAGCCCCTCTGGCTGTCCCTGTGTGCAGTAAGGATGTACAGCAGAAACCCAGTATCGTTTCTAAGCATCCCTCTAGTGCAAGATGACATTGTTAAATACCAAGGTGTTTTGTTTTGTTTTTTTTTTTTTTTCATTAAAATTTGTACCTTTTTCTTTATAAGAAAGCTAGGAGAATAGCGGTATAGGTATAATTTACTCATTTTGTTGTATTCAGTTCTATCTATAAGGAAGCCCTGTTAGATTGTCCACACCAAGTTTAACTACTAGTAAGTGTGTACTATCACCCCTTCTCCTCCATCTTTGTAAGTGTTTATGGAACGTAAGTATTCACATAAATAAGACATACAAATGTACCTCATACCTGGACAAAGACAAAGAGTCTTTCCTTCTCATATGCCCTCCCAGGGAGACACAGGTAAGAGCTGCACACACTTCCAGACTCTAAATCTGAAGGGGCAGCCAGCCAGCACCGTCCCAACCACACGCCCTTCTCACTGGTGTCATTCTCATTTACAGACAATGACATTTACTTGTAGGTAACAACAATTCATATTTATTTCTCTAAACTTGGTTACTCTGGGTGAATGAAGACCCTTCTATGTCATATTTATTAGTGTTTATCAAAAAATAAAAGTAAAGATTTGGTTGGCTGAAGAAATTGACAGCCAGTCCAGAGAACTATGAGAACTTTCACAGATTGTAGTCTGAATAAACACTTTGACAAAAACTAATTTTTCTGCAGCGATTTACCAGGGTTCACGCAAGTGGTAGAGGTTTTCTTTGGCTATAACGTGGCTCTGCTTTCTGATATTTATTTATTTATTTATTTATCTATTCATTTATTTATTTATTTATTCATTTATTTATTTATTTATTTATCATCTCTCTATCTTTTCACTGTAGGCAGCAGAAGCAACAGTATACTAACCAACTTGCGAAAGAAACAGATAAGTACATTAAAGAGTTTGGATCTCTGCCCACCACGCCCAGTGAACAGGTACCGGACTTTCAGATGCATTGAATGTGAAAGACATTAAATGCACGGCTGGATATTTGAACTTCGATGCTACAGAGGAAGTTAGACTGCCAAAAAAAAAAAAAAAATGTATCTGAGATTAGTTACCAGAATACAAAACTGTAGTTAGTTGTTCAGGCAGTATCATGCGGTTCCATAAAGCAGAAATTATTTCCATGTAGCTGCCTTGGCTCATAATTAAGTGCATGCTGAGAAAATGCCTCCTGGGCAATTGCTTCTTGGCTTTGCAGGACTAACACCCGCCACCCCCCGAGCGTGCACACTCAGAAGATGTGCCTGGGGGCACAGTTAGCTCCTTGCTTACTTACTGCAAGTTATTATACACATAAGGGTATAGGTTTTATTTGCCTAAAAGCCGGATTACTTTAAAATTAACCTTAACCCCATGACTCACTTATCAGTGGCTATAAAAGTCTAAGGTGGGAAGCCCTGCAGGGTTGGCCTTTTGCCTCAAGATCAGAGTGCAAGTGTTTGAACCCCACTGGAAATGTGCCTCAGAGTCCATCAGAGAGTTTCTGTAACTGGAGTGAGTGACAATTTTAGGATCAAATAACGAGCCAAGCAGTAGTGGAGCAACTGCTGTAAATCTCGGCAACCTTCACAGTTTGATTCAGCAGGCTGTTTTCTCTCATCTTTCCAGCGTCAAAGAAAGATACAGAAAGACCGATTAGTGGCGGAGTTCACCACATCGCTGACAAACTTTCAGAAGGCCCAGAGGCAGGCTGCCGAGAGAGAGAAGGAGTTCGTTGCTCGAGTGCGAGCGAGTTCCAGAGTGTCGGTAGGTGTTGTGCGAAAGCCTGGCATTCACATCGTCCTGCTGTGTAAGGGTGTGGAGGTCCGAGGCACTCTCACGTCTGTGAATATTTTAAGGGGTCTCTCCTCAGGTTTGAAGAAGTATCACCTTGTGTATTGTTGCAGTTACTCCTCATGGAGCAAGAGCAGAGTACAGACTACATAAAAATAGGAGAGCCTGTTTTGTGAAAAAAGAAAAGGTTAGAGGTCTGGTTAAGGCTTGGTGCTAGGTGTGCGCCAGCACGGAGATGAACTCAGTGAGTGTGCCAAGGATTCTGAGAATGAATATGAGCCTGGAAAAGATAAATGAGAGGGTGATCCAAAGTGAACCTTTGAGTTAATCTAGCTTTAAATTCTCTCAGGAGCCACCATTAGCTGATGTTTCACTCTTTAATGTAGAGGTCTCACAGTGACATTGAATATTAGCTAAATGGTACTTATTATTTGTAAATAGCAAATTCCCTCCTTGTCAGCTTAAGATCTTACTTTGTCATCACTTAAGCAGTTGACCTAGAAAATTAGAACAAGAGGTCAGCTGTCCCCTCGTCCACTGCACATGCACTCACCCATACTATGCTCACATCCACAAACACAAATGTATGTACACAGCCATACATATGCTGCCATACATGTATCCCCCAACGTGTGCACAGACCCATACATATGCTCACATACTAGTACACACAAAAATATGCACACACCCATCTTCGTGCACACACCCATGTATGCACACAGACATGAACACATAACCACACAAAACACAGATAGACCATCTTAAGGGACACTATGAGTGTTGCTAACTTTTCCTTATTCTTGCTTCCTTTCTATCCTCTAACTAAATTATTCAGGGTGGTTTTCCTGAAGACGGCTCAAAAGAAAAGAATCTTGTATCCTGGGAAAGGTAAGAAATAAGAAAAACATTTTTTAAATCAAAAGATAATTTTTGAAGTTTTGTATGTTATACTCCATGAAGCAGCCTGAAAGCTTTTATTGTATTGTAGCACAAATAGCCTATTATTTATAAACTGAAATAGTAGATTTCAGAAAAATCAAATATTTATAAAGTATTTATTTGTAATATGTAAATAGATCACCCAAATAAACTTATTTACTTAATTTTAAGAGTAAAATATTCTTATGTGCAGTTACCAGGTATAACTTTTAATAAGTAAGTCTAAACCTATATATGATGATATAATGAGTGGAATGAAAATGGGATACAATTTGGACAAAATATCCTAGAACGTTTTATTTATTTGCTGAGACAGGAGCTGTCTGTGTTGTCCAGGCTAGCCTGGGGTCACTGTGTAGCCAGCTGACCTTGAATTCCAGGTCCTCTTGCCTCCGCTGGTGAACCCTGGGACTACAGGCAGGTACCACCATGCCTGCTTACTTCAGCACTTTGGAACATGAGCAGCGTTCTGATCTTGAGGATCAAAATATCCTGTCCAGGAAGAGCGTCTTAAGTGATAAATAAGTCTTCTTTCTGTATTTATTTTGATAGCCAAACACAGCCCCAAGTGCAAGTTCAAGATGAGGAAATCACAGAGGACGACCTCCGCCTTATTCAGGAGCGAGAGTCTTCAATCAGGCAGCTGGAAGTAAGGCTCGAGTGGCCATGCCTGGCCACTGCCCTGGTCTTTGAGTTTGTGTTCACACCCCTGGGGAATGGTGGGGAGGAGAGCTCTAAGAACGCCTGCCAGTTTGGTGAAATTTCTGGTATCGAGTTTGGAGTGACTCCTGTTTAAGAAATGACACCGTTGGCGCTAGGATGAGAAGCCATATTCCTTCCATGTGGTTAAATCATCCGCAGTTCTCGGCAGTACTGAGAAAATACCATCCTAGAAACAAACCTCTGTCCGGAGAGCCGAGGTAGCATCCGGCAGCAAGTGCACCGTCCCTCCATGAGTAGACTTTTACAACAGTGTTAAAAGCACTGTCGTTTTTTTTAGGGTGTCTGTGGCATCACGGAGATGAAGGATTTGCTAAGTTGTCGTTCTTGTGGAGCTGCTCTAGCCCCTGAAATGTAGGCTACTAATCGTTACAGCGCTGCAGTTCACTGCAGGTCTCTCGTGTGCCAGGACACCGTGATAACTGTTAATTTTTCATTCCGCCCTCATAAAAGCTCTTTAAACTCTCTGTGTCGTTATCATTGACATTTTACACATAGGGAAGTCAAGGCCATGAGGGATATGCAGACTTCCTTATACACCTAAATAAAAAAAAAAAAAAAAAAAAAGAGTTTTTAATTGGGAAAACCAAATAGGTATATACTGAGAAAAAGTAAAGTTGTCATTTCTTTCTCCTATAAATTTATAATATGTTTACCCACTAATGATGTTTGTATTTTCACTATGATCTGTTGGATAGTTAAATTTATTAAAGTAAGGCTTTAAATTTACACGTTTTGTTCACTGAAATTGTTAAATTGATGGGTAGTTTTTATTGAAATTTAATAATATTTGTATTTGTCTAAGCAAATATTGCTTGTGACAAGAGAAATTCTTGGGTTGAACTTGTAGTCCATGCCTTCCTTGGTGTCCATCCTGCCTCCCATGATACAGAAAATGTCACAGGCTCTTGGATAACTAGTGGCCATCCAGAGACTGTAGTTAGGATGGCTTATAGTAGTACATCTTTCCAATGATCCTAAAATTTATAAATTACATCTAAATGCATGCTTATAAATGTATGAATAGGTGTTAAATTTTTTTTCTTTTGAATTTCCCCACTTGTGGGAGTGGTGAATGAATTTCTAATAACGTGTACTCCTTTGTCTTAGGCTGATATTATGGACATTAATGAAATATTTAAAGACTTGGGGATGATGATTCACGAGCAAGGAGATGTGATTGGTAAGTCTTGCTGGTGTGGACTGTGAGGCAGGAGCATGTTATTGTAGTTCACCTGCGTCCGCTTTCTCAGTCAAGAGTAACTGCTGGGCCCCTCTGGAATCAAAAGCATACTCTCTACCATCCATATGCTGCCCCTGCCTCTGTCTGCATTCCTCCCTTCCTGATGCTGAGCTCATAAGGCCCCATGTGGCATTCCAACGTCTGTCCGGGCCATGAGTTTCAGTTTTATCCGGATCTAGTGTTCCTCATGCTGAGGACTGGGTGAACTCATGATATTTGTAATTGTGTATGCTGTCTTGTCTTATGTGAAACAGTTGGTTAACTTGCTTGGTCATTTGTTCTACCAATCACCGTATAGTTTTTGATAGATTAATGTAGCTCCTTTCGATGGTAGGGGCCGCTTGGCACTAAAGTCTTAGGTCTGGATGTAACTGTGGAGGGGGGGGTAATGGAGTGTGGGAGCTGGAGGGAGAGTTCAGTGGGTGAGATCTTTCACCATGCATGAGGATCTGAGATAAGATGCCTGTGAAAAGAGAGCTGGGCCTGGCCACACCTGTCTGTGACCCCAGAACTGTGGAGTGCAGACTGCATCTTTGAGGTTTGCTCCCTGCCTAGCTTGTGCTTCAGTGAGAGACCCCGCCTTGGTGGAAGAAGGCAGAGAGTGATGGAGCAGGACACCTGGCATTTCCCTTTAGCCTCTGGGCACACAGATGCTTGTACCCACAAACGCTTGCGCACATACACCGCACACATACACCCCACTCATACACATTCACACATTCACATATGCACACAACACACAGGCACCCCTAGAGTACGGTAGGGCTGCAGAGATGGCTCAGTTAGTGAGACAGGCTGGTTCACAAGCCTCAAGGGCCTGAGTTGAGATCCCTCGCGCCTACACGGAAAGGCTGGGTTTAATGTGGGCACATGCTATCCTAGTCTGGGTTTTAGAACTGAAGAGACAGAAACAGGGCTATTCCTGGAGCTCTCTAGCCTGTTATTCTTGCGGAATTAATGAGCTCCAGATTCAGCGAGAGGCTCTATGTGAAAAAGTAGTGAGGAAGACATCTGAGGAAGAAACGTGATGTCAACCTTCCACACCCATGTGCACAAGTATGTGCGTACCAGGCATGTGCGCGCGCGCACACACACACACACACACACACACACACACACACACACACACACAGTGTGCAGTAGGTTTATAGAGAGGCCACGGTATAGTAAGAAGGCTCCACTCTTGCATGACGCACTCGCCAGCTATGACACTAAGGGTAAGTATTGAAAAGAACATCACTGAGTCACAGGACAAGATAGTCAAGAAATGAAGAAGCTATGGATGTCTGCCGTCAAAGGGGGCTAGAAGGACGGGACAGAGAGATTGAGACTCTGTAGGGAGGAGACCCTGCAAATCAGTGTCTGCCCGACCCTCAGGTTAGAGCAGAGTGGAAGGGAGGGCCGCCACAGGCCCTGGGTGAGGTCTGTTCCTCGCCTCGGTTAGGTAGATGATGAGAACAGACAAACTGAAGTTATTTTCATTGTGGAGTTGGCCACTGGACTATGCACAGAGGGTAGGGCACCGTGCTCATGGGAACAGTTTGAGGTGGGTTGCGCTTACGGAAACAGACACAGAGCTGAGGAACACTGAATTAGCAGTTTGAGTAGGCAGACATGCAAAGGACCAAGGTGTGGTATCTGGCCTCCTCCTTTGCTCCTGAGGGGATTGTTTCTGGGAAGCTGAGGTGATTGTTTTCCCTATGCAATGATGAATTGGGACTGGGCAGAAGGGGGTCAATCTGTTCTTCACTCTGGTCTTTAGACAGTAAGCTCTGAGGCTAGAGACAGACAGGTGCTTTTTCTGGCACTGATCCAATAGCTACAAAATGACAGTACTTAGTTGTGGTGTTGTGTCCGGGTAGAACTGGAGAAGGCGATTAAGGTCCCCTGTTTATATGTTTGCATATTGGTTGGGTCACTTCTTTAAGTGTCTGTTGGGTGCAGGTTAGTGACTTAGTATCAGGTCATTAGTCTGTGTTTGACAGTGCTGTGTGTATGTGCATTTGTTTTAAAGACAGCATAGAAGCCAACGTAGAGAGCGCGGAGGTTCATGTGCAGCAGGCAAACCAGCAGCTGTCAAGAGCGGCAGATTACCAGGTAACACGAACCGCAGCATGTTTCCGTATCTGTAACTCGGAGTTTTGCCTTACAGTATGCACACATGATCACTTTGAAGCGGCTGCAGGTGAGTTATCATAGCAACGCTTCGAGCATGGCTGCACTGACGTACATCTCTTTGAGGCAAGCATCTGTGGCCATCGCACAGAGCCGGTTCTATGGACACAGAAACAGAGCTCAGGACAAGGACCTAGGGAGGAAGGGTTTTAGTAAGCATGAAGATGAACAATGCTTGGATTCTGGGGGGTTGACGAGGGCTCTATTTACAGAACAGTAAAGACTACCAGGTATGAATACAGCCATCCACAGCCTTCTGCGTGGAAAACAGTATCAGTTTCTCCTGCTGAAGAAAACAATCTGCACGTTTAGCAATTCTAGTTTTTTCTAGCGCTTGCTGTGAAGCACTGCCCTCTACTCAGTGATGGTCTCTGGTGTGACCGTGACAGCCCAACACACGGAGGGACCTCTTTGGTAGCTTTTTCCCTTTTGTTTCTCCCCATTCTGTTCTGTTTCTTTTTATTTGGTTTTGGTTTTTGGTTTTTCAAGACAAGTCTCTCGCAAGCCTGGCTGTCCTGGAACTCACCACGTAGACCAGGCCAGCCTCAAACTCAGAAATCCACCTGGCCCTGTCTCTCAAGTGCTGAGAATACAGGGCGGGGGGGGGGGGGGGGCATGACCACCGCCCAGACCTTCTTCTTTCTTGTTGTCAGTGACAAGTCTTGCTGAAGTGACAAAGGTCCTCGTACTAGAAAGGTCTCTTCAAAGTCCCTGGAAACTGTATTAGCCGGGAGTGCTGTTAGTCATTACACGGTATGTCAACCTGTAGCAGACCCTTCAGTCCACACCAGTTTATTCCTCAAGGGAATCTCATTAACGCGGGGAGACCATCTGTGTCTGTGAAGTATAAATAACGCTTCAAACAGTGTTTAATTACGAACTGTTGTACAACAGGTAGGCCTTTGTTCAGTAAGAGTAAGGCCACACTCTTCCGGAGGTTCTGAACATCGTCCACAGCACATCATCTGAATCCCCGCCTGAAACATCACTTTTTGTTGTTCATAGTTACCACCTTTTTGGAGCTTGTAAAGGTGCACAATATTGTGACTTCTGAGGTATTTCTCAACTGCTTTTTAGTTTCCTTTTAACCTGAAAGGTTCATGTTAGCACCATTTTTCATCCGGTAAGCCACCTGTAACTCTGGCGTCTTTGGGATTCTTCTTTGCAATATTTTCCAGTTTAACACTTAAGCTGGCAGCTTTTAGTTCTTCCTGTCTTCTTTTTCATTATTGGGGATTAAGAGAGAACAGGGAATCTAACCCAGGATCTTGCATATGGCCAAGCAAATACTTTGCCACCGAACGCTATATTCTGAACAGATTCTTCTTTAAAAAGGTTTATTTATTTTCTGTCACTGCTCTAAAGTCAGCTGAACCTGACAGACTAAAAATAAGACAGACTAAAGTCTCACACAATAGCCAGCTTTATTCAGGAAATCAGACAATTTATTCTCCAAGGGTTCAGTAGAGTCACATGAGTAAAATGTACATTCACAGGGATTAGCCACACATGGCACAAGTTTTTCCATTAAGGCATACAACACATAACAATAGCCAGTTGTGATGAATGATCTAAGGTAAACTCACTCCTCTCCGTTGCACTTGGGAGGGGCAAGAAAACATATTCCAAGAACACTTCTGTGTTCTTGAGAAACTGAGGTCACAAGACTCTTACTTTCTTGGAATTTTCTCACAAGCACTCAGAATTCCCCTCACATGACTTCATTCTTGGACGATGCTCCAACAATGTGTATTGGTGTTTTGCCTGTGTATGTCTGTGTACCACATGCCTGAGTTCCAGACAGTTGTGAGCTGCCATGTGGGTATGAGGAATTGAGCCTGGGTCCTCTGGAAGAGTAGTCAGGGCCCTGAACACCAAGCCGTCTCTCCAGCCATGGTGTCTTCCTTCTTAAGTTCAAACATACTCCCAGGAAAACTGCCTGCATTTTTTTAAAAAAAAAATTGCTCCTTGAATTATAACATTATTTCACATACAAAAAAATTTTTTTGAAAAAGAACAACACTATGCATGTTGTAGAGGTTTTTGAGAAGAAAATCTGAGCCCTGAATATGAGGTCTGCAAACTGTTACTCAAGTGAAACTGAGCTACTTTGGGCTGTCATGTCGCTGAATCTCACTCACACTACGTCTTGTTCTTGCTTCTGCAGCGCAAATCCAGAAAAACCCTTTGCATCATCATTTTTATCCTCGTTGTGGGAATTGTGGTTATCTGTCTCATCGTATGGGGGCTGAAAGGCTGAGCCGGGAAGGACTGGACCTTCTGCATGACGTTGTCTAAGTCTCGTAGGCAGATCCTCGTCATCAGTGTCAATTATTATTTTAAGGCTGTCGTGTAAAGGATGGTTCCACAGTTTGTCATTTTTACTGGTGGGGGTGGGGTGAGGGAGGTTCCTTTGGATTCAACCTGATATTTTCTAATACTGGAGCTTTTTCTAAATACCCTTGCTGGTATAACTTCCATGCTTTTCAGTTCAATGACTGTTGGATTTTGCTCACATTGTATATGCCTTTCATTTATAATTTATTTATATTGTTTGACTGAGTTTGGGGAATTATTTGATTGGCGTCTGTGCTCTGTCTCTGCACCTCAGTCACTGTGTAACATGTATAACATGATTGTGCTATCTTATTTAAAAAAAGTTTAAATTTGATTTGTCCAGCAAATATTCTCAATATCAACGTCTTAACATAACTGTTTGTGGGACATTTTATAGCCAGTAGTTCACAGCAGTGCAGATCATTACTGATCTTTCGTTATTGGATTGCAATGACTAAATCAGTGAGTCATTTCCCGATGTGTATCTATGCATTTTCTGTAGATAGTAAAGATAGTCTGTATTTACACACGGTCTATTTAATTCGCTGTGTGCTAAGGAGAGTATCGTTATTGTAATGGTCCATGTAAGTTGGAGGAAGTCTCTGAAAAACCCACACGGATATCTATTCTGTTAGATGCTAAAGATTCCAATTTCTTACTGCGCTGAACAGTTTTCACCATACTGTCTGGTTTTGTGGGCCATTATTTACTTTCCCAGTTTTTTCTACAGAACATTGATTAGACATGTATCTTTGGATCTTCTCTTCACAAAGTAATGTTCCCACAGTTACAGATTTGGGATTTAATTTTTATACTTAATTTTT
Organism: Psammomys obesus; assembly: GCF_907164565.1. NCBI lineage: Eukaryota > Metazoa > Chordata > Mammalia > Rodentia > Muridae > Psammomys > Psammomys obesus. The sequence continues at coordinate 19,269,204 of NW_026585797.1, forward strand.
GACACCTAAATTTCAGAGTTTATTTAGCATGCCATTTTTTTTTAACCATCCTTTCTTAGAATAGGCTATCTGCCAGTGAACTTACTTACCTGTTGTTTTTTTTTTAAATCAATGAATTAATGTTTCAATGCACTAACCTGAATGCTGTAAATGGGTCATCTTAGTTTATTGTTTGTTTTATAATGTACTCACATAGCAGTTTGCTAGTGAAGGCATTGTTTAATGTGGCAGGTTCTGAATCTTTTAACTGGGACAAGTGAAATATTAAGTGAATCATTGTATCTTTGCAACCAGAATAAAGATGATTTCAGCGATGTCTGCTAATTTTCATTCCTGAGGGCTCTTTCTGTGGAACCCAGGGTTCCCTCACATTTGCTGCTGACAGAAGCTGTGCACCATGGCGGACGGTCTCCATAGTTCTGGATCACTGGTCGGCATTTTTAATTTTGGAGTATCGAGTGGGTTATTCATCAGTAAGTAGACATCGGTTCACATCTCAGCAGAACTTGTTTGTTGTTTGATTTTTTGAGACATCTCTCTGTGTAGCTTGGCTGTCCTGGACTTCCTTTGTAGACTGGGCTGGCCTCAAACTCACGGAGATCCACCTGCCTTTCCTCCCCCTTCTGTCTTCCCACAAGTGCTGGGATTACAGATCTGTGCCACCATGCCCAGCTCAGAAATTAATTTTTTAATTTTATTTTTATTTTACATCCTGACCTCCTCTTTTTTTTTCCCTATAAAAGTGATAATAGAAAACATTTTTGTGTGCCAGGCATGGTGGCACACGCCTGTAATCCCAGCATTCAGGGAGGCAGAGGCAGGCAGATCTCTGACTTCGAGGCCAGCCTGGTCTACAAAGTGAGTCCAAGACAGTTGGGACTCTGACCAAACTAACAAAAAAAAAAAAAAAAAAGAGAGAGAGAGAGAAAAGAAAAGAAAACATTTTTGTGTGACTGGAACGCTGAGGTTTTCTGGTCCCAGGTTCAGCTGGTTTTCATGATGAGGATGGGTGATCTGAGGAGAATTCACGTAGATGCTGCCAGGTTTGTCCCCGCCCAGCCGGTCTTCTCTTCTCGACCGCCTCCCCCACCCCCACCCCCAGCTTCCAGGGACAGTGCACTGCCATCTCACAGCCAAAGGAAACCTTCTGTGCCCTCTGCTGTTGGTCATCCCCAACACCAGAGCGCCTTCTAAAACTGGGACGTGACTTAGCGCCTTTACTTAAAATTTGATGGTAAATTATTGTTTTAGCTGGGCCATTGATCAGTGATCTACCACAGGAACTTTAGTTGCTCGTATTCTTTTAAAAAGCATTAATTTGAGGAAGCTTTTATGGAAATATTTGGGACGGAAAACTCATTTTTATTGAAAAAAAAAAGTTTAAATGCAAAACATAAGAGAATAGCCAAATGAGAACAAAAGCTTGAGGTTTCCCTTACCTCAGTTTTAGAATTGCTCTGAAATGTTCTTTGGAAGAAAATTTTTCTTTATTATTGAGGCTCTTATGCACTTTACATATTTCATGAAACATGATCCTACTTAGCCTCTATTTCCCCACGTAAATTCTGCCCATATCTTCAACAGACTCCCACCCCAACTTTGTGTTTTTTTATTATTATTCATCTTTAATTTTTATAGCTCGAGAGGATCAGTTAGTGCTGTTTATATGTACACAAGTGTGGAACTGTGATGGCGTGGGAGTTCCGTCCATAGCTGCATCCTTAGAAAAGACCACCGCCCCCCAACCATCTGTAAACTGCCCTTAGCTACTCAGTGAGGGGTGGGAGGTAGCCTGGGGGTCTTGTGGAGGTGTTCCCAGCTGCTGTAAGTTCATGAACGGGATAGGCACATCACGTCCAGAGCACAGCATTTCTCAGGCTTTCTCCCCATCCTCCAGCTCTTGCACATTGCATCTTTACACTGGAAAACGAACAGAGAGGGTTTTGTGACTGCATCTGAGTCCGGTTCAGACTGAAGAAATGTCCTCCCTGAGTGTTGGTCAGTGTTCTCAGAGCCAGCTGAGTGGGAGGAGCTGGCCTCTTAAGTCATATGGCCAGCTAACATGCAGGTTATTGAAACGTGGTAAAGACATGATTTTTCGGAACAGTTAATGGTAAAGAGAAACTGTTAGCTGGCTGCAGTGGCACACACCTTTAATCCCAGCACTCTAGAAGGCAGAGGCAGGTGGATCTCTGTGAGTCTGAGGCCAGCCTGGGCTCCAAAGTGAGTCCAGGAGAGCCAGGGCTACACAGAGAAATTTTGTCTTAAATAAAAAAGAAAAGGAAAAAAGAATAACCATTCCCTTTGAATATAGTGCAGTATTTCTCAGTGGGAATGGGGTCTCCTGTTACAGGTATGGGCACGGGGGCGGGGGGGGGGCAGGATAAAACAGCAAGCCATGTTCTGGCGGCCCCACGACCGTACCAAGGACCATGACAACATCTACAGCAGGGACCACTAAGACCACCACAACTTGAAGATGTTAGCACTCGGGCAGTTAGCATTTGATGAAAATGCCCCAATTTTGTAAGCAGAGCATTTTGAATGTGAGTGTGTTTAGACAAACCTATCATGAAAACCAGGTGACCCAGTTCACACTGGGCCCATGAAACAGGTGCATGGTTTTAGCAAAAAACAAACAAACAAAGCCCACTCACAATATTTTGGAGTTTGTATTGTTTTTGCTTCCCTGGGCAGAAAAGTAAAGTTCATGGACGGAAATAAAAACTGCAGGGAGGAAAAGTAACTGTTACATCCAAGAAATGCATTTGATCTTGGCTTTCAGTAGACAGTGACGAAGCCACCCCAGGAGCTGCCCTTGCTGCTGGAGAGAGTGGTGACTTTTTCTCCCAACAAGATGTATGTTTGTTAGGTCAGCACTGGCCAGCAGTTTCTTTCTGCATCACCTCCTTGTTTTCCTCCCTACTTCCATCCTCATAGCAGTTCCTCAATAAATACTTGACTATTTTGCATTGATCTGGGATCAGCTTTTTGCCAGCGTACTACATGTCTGGGCATAAAGATTATGAACGAACCAAACGAGTGTCATCCTCCTTACAGAGGATGTATGTCTTGACATTTGACATATAAAAATCACTTATTATAGGGCCGGGATGTAGCTCAGTTGGTAGCCTGCTTATGCAGCACACGCAGGGCCAAGAGCTCAGTCTTCAGCACCGCATAAAGCTGTCTGGAAGAGGAGGCAGGAGGATCAGAAGTTCAAGGCCATCTTCCACTACAGGGAACTTAAGGCCAGCCTGAGCTACACTTTATGTTTCATAAGAAAAATGGAAGGTAGGAAAGGAAGAGGAAGTGTGCAGGGATGGATTCACTTTGGGACCACTGGGTACTTAAATCGCTGCCCACCACTCTAAGGACGGGTCTCTCCAGCAGATCCTATTTCCCCCTCACAAAGTGACTGGGTTTTATTTCCATTCCTTATTTAGAAGACGTCTAGAAAGTCAAGTTTTCTAGAAAGAATCTGTTTTGATGGGCCATCTAAAATGTCACCACACAGAGTTCTGATGGCTGTGGCTGGATTAGGAGTGGCTTGGATGTCAGGTCCCACATTTATAAGACATTCGCTGAATTACTGCTTCCAGTAGAGGGCAGAGCTGTATAAAGAAGGGAGTGAGCATGGGGAATTCGGAATCCACTGCAGACAAATGCACTGGGTATCCTCTTTGCAAAATACACCACAGAATGTTTCATAATTAACCTTACCTCATCCTCAGCCATTTTTGGTTTTCTTTCTTATGTCTTACATTGCCTTTAATGACAAGGGGATGTAGAAGGAAACTCTCAGACGGGCTGTAATCCATGCTTGAAATCCCAGTACTTAGGGAGTGAAGGAAGGAATATCAGAGATTTGATACTAGCCTCTACTGGCTACACAACAAGGTCTAAGCCAGTTTGGGCTACCTGTAACAGATACAAAGTGGGGGGAAGGGAAGAGAGGCAAGGGAGAGTGACAGGAGCAAAAAGAACAAGGAAGAATGAAGACTCATCTGCCAGCTGATACCAGTGTAGTTTCCTGTAATTCAGGTATATGCATCAACATGCCGATTTTAACCGGTTGTCTTTTGATTGACACAAAAAACATTAGCCAGCGAGCATCGCTCTCCAAATAACCCGACTTCTAAACACCGAGGCTAAATAGCCGAGGCTGTTGCTTCTGGCAGCACCTTAAGAAGTTAGTCACTGAGCTGCTCAGACTGAGTTCCCGTAGGTTGCGGAGTTATGACATTCTTTTCATGTGAGTGGTAGAAGGCAAAACCAGATTTCCTGTTTAGGCTGTGCATGCATAACACCCCTACTTGTTTTCTAGGGAGTCTTCTAGAACTGAACCGAGTCTTTAAATAAACTTGAAAGAGTATTAATTCCCACTTGGGCCAACCCAAAGTACAAATTTTTAAGTGTTTACTGTAAGTGCCACTAGACGCTCAAAGCTGAGAGACGAACCCACTTCGCCTGGGCTAAGATGAGCTGATCCCTGCTTTCACTTCGGAATGTGTGCTTTGTGTCGGTGATTTTACAATACAACAGAAATACTGAGCGTTGACAAATAAAAATAGTTCTAGAAATTAGGGATATAACCCAAGAAATGTGAGAGATTTATTCCTTTTAAAATTTAGTATCAGTAAAGACTTGGAGGTGAAGAAGGCTTCTAGGTCCCAGCCAATCTTTCTGATGACTCAGGAATCACAAGGCATGTTTTAGTGAGGAATATGTTATGGTTTCAGCCATTTTCCACAATGTCATATAATTGAAACTATGTAGCATGAGTCTTCTTGGCTGACATTTTAAATTCCACTTCTTGGGAGACTCACCCCAGTAGGTCTATTGAATCAACCAACATTTTCTTTGTGATGTGAGCATGGTTCCGTAGTGTGGATTTACCCTGGATTATTTCTCTGCTGAGGGACATCAGACCAGCTCTGTCATTATGAATGTTTTATGTATTATGACTAGCTATAAATGTATGTGTAAGCTTTATATTAATACAAGTTTTCTTTTTTTTTGTAGCATAAATATCTCCCAGTTGAACTGTTAGTTCATGTGCTAGCTGAATCGTCTTTGTTTTTATAAACTCTTATTATTTTCAGTGTGAATGTGTGTTTTGCCTGTGTATATGTCTGGGAACCGCATGCGTGCCTGATGCCCATGTGGGTGCTGGGAATTCAATACAGGTCCTCTGGAAGAGCGGTCAGCCTATTAACCACTGAGCCCTTTCTCTGGCCCCTGAGTAGATAATTTTTATGAAAATGTGAAAATCACTTGCTGCCACGGTAGCTGTCTCTTTTATTTTTATTTTTTTAATAGTGAGTAAACAATTGTTTAATATTTAGGATCTGAAGGCACATAAATTAATTGAGTGGGTTTTGATGTTGTTGCTGTTGTTATTTTTACATTTTTTATTTATTGTTATCATTTATTACAATTTGTATCTTGGCTGTGGTCCCCTCCCCCATCTCCTCCTAATCCCAACCTCCCTCCTTTTTCTCCCTATATGCCCCGTCCCTAGTCCACTGATAGGCGATGTCCTCTTCCTCTTCTATTTAACCGTAGCTTATCAGGTCTCATCAGGACTGATTGCATTGCCTTGATCTAGTGGCCTGGCAAGGCTGCATCCCCCAGGGGGAGGTGATCAGAGAGCCTGTCACTGAGTTCATGCCAGAGAAAGACCCTGTTCCCCTTATTAGGGAACCCACTTGGAGTCTGAGTCTATGGGCTACATCTGAGCCTGGGTTTTATGTCTTCTCCATGCATTATCCTTGATTGGGGTATCACTCTCTGCAGAGGCCCCAGGGCTCAGGTTTTTGTTGTTGTTTGTTTGTTTGGTTTGGTTTTGTTGGTCTCCTTTGGAGCTCCTGTCCTCCACATGTCTTTCTATCTCTCCCTTCTTTTATAAGATTCCCTGAATTCACAATTCTTTATAGAACTTGTAAGAATAATTCTCAATTTCATACGGAAAAACAACAACAAAAAAAAACCCAGAATTGCTAAAACAACCCTGAATAATAACAGAGTTCTGGAGGTATCTTCATCACTGATCTCAAGCTGTACTTTAGAACAACAATAATAAAAACTGCATGGTACTGGCATAGAAACAGAATGGTGGATCAATGGAATCAAATAGAAGACCCAGAAATAAACCCACACACCTATGGATACTTGATTTTTTACAAAGATGCTGTCCCTTTTAATTCCCACCAATGGTTTGGGAGTGAGCCAAACCATTCATGCCTTCACTCCATGGTGCCATTCGTCTTCTAGTAGGTAGGTAATGCTGACTGCAGTTTGCACTACATTTTACTCTTGGCTAATATGGAACATCCTGTTTCCTGTGTATATTGCCACCAATAGTTCTTCTGTAGTGACAAATTTCTTCAGGTCTTTCCACTTTTTCTAATTAAGTTTAGTTTCAAAAACATATATTTGCAAGATAGTCCTTCCTCGGATATATGGCTTGTATTGGCTGCTTTAGTATGAGTTGACACAAGCCAGAGTCATCAGAGAGGAAAGAGCCTCAGTTGAGGAAATGCCTCCATGAGATCCAGCTCTAAGGCATTTTCTAATTAGTGATCAATGGGGGAGGGCCCAGCCCGTGGTGGGTGGTGCCATCCCTGGGCTGGTGGTCCTGGATTCTATTAGAAAGCAGGCTGAGCAAGCCAGGGGGGAGCAGACCAGTAAACCCCACTCCTCCATGGTCCCTGCATCAGCTCCTGCCTCTAGTTTCTTGTCTTGCTTGAATTCCTGTTTTGTCTTCCTCTGGTGATGAATAGCAATGTGGAAGCTTAAGCCAACTAAGCCCCTTCCACCCAACTTGCTTTTCAGTACATCGTGGTCTCCTCCAGCAATAGAACTAAGGCATGGCTCAGGGATATTTTCCCCAGTCTGTGGATTACCTTCTCATCCTCTCAAGTGTACCTTTTGCAGAGTGAAAGATTTTGAGCCTGATGAAATCCCATTAATTAATTTTTCATTTGCTGCTCATGTTCCTGGTAGTAAGAACTCTGCCTAGCCCTAGGTTCTGAAAGTTTTTGCTTTTGTGTTTGTGAGTAATATTCTTCGATATTGCCTTTAAATACAGATTCCTTTTGGGTTAATTTTGCATAAAGCAAGACTTGGATGGAGATTCATCTGTTGACGTCTAGTAGTACCAGAACTGTGTTTGTATAAAACATTATTTTCTCCCTTCACTGAATTGACTTTGCTTCTCTGTCAACATCAGTTAGTCAAGGATGAGGTAGAGGATTCAGCTTACTTAGAGGTGTGGAAGGGAGTCAGGCTCTTGGTTATCCGCTGTGATCCGTTGAGCATCTGCACTAATGCTAAAAGTCTTAGTTACTGCAATTAAGAAGTCTCGAAATCACGTGGAGGTATTATTTCCACTTTGTCCTTCCTTTCTGGGACTGTCTACTCTTATTTTCAGTGTCATGCTTTGTGACTATTTTTGTGGCTTCTCTGGCTATCAAATTTTTAAGTGTAGATACATGTAGTGCCTCACTTAGCCAGCTGTAGCCATGAACAGACATTGTATTGCCTGTTCAACTGTGTCAATGTCCCTATGCCTGTTGTGAGAATCTCCCCTGTGCACTTTCAGAACTTCACTAAGGTCAACTATCAAACACAGAAGTCATTTAAAAACAAGGAATGTAGTGATATTTCCTCATATTCTTCCTTGTTGTGTTCATTTCTTCCTGATAGCCCAAATTTCTTCAGTTATCATTTCACTTGTGTTTGGCAAATGTCCTTTGACCTATAATTGTCACTGTTGTCATTGCCCTGTTTAACACTGAATTCTATAATCGTTTCTCCACCACTGTCTGCATTTTCTCTTCATTGCTGGATGACCCATCTTTTTCACCAAACATAAAATCCAAGGTTAATACTTCTTGTTTGCCAGAAAGTGATAAGTATTGTTCTGCTCTCTCTCTCTCTCTCTCTCTTTTTTCTAGCTTCCATGGCTCTTCTTAAGAAATACACCAGTTTTCAAATTTTCCCTTATATAGATATATCTAATTTGTCCTTTTCTTTTCCTTCCTTCCTTCCTTCCTTCCTTCCTTCCTTCCTTCCTTCCTTC
>NW_026585797.1:19277299-19284781 GCF_907164565.1 Psammomys obesus
TTCCTTCCTTCCTTCCTTCCTTCCTTCCTTCCTTCCTTCCTTCCTTCCTTCCTTTTTCTTTCTTTCTTTTTTAGTTTTCAAATGATTAAACTTGAACATGGTTGTGTGATTTGGTGGCATTTTTGGAAGTTACATCGTTTGAGAGTTTTCAGCTTATCTGTGCATTTATGTCTTTTGTCAAATTTGGGGAACTTCTGGTCATCATTTCTTAAAAACCTTTCAAAATGGCCCTTGTCCTCCTCTTGGCAATCCTGAAAACCAGGCCCCTAACTGCAGTCCCACAGATCTCTAAGGCCGGTTGGGGTAGCTGCCCATCTTTTACCTGTTATTTGAGTGGGAATTAATGTTAATGTTTTATCTTAAAATGTATTGTTTTCTTCCCTGTGCATCTTTTATTCTGAATCCATTTGATGAAAAGTGTAAGGATGAAATGGATGTTGGGGTAGATGTCTCAACAAATGAGTTAAAATCAATAATTTTCAAAGTAGAAAGTAATTAGTATGACTACAGGAAAAACCAAAGAAACCTCATGCTTCACATTCTTTCCTTCCATTTTTAGCTCAAGCAGCAAAATAAAAGTGTATAAAATGATAATATGTTCTTACGTTTTCTCTCTTGTGAATTCGAAGCTCTTAACTGTGAAACATGTGTTTCCAGATGGGAAAAAAAATAAGAGTAAAAGGCAAGAAGGTAGAAAGGGACTCGTGAGACTGTGAAGGATGGGCTCTAAGAGACAGGGTGGGCATGACAATAGAGCAAAGTGGAAGGGGGTAATGGCAGAGATAAGGGAAAGGCAGAAGGGGAAATGGGGATGTCAACACTAAATAAATAAATAAATAAATAAATAAATAAATAAATAAATAAATAAATAATGAAATTGCAGAACCAGACGTGGCTCAATTAATTCATAAGGACTCATGTACTCTAAAATTAAAGAGTGCTTATTTCTTTCAAGCTTGCATGAAAGGCTGAAGAGCAGTGTGTAGGCAGCCCTCTGCTGTCAGAAAGATTCCTTTAAAATTATGCAAAAGACCGCAAATATCATCTACCTAAAGTCATTATTTTCTTAAAATTTCTGTGTAAATAATGTTAATTGGTTAAATAACAATCTAGTCAGTTAGTTAACATTGGCTCATTTTAAAGCATTTCTTTTACACACCAGTTAAAACAAAACTGTGCTGTGAATGTCATAGTAACCCATGTAGTGTTTTCTTCTTACAAATGTGAAGGAGATTTTCTTTACAATGTAAGCAGTGGACTGGGGGAGGCATAGGAGAAGAAGAGGGAGGAGATGAGGGAGGGGGACACAGCTTGGATACAAGGAGAACAAATTGTAATAAATGATAATGAAAAAACTAATATAAAAATGAATTTTATAAAAAATATAGTAACAGGATTGATAATTTGAATATGAATTGCATATTAAACAATATTTTATGAAACTGTGAAAAAAAAACGTGAAGTGGGCTCATTTCTAATTCCCGTTGCATTCTTCATGTTGAGTCACACTAAACACGACAGATTACACTATCAGAATCACTGTTGGCCCATCCAGCATCTGCAGCACACTTGTCCTCTCTGTTTCTCGTGTGTGTGTGTGTGTGTGTGTGTGTGTGTGTGTGTGTGTGTGTGTGCGCGCGCGCGCGCGCACGGGTATGTATCAGGGGTCACGTGTGTGAGGGCACATGCGCACGGAGGCCAGAGGTCAACACTGAGCCTCTTCCTTGATCTTCGGTCCAGCTGTGCACGGAGGTGAGAACCCGGAGTACTCTGATTAGGGTAGCCTGGCTACCCATCTTGCTCTCGGGATCACCATTCTCAGCCTTTGCAGCGCTGGGCTCATAGGCTGCCGCCATGCTTCATGCCTCGTATTGACGTGGGTGCTGGGATGCAGGTTCCAACCTCATGCTTCTGGATCACGTGATTTACTCCCTGGGCCATCTCCACAGCCACCGATTGTCAGCTCTTAGTGGCACCCAGGCTCGTTTCTGAAACTGTATCTTTGGTTTCGGTGAGTTGATTCGTTCATCTGGAAGGTGGAGCTGACATCATCCTCCTTGCCAAGATGGACAGACACTGCTTTACAATGCTTTACACCAGCCAGTGTAATCACATCTGTTTTGTCTCAGTCATGGTTCGGAGATGGGCAGAAACCCAGCCTCAGTGATCAGTTAGTGTATGACTTTTCCTCCAGCCCGTGAGGCTACTTGGGTGAGACATGGAGCAGCGTTCTCTGATGGTGAAGCCAGACCCTAAGGAACCGTTTTCGTCCTAGGATGAAAGGACACCTTCCAGACAAAGGCACGAATGCAGAGTCCTTCCTTCCTCTATTTATTCAGAAAGCATTTGCTGGATGCTTCATGAATGCTGCTGAGCCCTGAGTGGGAGCAAAATCTCGCTCAATAGTTTTCCAACCCTGGCAGTAATAAAAAAGTTGATAGTTTTCCATACTTAATTAGAAACAGAGAGTATCTCTTAAAAAAAATCTCATCCTTGTATCTAGGAAAACTTGTTTTTCCTACCAGGAATTTTAGTTCCAGAAGGAAAGTAAGACAATGAAAACAATGCACAAAAAGTTCTTTTCAAACCTCTCCAACCAACAGTCTTCCTGCTCGGCTCACCACGGTGCTGAGAGGCCTCAAACACAAATGAGGCTGTGTTCAGACCAAGTACTTGACCCAGGGAGGATGAATGGCCAGACCCACTCACCATACGATTATAAGGGTCAGGTAGTTTAAAAAGAAATTACAATCTGAATCGAAGCAAGGATGAACAGTGTTGCTATTGAGCCAGGGATCAGCAAATTAGCGTAACCCCGTGAAGAGAGGTTGGTGTCGGGGAAGCTGCATGTTCTTGGGGACGGGCAACGCTTGCTCAATATAAATAGTTGTAAGGGAGCTAGGTCTCATCATGTGGTGCTTCTCTCCATGTTTAAAGCTGTTCTTGGCTATGTTGGGAATTTGAGAAATCCCAAACACTATAAAGTTCATGATGATGGCTCCACTTATAATTCAGATGGAAACTTCCTTTGTTTTCAAAGTGTTATAAAGCTCAACATGGATACTGACGCTCAAATGATCCTTATTTTAAATTAATAAACAAATAGAGTTAAGCTTTTCTTGGTCGTTTCTGAGTCCCCTGTCACTCCAGGATTACTTAGTCAGTTGACTAATTTAGCATTGATTGCATTTCAAGTACCTACTAATCTTTTTATGATCTTATATAATCTGCACAGATTATTATTTAGAGAATAATTATTTAGGAATGATTATTTAGAGAGGATTTGACCACTGTTTTAGTTAGGGTTGCTATTGCTGTGAAGAGATTCTATGACCATGGCAAGTCTTACGAAGGAAAACATTGAATTGGGGCTGCCTTACAGTTTCAGAGGTTTTGCCCATCATCATCATGGTGGGAAGCATGGTGGTGTGCAGGCAGACATGGTGCAGAGAAGGAGACTGTGTGTCATACTGGGTGCAGCTTGAGCATATGGGACCTCAAAGCCTGTCCCCACAATGACACAGTTCTTCCGGCAAGGCCACTACTCCCTAATAGTGCTGTTCTCTATGGGCCTGTAGGGACCTCACAATCACTTACAGAAAACACTATGTTTTGGCTTGTGCTCCTCTAGGCTTATTGTATTTAATAGATCTAATAAGAAGCACCCTTCAACTCTGAATAAATCATTCCTTTATACATTGACCAAGTAATATGGGTTTAGGAAAAGCAACAACAATAACAACAACAATGTAGATGTTTCCATTGCTGTCACAAAGCACCTGAGATAAACTACCTTGAAGAAGAAAAGATTGATTTTGACTCACAGTTTCAAAGGATCAGTCTGTCGTCATTTGAGCCTATCTCTTTGTGCCTGAGACAGGCTTGTAATCAGGGTAGGGAACACAAGGTAGCTGCAAAACTATGAGAGAAATGGGGAAGAAGCCATGGTCCTCATCTGTTCTTTAAGAAGATATCTTAGGGGGAATGGTGTAGAGGAACGTTAATCCAGTGACATGTCTACTCTGGCTGAAATACATGCCTTTAATCCCAGGAGAGAGGCAAGGAGATTTCTGAGTTCAAAGAGCAGCCTGGTATAGAGCAAGTGTCAGGTAAAGAAAAGCGTAGGTCCAGTCATGGTGGTATAAATATTTAACTCCAGCACCTAGGAGACAGAGGTGTGTAGACCTCTGAGTTAGTCAGTTCTATTCAGGCAGTTTGGTTGAGTCAGTGAGTTGAGAGGCAGTGTGGTGGAGTTGAGTTTGTGGCAGTTTCAGTTCGTGGAATTCAGAGGCAGTTTTACTGGGAAAGTTTTACAGAGACAGGGTGAAGAGAGAACAACCTAAACACAGGTGAAGACAGAATGAGCCAGAGAATGAGAAGGAGCCAGACGACTAGAACATATTGCTAAGGTTAGTATGAGGCCAAGCAGAGCAATTCAGTCAAAGCTGAGAGAAGCCAGATTGAATCAGTTAACTTGGAGCGGAGTTTGAGCCAAAATAGCTGAGTTGAACCAGCCAGCCAGAGTTCAGAAAGAACTAGAATGAATAAGCTTATTTAGCATTAAGTCTCAGAGGCTAGAAACATTGTAGGCCTAGATTAGATTATACGGAGGCTAGAAGCTTCCGGGACTAGGCCTAGGTTAGTAGATGGAGGCAGTAAGCCTATGAGATGACACTTAAAACAGGCAAATAAAAGTTATTTTAACAGAGTAGCCTATAACGTTTTGGAAATCTCTTCGACTACCTTGACTAACAACAACGGTTTCTAATGTCTAAATACTTAGGGTAACCCAAACATAAGATATTTTGAGCTACCAAATGTTTTTATAATTAGAAAGAAGGGACAAAATGAGGTATTCAGTGTTTACAGCCTCGTATTTTGTTTAAAATGATTTGTGCAGTGGCAGCTACTTTTTCATTTGTCTCAATTTAAACAAAGAGCATGCCTGAGTAGCAACTTTTGACATTTAAAAATCAACACTGTTTACATTTAAGACAGTCTGCTGGATGTTTTTCTCCCATGAATTTAAAGAGATTTAACCACTTGGATAATTGTGTCGTATGTTCTTATTACTGTCCTTCAATTACATTTTTTCCTAAAGTTCAATAACTGTAAACAATATAAAAGAATTCATCTGCCCATGGCAGGCAATGATCACAATTCTCATCTATTTTATGCTTAAGTTCAAAGCCATTCCTAGCTGAAAGATGATTTTAGAAGTTAACACAAAGGTACAAAGATATTAGGTTCATAGTTATGAAGAAAGTTATGAACTGAGTAACCAATTTATTTATATCCAGGATGTTCAAAGGAAGAAAGCTAAAACATGTTACTCAGCTAAGCCATTGAATTTCCAGCCTGAAATGTGGTATTAAATATGTACAACACAACATATTATTTATGTAAATATTTTATAATTTCGGCCAGAGAATGTTTAAAAGGTTAAACAGAATGAGAATTATTTCAATTAGAGTATGAATTTCATGCTTATATTTTGTAATTTTAACCTTGACTTTTTATAGTCCTCCAAATTGTTGTGTTGGTAATTTGCAATTAGTCTACATATACTTATTGTTTCCAGTTTTGAGAGAATAGAGTAGTTATTTTAATCAATAAATATGTGTCTTGCTTAATCATGTTCAGGTTTTTCTTTTCCATGATAAAATTCTTGCCTAAATAAATTTAAGGGCAGGAGAATTTACTTTGGCTCACAGTCTGAAGAATACAGTCAGCCTATCATGATGGAGAAGGCATGGCTGGCAGGTGGCTCCATGATGGCATAAGAATTCAGGTATAACTTCCTATCTCCTCACTTGTTGGCAGAACAGGTTGTGGAGATGAGACAAGAAGTAGATTTGGGCTATAAATCTTGAGGTTTCAGTGATTAACTTCCTCCCTTGAAGCTTCAATACCTGAAGCTTCCACAATTGTGACAAAAGCTGAGGACCAAGTGGGCAATACACAGGAGCCCTTGAGACATATTTTATGTTCAAGCTTTAGTAACTTCCAGATTGAGAAGAGGGACAGAGCTTGGAGTACTGATAAGATGTGCATATGAACAGGGATCAGGTACTCTCAGGCACTGCAGAGAGCATCAACTCCCTTACCTTGTGCTGGAAATTTTCCAAGGAAGAAAAATATCTTGGTCTCCTCTTAAGATTATGTTTGGTGGAAGAAGCTCAGAAAGCTAAAAACTCCGATATTTTCATGTAAGGACTTGGTGTTCCACTTGAATCTGATCCTATCTTGCATCCATCCCCACATTTATTGTGGTTTTTCCACCCCTTCCCAAACTGGTGTCTGGATGGTTTAATAATTAACACAGTCTTTCCTTGCCCTACACTGAGACCTGAGTTTTTGATTTCTCACTGGCCAACATCTCTGTCATTCCAAAAGCAATCCCTGATTAGTATCCCTATGTAGATTTTAGTTTTGGCTCACGCTAAAGCAATATAGTTTGGGTTTCTTAGATTACCTACTGGAACAGTATGTACAGTCACGAATGCACTGATGCTCTGGAGTAGATACACAGGCTTTATACAACCTCACTGAAAACATGCTCTGTCGTGCAAGATGCAGGGCCTGACAGTTCAATCTCGGGGCAGCAAAAAGAGTCATGGAGGGAAGGTGTGCCCCTCTCTAATCTCTCCCCAGCTGTTGGCACAGTCACACACATGCACTGGTTTGCAACCACACACACACTCCGAAAATCTCTAGTAAGTTAGGGAGAGTCTAGAATCACTCAGAGTTCACCACCACAAAATAACATTATAGATCCACAAAGGAATGGGAGAATTTGCATATTATGCATGTAATTATGAATAGTTAAAATAGATTAATGAGTCCATTCAACTTGATAGCCATGATTGCTCGGTCATCTCAGTTTTAGATTATAGAATAGGAAATTGGCCAATAATTCCTCCTTAAATTTTCATGTGTTCATGACAAATCCCCCAAGGGAATTTTCTCCTATGTTGGTAGTTACGCAACTGATTTCATTTGTGTTTTGATCCTCCTACTGTAGTGCTCCATTTTGTGACAACTGAACCAAGCTAAAAATGATGAACATTCCATTTGTATTGGCTTGGTTTGTTTGCCATGTGGAATCTGACTTGAGTCAGCGAAATGGCAGTCTTATGGTATACTTCAAACATCCATATGCTCTAAGAACGAGAAATAACTTCCCTTCCATATTCTGTCCAAGTAAATATTTCCTAGTAGTATTTCTAAGAGAAATGTTGCTTAAGTTAAAACAACTGTTTCTCTGTATTGCTTTTAGTGCAGAAGTGGTCATACTTTGATCATGCTCTGCTCACACAACTCTATAAGGGGAGAATGGAGGAATGAGCCTAATTTCGTTACGTTCTTACTTGGTAACCCACATTCTTCCATTCCTCAGTTTATAATAACAACTCCAGCTTCTTTCCTTCCTTCCTTCTTTCTTTCTTTCTTTCTTTCTTTCTTTCTTTCTTTCTTTCTTTC
>NW_026585797.1:19284791-19394829 GCF_907164565.1 Psammomys obesus
TTCTTTCTTTCTTTCTTTCTTTCTTTCTTTCTTTCTTTCTTTCTTTCTTTCTTCTTTCTTTCTTTCTTTCTTTCTTTCTTTCCTTCTTGTGTGTGTGTATGAAGAACAACCAAATAAATATACTTTTTTGTTGTATTTATGCCAAAACAAAAAGATCATCTTGGTCCAGAGTGCAAGGAGCAATAAAATTCTTAAAATTATTTATATTCATTCCCCTCTCTGGAATTCTCTATTATTATTTTGCATAGATGTTTAAAAAATTGAATATCTTGAACAGCGTGGTTCACATTGTCTACATTTAAATTTTGGGAAAGTTTATGGAAGAAATGCTGAACCTGATAAAAGTTAAGTGAGTGAGTTGCCCCCTTTTCCCAGTGCAGTGATCTGAAAGGGTTAATCTCAATATGGAGTGACTGTTACAGATAAACAAGATCTAAGAAGCACTGAAGATATTATCAAACAAACCAAAATAAAACAGGAAACTCAGAAAAAGTGAATAGCTGAATGTTTTCGTGACTGAGAACCAAATGAGTATTACAGGCATTGAGAGGAGCAGAAACAAATATGAATATGAATTTGAAGACCAGAGGCTTCACACTTGATCTTTCTGAGAATCTTTGGGGATAGACCAGATTTCTCAGGGGAGAGACATACCAAAAATAACCTGAATGAGGTTCATGTTAAAAATCTCTCCAGTTCCCTTTCTCATTCTAGGCACACTTAATGGATACTTACCATTTTCCAGGCACCATTTTTACATTACAAAACATAGCAGTAGATTTATCAGACCAGAACCCGTGTCTCTGTAATTTATATGTCCTAGTAAAATATAGACAAGTAAAAGCTATTGTATCTTTAATGGTTTTAAGCACCTGTGAGAGGGATCAGAAAAGAAGGGTAAGGGAAAAGAAAAATGGAAACTTTAGAAACAGAAGCACAAGAGCCAGGCAAAACCAAAGCTGTAAGATGATGTAACTTGGAAATCAGGCTGTCATTTCCACATAACACAAATGGTCCCAGGGGCAGCCATTTGAAGAGCAGGGAGCAGCACAAGATCTGAGTACCAACAGGAAAAGAACATTAAAGACTCTCTTCAAAACCAGATACAATAATGGTACCTAGATAGGTGTACACTTGAGAAATAAGGAAATCCTAGAGAAAAAAAAAGGCCTTTGTAGAAATAACATGGGACCATATCTTGGGTCTAAAGCATAGGTAGCATATCACTGAACTTAAAGATAACAGCACTTATTAATAGTCCCCAAAAGACAATAATTTGGAACAAGACAAAGTGTGAGGAGAACCCCAAAATGCTGAATCCATAGAACAATGAGGACTAGAAACACACAGTAACCAAGAAAGGAAAAGGACATGAAAAGATCACAGTAAAGTGTCACCTTACTGGTAGGAGGAAATGGTTCCTAAGGGCTTGTCCTCATAGTTAGACTTTCACAGGACTCTGGGTTTGTAATTACACTTCCTGAAGGATCCAAAAACCCCAATACTAAAAGAACCCATACAGTGTTGGTAGCTTTGAGATACACAGAAGCGTCAATTGTAGCTTTGAAGGAGTGTATTCAAACCATTTCTGTTGCTGTGATAAAACGCCACGAGTAAAAGCAACAACTGGAAGAGAGAGTTTACTTTGGTGATGATTCCTGAGGGTGGAATCTATTACGGTGGCAGGAACCTGAGAGGTTGCATCATTAACCATAAGCACGAAGCAGAGAAACTGACTTAGAAGTGGAGTAAGGCTATAAAGTCTCAGCACTCCCCAACAATGTTGCCCTTTCTCCGGAAAGACTGACTTCCTGAACCTTCCCAAAAGATACCACTATCTGGGGACTCAGTGATCAAATACATGAGCTCATAGGGCTCACTTCTCACCCAAACCACAAGGAGCAAGTCTTTAAGTTGTGGCTTCCATGATTCCTACGCAGCCTTTACATACTAAACCTGAGAGCAAGTCTCAAAATTATAAAACACACCAAAAAAATAAGGCATTCAGAGTGGGAATTATAGCATTAATAAAAAGAGACTCAAACATCAGAAAATTGGAATTAATATATTAAAACAATGTCATACAAGCAATAGTAAAAAGGAATAGTAAGAGGAATAATAGTAAAAGGAAAAAAGGAAATAAACACATATAAAAAAGATCACTCAGTTTTGAAAAAAGAAAGATCATGAACAGACAAAGTATGAGTAATAAGCAATATAATCAATATTCTCTCCTAGTGGGAAATACTCTACCCATAGCATTTGGGAGTGAAGAAATAAATTCTTTCTCCATGAAACTGTACAAAACATCTGGTCGTTTCAGTAACTGTAGAAAAGCATTTGACAAGGCTGGTACTCACTTACGATAAAAATACCCCAACGAGACAGAGATAAGAGGAGACGTCTGGGAGAGACAATGAGTACCTGTGAAAATATCTAAGTAGCGTGTAATGAATGACTGTGAATGACTGGGCCTTTCGTCGTGAAAATCACTTCCAGGGCAAGGAAAGCCACTGTGTTATTTTATTCAACACTGTATTGGAGGCTCTATCAATAAGTAAAACAATCATTTATCCTCAGTCTCCTTTTGTTGGCTTTGCTGTTGTTTTGCTCTTCGGCTTTTATTTGGAGTAAATGGATCTCCTCCAATATCTTGGTGTGACTTTAGCAACACTGAGAGTTGGGTGGGGACAAAAGCGGGGTGGGAGGGCTGGGTGGTGGAAATGGGAATCCCTGGGATCTAGTAGGAATTTTGCAAGAGTTGTCATGCTGGAGAGGTCTTAGCTGGGTGTTTTAATGAGGAGCCCTATATTTAGTTTTCAGGCTGAGTGGTTCCTCTGGTGAATAATCTTCTATCTCCTATTCAAGTCCACTCTTACAAATCTATGACATGCAACACCTCACTTATTCTCCTCTTCCCTCCCATGCCTCCTTCCCTCATAGCTGCCTCTGGACCCATGAGTTTTCGTTGTCACCTTTTCTGAAGAATGGCCTTTCAGTTTGGAGCTGAAATAGGGTGTATAGGCACAGTTGAGTGGAATGGTGCAAAGCTTTGCTTGATTTTTCCCTAAGTTTTCTCGGACCTATATTGATGGTTCTTTCCACTCACCATCTCTTGAAAAACTGCCAGTAATTCCTGATGCTGAAGCATCTTTTGGAGAGTATGTGATTGATTTAAGATGTCATCCTTCTCCTGGTTGGGATCGTTCCCCAGATTTGGTGAGCAAGGGAACACTGGTCATGCATCGAGGTTGTCCAGATCTTGCTGATCTTTCCTGCCTTTCTATTTTACTTCTTGGGTTTCAGGCTCTTCAAGGTGAACAGCAACCCCAGAGGTGACTCAACCTGCCTCTTCCACTCAGAGATTATGTGCACTGCATCTTCTCACATGGAGAAAGTTTCTGTCATTTCAACCAGTTCATTGGAAACTCCCATGCTTAGAAACAGATAAAGTCAGAGTGAGCTCAGTGGTCATGTTGGTTGTTAAAACATGACTCAGTCAACAGTATCTCCCCATAGAGGCACTTTCTGTCATACAGAAAGATTATGCTTCTTCTGTTACTGAAAACCAATGTTTTATACTGGCAAATATAAAATAAAAACACGCATCTTACCCTACGTCTTCACATGACTATTCCCATTGCTTATTTGTTTTTCAAAGTATGAGATACTGAATAGTGGCTTATAAATTCAGATACACAATACACGCATTAGACTTTCAGGATTGCTGACTGCTTCCAGACGACTTCCTAGGCCTTATGTTTTCACTTCCTCACGAATGAATGGCTATCTCAGAACTCTCAGGAACTAGATCTTTCAGTTTGGTCAAAGGTCACCTTGATGCAGCTCATAGAGGATAAGTGTTCTGTGAGTGATGTCAAAGCCCTCAGGGGAGGCTGCCAGTCTGAGGGGGCCTTATTCAAAGATCCTACACAGCAGTCTCATGGCTCATGAGACATCTGGTGCCTAACTTCAAGGATTTCTGAGTTGGTCCCTGGCAGTTCTTCTTCTTCTTCTCCTCCTCCTCCTCCTTCTTTTTTAAAGCTCTTTGCATGCTCATGTGGCAGGTCTAGTGAAAAATTCATACTTAGCATCAAAGCTGAAGATTTGAAGATTTGGTTAGTACACTGGACAATCTATCTGGTCCAGGAGGAATAGGTGGAGCCCTTTGGCCCATTACACTTTCCCTTCCCTTTTGATGGTATTCACTCTACAACTCTTCCTCCGTGTATTTATGGCTAATGACACAGGAAAGGGCCCACTTCTTTCCTAGCCATGTGATAGGAGGCTGTCAAGGTTAACAGGGCTCACTAAGTGCTTTTAATTATAGCACTTGTAAATATTTTTTTTCTTGCTTTTCTGCCTTGCATTTTTTAGGCACTTCTGCTGCACTAGCTTCTAACTCTGTCTAACTTCAGAACTCTTGCCTCTCACTAAGGATCTACCTAGTGGTAGCAGCAGGCCCGTTATGGAACTTGTATGTACAAATGCCATCTCAGTAGGTAAAAAGAAACAGCTTCAGCTTCTTGAAACAATGTATTTGTTGTGCAAAAAGAAGAGTAATATGGATGGGTCAATGGAAAAATCTGGTGTCTTCCCAAACTTTCCATGGCTCTGTTCTAGGGAAACTATTTCCAAGAGTGAAGATGAATTTTGTCTTTAGTGTTATTCATTAATTTTATTAACTACATGCTTGCATATTATTTCCTAGACTCTAAGGATTTTGTAGGTGAGTTTACTTTTTCCTGACAGTCCCTGAGATATTTGTCACCTTCACCCAAATTTTACAAAAGATGAAAATGAAGCCCAGATAAATTAAGTAACTTAATTGACTTTGCAGAAACTGTGGGTTGCAGGGCTGAGGATCAATTTTATGAATTCACTCCCCTGTCTCAAAATTCATGTTCTACCTGCCCTAAAATTTGAAGCTGAAGTTATATTGTCACTGACAGGTTTACCAAGGGAAAGAAGGCAAGGGAAAAGAAAAAAAGAAAAGAATAGGAGAAGGAGGGCAAAGGAAAACAGGGAGAAAAAGAATAGAAGTAGAATGTAAGGGGAGAGAAGAAAAAATCTTAAGGGACAATGATTAGTCTGTGTCATCATATATATTGTATTTGTGATCAATACATATTGATCAAAACTTAGAAGGAAAAGTTT
Source organism: Psammomys obesus (assembly GCF_907164565.1). Classification (NCBI taxonomy): domain Eukaryota; kingdom Metazoa; phylum Chordata; class Mammalia; order Rodentia; family Muridae; genus Psammomys; species Psammomys obesus. The sequence goes on from NW_026585797.1 coordinate 19,289,949, forward strand.
AAGTTTCAGCAGTTTTCCTACATATAGGTTTCTGATTCAAAACACAGACTGAATGACTGAGCTTTTACTCTTGCAAAAATGGACTAAATTGATTTTAGCCCGATGCTGTAGATGTGTGTGTGTGTGTTTCCAGGGAGATCCAGCTGTTCTGTACAACCCATCGTCTGTGTGCTGCCTCGCAGTCTGAAGTGTGATGTAGGCTGCACAGGAAGTAAGGCTAGGAGTGGAGCTGGAGTGGTGCACCTTACAGAATGAGGGTAAGCCTCCACTCAAGTAAACACAGGAGAGAAGCTGAGACTATTTTTATTTCCGCAATAGCTAACAGCTAAGAGAGTCACACATACTCAAACAACCAATTGCCCCGACAAATTTGCTTCCTGATGCATTAACTTGATAAAGAGTTGTGTTTTGGGGTAACATATAAAAAGAAAAGAACATGGATATTATTGACTTTGGTGAACTAAAGCCTTACTCATAATGACACTTTTGTGTTTGTGTCTTTAGAGCCTGGGCGCATGATGTTTTGCTGGTTGAAACTTTGTGTCTTGGCTCCATGAAGAGTATCTTGATGCCGTTTTATGTTCCGTAAATATTTCCCCACAGTTTTTGTTTTGTTTTAGTTCTGATAATTCTTACCACATGGCCAAAAAAACAATTCAACACTTTATTTTGGAGCATGGAAGCCTCATTTTGTACTTTTGTTTTGTAGAGCTCAAAATAAAGAGAGTAAACCGGGTAATAGAAGACAAGTAGAAATCTAGGTAAATAGATGGATGATGGGCAGGTAGACAGAGAGATGCACAGCAGGTAGAGGGAGCTAGGGAAGAAGGGAGGGAGGCAAGGAGAAAGGGAAGAAGGACAAGGATGGAAAAGGAGAGAGAGAGATTTCGTGTCTTTAAACCTGGCCTTGAGCACCATATCCTCCTGCTCATATCTCCCAAATGCATCCTGCCTATAAATGACTAACATTTTAAATTATTTAATATTAAAGAAACATCTTTAATTTAAAGGGAGGGGGTTGTCAGGCTTGTGACCAGCTATGGTTTATTTTCTCCAATATTTTCTAAGTCAGCTAAGGACTAGAATGCAAGATCCACGTAGCGACAAGGTAGGTTGGCTCAGCGCTATGTCTCAAGTGTCTAAAAACTTACAAAAACATGGCAGTATCTCAGAGGTGTGAATCAATGACTTTGCTCACTGATGCAAAAGGTAAAAATTACATGGGTTTTTAAGCAAATAAAACATAAAAGAATCAGTTTCAGTGAATCAAGGAAATGTCCTTTTACAGAGCTTTGGAAAGTTTTGCTTTAAAGTATTTATTTTTAAAAATAATCTTTTTTATTACTGAATGTCTATGTTTTTCTGGTTCTGTTGGTCTCTTTGTGGAGTTCCAGTCCCCTCCAGGTCTTTTATCTTCCCCTTCTTTCATAAGATTACCTGCACTCTGCCCAAAGTTTGGCCATGACTCTCAGCATCTGCTTTGATACTCTGCTGGGTAGAGTCTTTCAGAAGCCCCCTGTGGTAGGTTCCTGTCCTGTTTTCTGTTTTCTCCTTCTTCCAATGTCTGTCTCATTTGCCTTTCTGAGTGAGGATTGATCATCTGATCATCTTAACCAGGCTGACAACATTTTTTATGATCCTTCTTAATTTAAAATTTTCCTTTCCACCCACACCCACCAACACACACACACACACACACACCCCAATTTTCTCTGACTTTCTGATTTTAAGGTTTGGGTATTCCTGCAACTGGTGTCTTTAGAAGGGGCTGGTCTTACAATGGGAACCCCAGATGAGATTTTACACACATGCGTGTTCATTTTCAATTTGCTCTTTACATTTTCTTTTAAGGCTGCACCATGGTGTCCCCACTCCTGCGTGTTTGCCACGTTGACAGAGATATCTTGGGAAACACACCCAAGGTGAGCCATACCTTCTGCTGGAACCACCAGCTTTGCTCTACTTACTCATTAGGTCAATGGCAAAATCTTACAGAATGGCCGAGAAGGGAAGTGATGGCAGTGAAGAGTTACCTTGAAATGGGTGCCATGGGAGGTAGAGCTCATAGGGCCTGATGACTCTGAAATTCTATTGTCACCCTCGCCCCTTTTGTTTTTGTATTTGTCTTCTGACCTGCTCAGAGGAATTTTACCTCCTACTTTCTAGTCCATTCTTTTCTTGTCCTTAGGCAGCAAAGAGCTCTGTTTCTACTATTCTCTCCATATTAAAAATCCCACCTTCTCCATCTGTTACTATATATATTTCCATAACACTAATCATTTTCCTAACTTTGTCATCCTGAAGTAGCATGCAGCTCACGTGCTAATTTCTCGTTCACCATGTGTTAAAAACTTAAGGTTAATGTTCTTTTCTCTAAATTACTTGCTATTTCCACAGGACCTAATGTACAAATTTCTTCATGATCATGTTTTGAAGAAGACAGGAGGATGAGAGCAGGAGCTGTTTTAACTGTGTCCATCAAATGGCTTCCATTTGGAAGCAGAAAGAGCAGTTCCAAAACATCATCTCAAAGACCTTTCCTTGAATATTTTCGTATCCAATGTTCTTTATATGAATAACTCTCACAAAAGTCGACTGCTTTTTTTTTTTCAAATCAAAGTCTTGGTTCTTCTAGGGAAACAAAGAAGCTCTTTAGTAGTAATGAAGATATAAAAGTAACATGGATTTCCTGGACTGTACCTCAGGGGATTTTTCTTCTTATTAGTCCTGACATAAGACATGTTAATGATAAAATCTTATCCATCAGGTCCATTAAAACGAATAGTATTTTTTTTTTCTGTTTAAATGTTCAAACAAGACATGCATCTAAAGGAAAAAGATGATAAAGTAGGGAAGGAGGAGAAAAGAGAAGTGGGTATGGGTTGTGTATGGTTAAAGTAGGGCACGAGCATGTAAGACAATACCACAGAGAAACCCACTGAGCTCTATGATCAGGCAATTATAACACAATAGAATTTCAAATTGCACTGTAGCCAATGATGGGTTAAGCTATATCTGCAGTTATGGTCGAAATGCCTCTGCCTTCTGCTGTCACTGCAGGTCACAAGATAAACACATAATTAAAAACGTTTGATCCTGGCAATTTTCTCCATAATGTTTTGCTGCTGTGAATTCTAAGCAGTGATTATATACTTGAAAAGGAGAGCTGGATTACTTTTGGTTTTAAAGTTGTATCTTACAAGACAATCCTCTCTCAGTCTTTGGTAAACAAAGTTTGAATTTTCAACTCACCCATTCATTCCTAACAGCTAAAAGAAAATAGATTCAATAGTAGCATGCCCCTTAAAAAGAATAACTCAATTAGTTACTACTTTCTTTGTGTGTGTGTGTTTAGGGAGGAAAGGAGGGAGGAAAAAACAAGGACAGAAAGAGAAAGAGAGAGAGGAGGCTCTTTTCAGCTTCATTCACTCATTTCTGCTATTCACTTTCTCCATTGTCTTTTTTCACATTGATTTTTTTAAATTTCCACTGCCATATGATTAATTCCTTTATATAGCCACTCCTCTAGGAGTTCAGTAATCACATAAAGTTCTAGAAACTTAGGACAAGAATAGCTCCAACCATGTGTAGCAAATTGGTCTTCTGTTATGTACTTATCTGTGCCTAACAAAAATGGTTTCCATATAGTTATTTGATGAGAGACATGAAACCGTTTTAAAAGAGATAACAGTTGAGAGTCTAGTAACCAACATTGTAGGAAACCTCTTTCTAGAGAGACAATCCCCCGTCTTTGCTTTTAGGAAACTTGGACGATAGTTCCTTCTTCAGTTGCTTCCAAATGGTTTCCATGAAATCTGTGCATTACACCCAAGGGCTCTGAATTACTGTTGTCCTACTCTAAATATTAACTGTAGGTGGCTCCTCCCACCGCCTCTTAGCAATTGTTCTTCATGCTTCTGGTGTCTCAGGCAAGTGTTGGATTGTCCTGGCTGTGTATTAACTTCCCATAAATGCTTTAGAAGAGAAAGAAAGAGGAGGAATAAAGAAATGTGCAGTGAGTTTCCCCCAAACCTAGACTCCTCAGGCTCTGTTCCATTGATGAGGCTCCATTGGTTGTTTTGCTGTTCAAGGTCATCATGAAAGAGTATGGGGTCTGGATAGACACCCCCACCCCCAAATCTGGGCAAATGCTACTTTAAGAAAAGTGAAAGTTATTATCCTTCCCGTGCCTTAGATAAGGTTTCTATAAAACACCACGACCAAAAGCAACTTGGGGAAAAAAAAAAGTGTTATTTGGTTTATACTTCCACATCACAGCCCTTCACTAAAGGAAGTCAGGGCAGGAAGTCAAGGCAGGAACAGGGGGGAAGGAACTGAAGCTGAGGCCATGGAGGAAGGCTGCTGTCTGTCTTGCTATCCATGGCTTGCTCAGTCAGCTTTCTTACAGTCGAGGACCACCTGTCCAGGAGTGGCACCACCCAAACTGGGCTGGACACTGCCCCTACATCCATTACTAAATTAAAAAGGAAGGAAGAAAGGAAGAGTCCCATGGGCTTGCCTATAGGCCTATCAATGGAGGGTTTTCTCACCTGTGGCTCCCTGTTCTCAGATATATCTAGCTTCATGTCAACTTAATGAAAACAACCAGCACAGCCTGTTGCAATAGTGATGTTGAATCTGATTATTTAAAGAGTTATTTTATAATTCTCAAAGGAAAATTATTCTTTCTAAAAACCAATCTATATTTATATGAAGCCAGTTATATAGATTGGACCTTAAAAGGTAGAAATTTCTAAAACTATTGAGACTAGAGATTAGATTTAGTGACAGAATAAAATCTTGCAGCATATGAAATGGACACACAGAGTTTTCTTCTTTCTCCTCATGGTGACTGGAGTGCTTCAAAGCCTTATCCCTCATTGCTCAACTATGCCCTAAAGCTGTCATTTTCCATATGAGGATAAACACTTAACTCTGGTGTTTCCTCTTCAGAGGAAACTTTACTCGCTGTTTGTTATTCTTGGTAATGGCCATAATGATTTTAAGCTTTTTGGCTATTAAAATTTAGTTTTGTATTTCTGGCCTTTGTGTTCTTTTATTACTGTACAGTTTGTAGTATATTATTTCAGTGTAGTATAGATTTCAGTAAATTTTCCAAAACCGCATTTGGAAGTTTGGAATCAAGCGAGTTACTTACTCTGAACCTCCTGTCACCCTGAGGGAGGGGTTAAATTTGCATTGAGCTTTGAATTGAAGTCATTATCCCATTTTGAAAGAACACATGCTTTTTTTTTTTTTTTTTTTTTTAAGTTGATGGCTACAGAAGTATAAAAGCGTCAAAACATTTAAGTGCCAAGTCTAGCAGAAAGGGTGATATGTCGGGAGTGATAGGCCTGGGTGAGGAGAATGATGCTTAGACCGCATCCTCTTCCTCTCTGCTCTCTTCTGCTGGGCTCCCCCAAGCTGGTAAACCACTGCCCATGGTGGACTGGACAGCCTCAAGATGTGGAGCAGGCATTGCTGCTTGTGTTGGACAACACTTTTCCTACTTATTTACTTTTAAAACTGGAACAACTGCTTTTCCACAGGACTCATTTCCTTTATGTGCAAGATAAGAGAATGGGGGAAAAAAAGTTCTGTGGTCTTTTGCAAAGCTGACAGTCGGTAAGTAACTCAGTCCTTTCACCTCTCCTCCTGCAGTCAGCTCTGGTTGTCTAGTCCCCTCAGAAGTGAGATCTAACGAGACACAAGAAGATGGACCTTTCTTCGATGTTGAGGGTCCTTCTTGTGAGGCCTAGGCCCCTAGGCCCAGACAGGGCTCCATGTTACCACAGCTGGGTGCTAGGAACACATTGCTGATGTCACTGTGCTTCCTTGTAAAGAGAAATTCTCCTAGGTAGCATTAGGAATAAAACTTTTGCTCCCTCCCCACCATCCCTAGCCTTTTAAAGTCAAAGCAGCTGACTTTCAGAGCTTAGTTCATCAGTAACAGTAAAGTGTATGTTTTTGCCTGAAGAGGTTTGCTTGCAGTGATTGCAAATAAGAGCCTAAGAGTGATTTTCGTTGCCAAGTGGCATCCATTGTAGAGTCAAGGGTAGCAGAAGCAAGGCCACTCCATCCTCTTCCTTTTCCCTACATGTCTCTACAGTCAGTCACAGCAGCACTGACTGACATGAGGAGTACTCCATCGCCCCATGGCAGGGCTCACAGCGCCTCCTAGCTCTCAGGAAGTATCAGCCCTACTGAATGCTCCAACGTAAGGACCTGGTGGCTTTAAATTTTACTATTATTTTTTATTGGAGATAAAATGAGATCTAGAAAAGGTAGGTAGTCAGAGGGATGTCACACTTCTATTTCAGTCTTTTCCGCCACTGGCTTGCAGGATGTGTTTGAACACCCACCCACAAATGGAGCTTGGTTATGAAGTGAAGGAATGCTTCAAATTTCCTGTTCTAGAGCTGAAGAACTGCTGAACACTTAGATAAATATTCTTCTTTGAGCTCCCTAGAAGACAGGAACTTATAAATATTTAGTGTTATTGTTACACCTTAGGTACAAGGAGACAGGAAACTTGTGATCCTCCCAAGAAGGGAGCTGTTTCAGAGCCCCTAGTGCACACCAAATGGCTCTGCCTTGGCTTGCCCCCACCTGCCTGATGCTGGCTTTCCTGATTCTCCACCCCACAAATGGCCCTGTGTAGTTGACTAATGTAGCAATATAAATAAACTTTAGCAATAGAGGGTTGGGGTGGAAGAGAGGAAGCTCAGCTTGGGTAAGGCCACACCAGCTGATGTCAAGCTGCGTCAAGTTCACAGGAGGGCCATCAACATAAAAATCAAACTTTGAGTTCATGAATGAAAAGGGTAAGGAATAATTCATTTTAAGAAAGGGTAATCCAGCCGGATGTAAGATCTCACATAATTTCCAGCTTCCTTCCGTCCTTTCTTTGTCTTCCTTCCTTTCTCTCTTTTTCTTTTCTTCCTTCCTCCCTTTCTTCTTTCTTTTCTTTTATCTTTTTCCCCACCCCAATCTATTCATGTATTCCGAGGAGACAAGGGAAAAAGAAATAAGCCCCATCCCAGGTTTCCAGTCACTCTGTTATTAGTTATTAACTCCACGGTCTCTTGGTACATTCTCGCACAGCAGGCTGTTCCTGGGATGTTTCAGCGTCAGCCCTGCAGGATGTTCCAACGATGTCCTGGGGACAAGGTCCAGAAAGGCACACAGGGTTATGTTTGGAGTACAGACTTTCAGGAAATTTCTTTTTTTTTTTTCTGAGTTTACTTTCTTAATTATGTTTTTCAGAGTTTGCTGACTATTTTCTTTCTAAAAGGCACATTTCATTTTTACAAAACCAATATCATAAAAGATGAACTTGAACCTTCTTTACCCTTGATGTCATTCTCTTTCCTGCTATACCCCAAGCTTTAATGGACTTTCCTACTTCTTTCCTTAACTCTTTTCTTTTTTTGGCATTGCTAAGGTTTGGATCTGCTTACCCACACAAAGTAGCCACTGAACTGCACCCCAGGCCTTCTGATTTCCTTATACATTTAAGACAGGCATTAATAAAGCAACCAATTTCCAAATCAACTGACAAGACGCTTTTGATCTAGGGAACTCAGGCGCTTACAAAGGGAACATGACATAGTTTTCTATTTTGTCTTAAAGCACAAGGCTATTTCAAGCCAAAGTAGAGTGAGTCTCTTGAGTAGGAATCATGCTGACAGTTTTCTATGTGTTCAACTAAGCTCAAGATGAACACAGTGGCAAATTTAGGGCATATTTGAGAAATGGTGCTAAGGTTTTGAAATAACTCCAGTCAGTACAGGTATAGAGGAGTGAAATGTGAATATGGTTATTTCCCATGATGTAAGATTTTATTTCAACTTTAAATCAAAGTTATAATTTCAATATTTTGAAAATTTCTACATCTTAAGCTCCACGATAGACAATTAGCTTTATATAAGTATAATTTGGTTTTCAAAAAGAAATATGCTTGATTCCTTCTAACAGGTTTAAAGATGTACAGGTTTTACACATTACACACACACACACACACACACACACAGACACACACACACACTGTGCTGGATAGTTTTGACAACTTGACATGAGGTAAAGTCATCTGAGAGGAGGGAACCTCAGTTAAGAAAATGCTGCCATAGATTGGGTTGTAGGCTGGCCTGTAGGGCATTTTCTTAATTAGTGATTGATGGCAGAGGGCCCAGCGAGCTATAGGTGGTACCACTTCCAGGCTGGTGGTCCTGGGTTCTGGAAGAGAGCAAGCCTGGAGGAGCAGGCCAGTATGCAGTACTCCATGGCCTCTACCCCAGCTCCTGCCTCCAGGTTTTTGCTCTGCTTGAGTTCCTGTCCTGACTTATTTCAGTGCCAATGTGGAAGTATAAGCCCAATACATTTTTTTTCTCCCCAGTTTGCTTTTGGCCATGGTGTTTCTCTCTCACACACACATACACACACACACAGACGTGCACACACACGCATGCACATACCCTAGTTTGACATCTATACACACGTGGACCAAATACGAACCACAGGTGACCCTAGAAGGACAGAGCGTGCATCTCTTTTCTTATCCGTATTTTGGTCTGATATCCCCTTATTTGGTTTCTCACTTGTAATTTTTTTAAGTCAGCCTAGACTCTGCTTTTGAAGCATGGTAAGATGTACATAAACTAATGAGGAATCTAATTTACTCTTAATACGAGTACTGAGCATCTGGAGGACATGAGTGGTGTGTTCAAAGTCAAAGCAAACAAGACTTCTGATTAACAGGCTCATGGCCACAACTTAAACCATCGGGTTTGGAAAGAAAGTTGACCTTGACCTGATCCCCTTCACAACCAAACTAAATGAAATCAAATCCCAAAGAAAAGCTCCTAAATCAGCAGAGGACTAAGATTTGCACACACACACACACCCATCACCTCAAGAGGAAATTTGACTGAAGGAAGGGCGATGGGGGTGGGGGTGAGTTGTGCCCTCCTTGAGGAGCAGGCATCCTTAGGTGCCCTGGCTGAGGAAAGCCAGGGACGCGTGGTCACCATCTGGAGGTGCGGTGCTTTCGCTTTCTCTCCACTGCACCCCAGACTCTCCCAGCTGTCTCTTCCTTCCTGTGGTCCCGAGTGGGAAGCCCTTCGAGTCTTTCCTTCCCAGTCTTAACTTCAACTCCTTTTCTCTCTCTTCTTCCTACCATCCATCTGGCCAGGTCCCATTTCCTCTGTTTCTTCCGGGAGGTTCCTCGCGTTCCTGCCTTCTTAAGCCAGACTTCAGGGACATGATAGGGTGCCGGGTGGCAGCAGCAGGTGGATGCCTGGGAAGAGGCTGGGGAGTCTCCCCAACCCGGCGCCCGCGGGGGCGGGGACAGCGGGAGGACCAGGCCAGCCCCGGGGGCGGTCCCAAGCTGGGCTCCGGCCGCGGTGCGGGTCTTCGCCCCCAAGTGGCAGCAGCCCAGGTGCGGCGGGACGGGAGGATGTGCGGCTGGCCGCTGCTGGTGCTGTGGGCGCTGCTCTCCGCGACGGCTGTGGGGAGCCCGGGCCGCGGGTTCCCGCACGGCACGGTCCTCGACCCCGAGGGCAAGTACTGGCTGCGCTGGGGCCGGCAGGGTGGGCGGCTGGCCTTCCGCCTGGAGGTGCGCACCACAGGCTACGTGGGCTTCGGCTTCTCGCCCACGGGGACCATGGCCGCCGCAGACATCGTGGTGGGCGGCGTGGCTCACGGGCGGCCCTACCTCCAGGTAAGCTCCCGTCCCTTCGGGGAGCTCCTTGCTCCGGGATAGCCCAGGCTCACCCCGGGAACGCGGTGCTGGAGCGGGTAGGCAGTGGAGTCCACGCAAGGGGGAGGCTGACACAGCCTCCCTCTGCTCAGCAGAGTTCCTGTTGCCTTCGCTGCCACCTTTCGCCCCAGGGTCCCCGGAGTCCATCCTGGGGTCCCCGCCTAAGTCATTGGCAGTCTTCATCCCGGGATGTTTTTCTGCTCGGGGAAGCTCTTTCATCCTGTGCGCCGCTTAACAAACCATCTCGCTCTGGCCACATTTTCACTTCCACCCCCCACCCCACCCCACCCCCCAAAAAAGGACCACAGCTTTGGAGACCTAACCTGCGTGGAAGGGCTGGGTGCACTTGGTTGTCTAGGGCTGGGGATAGCAGGCAGTCTCTAGTGGTTGGTTTGGTGAACACCCGGAGCAGGTTAACCTTTGCTGTATCATACAGGGGATGAACGGAAGGCCCCGAAGAGTTGCTTTAAAGGACGCTTTGTTTCTTACAGCTGTCGAGGAAGCCAGGTTTAAGGAACCCTCTATGCAGGGAGGGTTTTTTCATTTTGAAGGGCAACAAAGCTCGCTTCTTCTCTTGCTGCCCATGCTGCCCCGTTTGTTCCAGGGAGCGGTGGTCGATGCTGTCTGATACAGGCGTTTTTATGTGTAGGGAAGCGGCCGGAATGATTCCGTGATTCGGTTTCTGGGATATTTATTTGATATTGAACAACATCTGGGCCACAGTGGATAGACGCACTTTCTCAGGGGCCAGCTTCCGTCCGAGAACACTGCCCTTTGCAGAAGCCTCACGCAAACCTGCTTTTCTGAGATTGTCTCCCCCTGGGCAGCGTGAATGTCTAGGTAATTTCTCCTGACTTCTAACTTAGATTTTCAGAGCATCCCGATTGAGGTGTCATTCCATTTTAGCTTCAGTTCTGACCCGGAAATACTTGGCTAGGAATAAATTGACAGCAATTCAGATTTCCAAGCCACTCTTCTTACGTGCTCGTTTCTCCCAGATTCATCATTTCCTCTCCATGTTTGTACTGTGCAACTCTGAGAGGAAAAGGCCCGTTGAGGCCCACTCTGCTGACTTCCCCCACGTGTAAGTTTTAAGTCGCTACATCATCTCCGCAATGAAATTTGTTGGCTGAGGATTTGACCTCAGGCACAGGCCTCACTAGCCAACTGTCTTACTCTCCCTTGATCTGAGGTAGGTTGCTACCTTACTTTAATAACTGTTGCAACCAAGTTGCTTTTCTCAAGCCGTTTTTGGAGAGTATCATGACCTTTGCACAGCATGTAGAAGTGGGCATGAGGCATCTTGCAGTGGTTACAGCAATAGGACATGCGTTAAAAGTTAACTACTTTTGCCAAAAGAGCAGCATTTCTAGAAAAGCCCACACAATTAGATATCAAATGAAAGTCAGAGGGAAAAAATCCTGATACAACTTGCCATAATGGGTCCATCACAAACATCTTGCTAAACCACATACTATTTCCATCTTGTGGGAGGTTATTCCTGAGATTATGTAAGAATTAAGTGTTCTTCAGATTGATTTTGAAACTCTGAAATTTTCTTAAAGCAGAGGGCACATACTACTTTGAGATACATTAAAACGGTCACTATATGTAGCGAACAAGAAATAGCATTTTTCTACTTTCTGTTGCTCCAGAAATGCATTCCTTGTTTGCATATATAAGACCTACTCAGTTTCTTATTTGTCTGGCATCCTTTAGCACTTCACTTCTTTAGAGATTCTGCTGACTTCAGGGCACAGATTAGATGGAAAGAGAGCCTCTTTAAAACCTCCTTAATAAGGTAAAAGATTAACAGTTTTAATAAAAAGAAACATTTTGATTATAGCCAGTAATCCACGGTGGGAGATTTCATTTTTCTAATACTTAAAATAAGCTCCTCTCCTTAAATACTTATCTGGAATTTTTTTTTTCACACAGTGGTATGACAATTGTGCCTTAATTAACTCTACCCAAACCAAAGTAGGCTTCTTTAACAAAGTGTCTGTGATTTTACCACTAGACTTTGGGTTGTATGCAGTTCTGCGCCCAGTGAGAACTGACTTCGCATGGAGCAATGACACAAAAACCTTTGGTTGCCCGGGGCATCGGTGTAAGCATAGCTTCGCACAAATAGCTGCACAGCAGCACCAGGCTATGTGATGAAACCCATCATGATGACTGTTGGCACCACAGTCATCCAGTCTGTGGCTTTTCCCTTATGCTTCCGTCCTTCCCAACTTAATTTTAGACTTGAATTTTCAATTTCTTAACCTTCTGACTTTTATTTTTAAAAATCATCTATAAAGTCTTCGTTGGGAATGAGTCGACTCCTGCATGACTAAGAGTAATTCCCAACCAACCAGGCAGAGAAGTTTTGAATAGATGCCTCAAACCAAAATACTTGGAGACAGCAAGAGGGCGGTCTCAGTGTAGTGTGGGCTTGAGGAGAATAGGCAAGAAAGACAAGAGTTTTCTGTTGAGTTACTTTTTCTGGGGAGTTCAGATCCAGTGTTGCCAGACATTTTGCTTGTCTGTCTTGTTCTTAGAGAGAAGACAGAAATTCAGTGTGTGTGTGTGTGCGTGTGTGTGTGTGCGTGTTATCCAATTAAGTTTGCACACAGCACTGTGGACAAAGCGTGCATACATGAGCACTTTGAACTGGAATATATCTTACAGATGATGTAATCTTGGACCAAGAAGGAAAAAAAACTAAGTTGAATAAATTATCAACACAAATTATGAAAATCCATGGAAGGGAGAAAGGGAAGCCCAATTTCTGTTCAAAGTGTTAGTTCTGTGCCAGGAAATGATTTCAATATGGGGGGGGGTGTCTTGGCCATTATTTGAGCTATTGACTCGCATGTAAAAAAAAAAAAAACTACCCCAAAACAAACAATCACCATCATTTTGTTCAAAAGTATGTAATTTGGGCAGGGCTTGGTGGGACCTACTGCTGTTCTCCACGCTGTGTCAACTCTAAGGTGGGTGGCTGGAAGTCTCTGAGGGCTTACTCACCTAACGTCTGTCTGGGATTGAGGTTGACTATGGGCTGGGGCCTCACTCAGCCAGTTCTGTGGTGTGACTGTGGCCTCTTCACGTGGCTGCTTAGCTTCCTCACAGCATAGTGGCTGGTCTCAGGCTGAACATCCCTAGAGGCCAAAGTAGAAACTCAATGTAGCCTTTTATGACTTTTTGACCTTGCCTTGGAGTCAGCCATCGGTGTACTTGTTGCCATAGGATCTTAGAGTCAAAAGAGAGCCTATCTTGATAATGGGATGTATTAGTGTGGCCATTTTTGTAGAATTAATTCTACCACACCTATTGTTAATAATATGCCACCCCATCATATTTGGTATAGAGGAGGTTTATTGTGGGAAAGGCGGGGTAGGTGGAGGGGACGAGGATGTTCAAGACAGAAACAGAAAGAGAAGGAATAAAAGAGCACAGATCCCGTGTGGCAGTTCCATCTTATCCAGCACACACCTGGCATCGGCGGCATCAGGTGATCGGATCAGAGGTTGCTAGGCCTTCATGAAGCTAGTTGGACTGCCTGTATGCTAAATTCCTCCCTTTTTTTGATTAATTAAAAAATTACAAACTTAGGAAGCGGTAATGAGGTGGGAATGCAGACTTTGTGTTCAAAAAGGCTGCTTCCTGCTGACTTGAGGGTGATGGCATCTTTGGGGACCCTAAGAGAATGGGGGAAAGCTGGTGAAGTCCTAGGAAAACCTCCTGTTTTACTGCTGTTCAGGATCTGTGAGGACATCTTCAGCTAGGAAGGAAAATGTAGGTCAAGCTAACACAATCTGTGAGGCTAGATCGGAGCACCTGTGGGTAGCTGCTTTGTCGATGTCCTGGATGTAGGAAACACCTGGACTTGACAGAATACTGGAACATATATATGGGCAGAAGACAAAATTAAGGAGGGTAGAGAGAAAATTCTCTTTTAGGAGTGCATTTGAAACTTTTAGACCCATGATTTTGGTAGTTGGGGGAGGGGAGTCCCAAAACTAGGGAGAGGGGGAGAAAATCCCACCCTCTGAAATAGGCAGTAGATGGAAAACTTATTGATTGGCAGTATTAATCTAAAGTCCATCTGACCTGAGAGGTGGATTCAGGTGGATTTCCTGTAGCTTACCAGAATCCTTTCTTTAAGTTTACAAAGAAGATAAGTTTTGAAAACGTTAGCATCACCATTGTTGAAATGCACACTGCAGGAAAAGGCAGCCGACACACAGACACACATCTTTGTGTTATAGCAGAGCAGAGGCTTAGGAAATTATTTTGTGTTAACAGCATGAACATTCTTTAAGGTGAGATGAGGGAAGACAGAAAGAAGCCCTCTGTAGGGTAGAAAGGGCAAAACTCAGTTGATCTTGATTTCAGTATGACTATACATCATGAAGGAGGGGCTTTTTCCCTTTACCCCCAAGACTGGATGTATATAAATCTAGCACCACAAGAAGCATTTCAGTCTATATTTAAAAGAAAAACCAAAGGAATTTTAAAATCTTGAACTTGGAACCATGAAAGTGTATCATATAGTGGAATGGTTTCTTTTTGTTGTTGTTGTTGTTGTTTTCCAGAGTTAGATTAATAAATCAGGACTCCAGTGATTAACGTCAAAGCTCTGAACATTCTTAATACCACAGTACCATAGCAACAGGAAGAAATCTGCAGCATTTTCCATTCTTTTTGGGTGAATCACTGTCTTATAACCATGTAGGTTTTCATTTGTATTTGTTAACCTTAAAACACCTTCTTAGACCCTAAAAATACTTTCTTGGGACATCATAACTTAAGCTTCTGTGTCTTTAGGCCTTATGTAAGCTTTATATCTTTCTTCCTATCCAGTTTTTTCCCATGAGACACAGGTGACACTGTGGGAGCAGTCACTGTCCCTTAGCTAAAGCAATAGTAAAAAGTTACATCTGAGACCTGTTTTTGAGTCTGGTACCAACGAAGGCTGTATCTAAATCTAGTGGCAGCACCTCCAGGAAGACTGAGTATATATCTGAAGCCTGTGGAGCCTTTAACTTGAGGTCCGTGAGCAAGGCAAACCTGTTTGCCTTTTAAATAAGAGATCTAGTACTTAGTAGTTTTAACTAGCTAATGGCTAGTAAATTGAATTGACTAGTAAACTAACATGTGGGTTATCTTGGGATAAGGAACTAACTGCCTGTTCTCTAACTGCCAAGCTACCATTAGCTTAGCCAATGTGATCAGGGACCCGAGAAGGATAAATTGTAACCTAAATGAATCTATGTATCAGTCAAAATGACAGAGACTAGTCAGTCCATAGTCCACTACCTAGACAGTTGTCCCAGTTCCTGGAGTCTCCATGGTTATATGGTCAGAGGCAGTCTGGCCATCAGGCACAGAAGATGAGAGGCTTTTTCTGTGGAGGAAGAACATGGGAGAGACCGACTTCACCATCTTTTCAGCAACATGAGACAATAACTCTCCATGTGTCCAGTTTGTCCACAGTTCAGGCCTGGCCCTAGCAGCAGGCAAGGCATTGGGCAGTCTGCCTAGTTGTTGGCATACCACAATCCAGGGGTGAAGTCACCTGTCTTGCCCTTGTCTCCTCGGAGGCCTTGGGAGTTACTGTTAGGATTAGGAGTTTCTGTCTGTCATAACAAGCATACACATGTTAAAAGCCATATTCAGCAGGCTTGAAGGCTCATACTTGAGTTCAGCAATCTTTGTCTATCTTTAGGTATCTCCTCTAAGCTATACCTTGCAAACATTAAACAGAATGTTATGATCTGTTATTATGCCATAATCTGCAGATAAGTGTTGAGGGGGACCACATCTATCTCAAGTAGATCTAAATGGACCAGCTTTGCTTGTTTCTAGTTCCTTTTTTTTGTTTAATTTTGAAAACATGTACAGGAGCCTAAATAAAGCTTAATCCTGTAATCAGTCACATTAGTTCTTAGCATAACTACAAATGTATTTCTGGACACGTTAAAGGATTTGATCATTTATAAGATGACTGACTATCGTTAAACACTAGGACTTTAGATTTCATCCTTGTTAAGTTGGATGGAGCCTTAAATATCTAAACATAGTCCTTAAAGAGACTGGGAACTTTTTGACCTTTTATGGTGTACTACCATCGAACATAACAGTTGATGATTTAGTTTATAAAAAATATGTAGTTCATAGAAATCTAATGCCATATTATAGATTAGTAGCATTAGCAAACACAAGGCTAAACATATTTCTAGGGCAGTGATTTTTAACCTTTTGAGAGTGAGAAACAGCATAATAACCCAGTTCTAACTTTGTAAACAATTGCATGTCTCTTACTAATATATGCCAACTTAAAAGTATCTTTGGAATCAGGTCACATGGTTTAATATTTTCTAAGCACAAGCTTTTAACTATGAATCCTGATTATGAGATTTAACCATATCCTGTTTTTGACCCTGGACCTTGAAAACATGCGTGGGTCTGAGAGAGGATGAGCAATAACCTGTTTCCAGAGTCAGCAATACAGCAGAAGAACAATATAAAACAACTTTTAAAGTTACGTTTGAATTTATTATGCCAAATCCAGAAAGCCTAGAGGCGAACCCTTAGCTCAGGCAGCTGGCGGCAGGAGAAAGAAACAGCATTCATTCATGCATCCAAGGACGCGAGCAGAGACATAAGTAGTTAGACATACATCCTGTAGATTTCCCATTCCTTTCACAGCAATCCCTCCCTCTTTTCCTCCCATTCTGATTGTAGCTGGTTGGTTATAAATGATGTTACCTCCCCAGAGGCTCAGAAAGGCACAAAATGGGCAAAGTGAACTTCCATAACTAAGAGACACATATATATGTATATACGTATGTATGTAAGTATGTGTGTATGTATGTATGTATGTATGGGTGAGCAAGGCAACCGGCTTAATTAACTATTAAAAATATACCTGGGGCTCAGCATAGTGGCATACACCTGTTGAGGCAGGAGGATCCCACAGTTGAACCTAGCCTGGAACACATAATGAGCTACCTTTCCAGAAGAGTCATGTGAACGAACAACATCTAGACCCCGAGGCTTCTCAGGGCGGTGGGCAGGTCACTTTCCATTCTGTCTTTCACAGCAGTAGCTGGGCTGGGTGGGAAACATTCTGTCCTTTCCAGCTGGCTTCTCAGAACCACAGTATTTTGTCTCACTGAATCAGTCCAACTCTCATTTCCCTGATGGATTCCTGTCCTTCCCTTCTTCTCTGCCCCTTTGACACAACAACCCCACCCCCATCCAAACCATTTAGCAACTGTGAGTGCCCATTCGAGGCAAGTAATCCCGTTGATGAATGCCCAGTTTGTGTGAGTGAGAGAAGAGAGCATCATTGTCGGATGTGCTCTTGATTTGCACAAAAATGGATTCACCCTTCCTACGGGGGTAGACATTGCCCGTGAATGGAGCCCGACACATATGTCATCGTTTGTGATAGCCTTGCTTGTTGGCCCATTCAGAGACTGAAGGCTTTCTGTGCAGAGCACTGTCTTGAGCATCTGGGTAATTGCTGCCGGGCCCCTTGCTGAGGAAGTTCCTGCGAGTGATCCGAAATCACAGAGAACAGTCAGCATTCACTGTGGCTAACGATGTGCTTCTTTCTAAGCTCACCCCAGCCAACTGCAACAAAGCAACATTGGCAAAGCAAACTGAGAGCATGCGGGCCTGACACCGCTCAGCTGCAGCTTCATTAAGAGATGTTTATAAATCTCGGGACGATGCCCCCCAACTACCAGATGAGGAAGGGACCTTTCCAATAATCTTGCTCTGGGCATTACTAAACAAGGGCACACGTCCCTCTGTTCAAATACAAGATCATGGTCCTCAGTTGTAAGCTATGTGCTTCTCTTGGCAAGAATAGAAGGTTTCATAATTAGCCTGGGGAAACGAGCCGGCCTCACAGCCAAGGAAACAACACACCTGAATTGACAAACAGTTCAAGGCTTTGGGCTACCAAAGGCAGAATTTGGGAATCTTGGAAGGAGAAGCCAGAGTCCACTTCAAAGAAAATGAATGGTGGTTGACTGATTCGTAGTTTGTAAAAGGGTGCTGTTCAAGTTACTCACCAAAGAGACGAATCCATTACACACTACTGTTTTTCTGGAAGTGTTCAATCCGTATGTAGTAAAAACAACAATAAAAAAAAAAAAACTGTGCACACAGATGACTCACAATGCTATGCATAATAAAAATCAATCACAATTAAAGAACTTTCAAATAAAAAGAACCTTCAGGTAGGAAAAATATAATTTAAGAAAGCTTATTCAAAATGTACCTCTCTCTCCTCTTCTGTCTCTCTTTTTCTGTCTGTCCCTCTCTCTCTCTCTCTCTCTCTCTCTCTCTCTGTGTGTGTGTGTGTGTGTGTGTGTGTGTGTGTGTGTGTGTGTGTGTGTGTGTTTGTGCTTTGTTCCACCCCTGGGAGAAATAAATCACAGAATATGTTGTAACATGACTAAAGAAAGTAACACAGAAAGCTTAATTTCTTTCTCATCCAGAATTTTTCTGTTTGTTTTGTTTTATTTTTAGACAGAGTCTCTCTATGTATCCCTGACTGTGCTGGAATTCATTATGTAGACCAGGCTGGCTTTGAACTCACAGAGATCTGCCTGCCTCTGCCTTTCAAGTGCTGGGATTAAAGGCTTGGGGTACCACACCCAGCTTCAAATTTGTATCTTTTTTTTTTTTAACTTGTTAAATTCTAGAGTAAAACATCTGTTTGAAGGACAGCACACAACATAAAACAAGCATATAAAGCAAAGGCTGCTACAAAAGTAATTGCAGGGTGCCTGGCTCTCTACACAATTGTGCTGTCCAGCCCGATGACCTGAGTTCAAGATCTGGAACCACATGATGGAAAGAACTCCCAAAAATTACATTCTGGCATACACATGTCAAGTATAAACACGCACCTCTCCTCCTCCCCAAGAAAAAAGGTAACAAAAAGCACAACTTTATTGACTATACTCCTGGAATCATCAATTTGACTGCTGTATAAATAAAATTAAGAAGGTATTATTTCCTCACCCAATGAGCCTAAGAGTTATGAGGTCTTTCTACCGCTTCTGCAGGTGAGATGTTGGTGGTTTGTATATTTAATCATTGTCCTTTAGGAATTCAGAGTTTGATAGCTTCCTTTCAAACTTCCTATCTCCATGCTGCAGATGCTGGGTGCCATGATGGCCCAGAACAGAGAGGGATTCATGTTATGGTTGACTATAGAGCTGGGATAAGATGGCAGACAATTGAGAATTGGGAAGGATATCAGCTAGTTCCACATCAAAAATTAAGTGATTTGATCCTATATAAAAATAAATATGTTCACAGTGCCTGGGAGTCATCAGGAAAGCATTTGCTTTCCTAGCATGAGGACTTGAGTCTGTTCCTTGGAATCCATGTGAAAAGGCCAGTCATTGTGGCAACTCGTAATCCCTGCTCTGGAGACATAGGATGATCCTCAACATATTCTGGCCAGTCAGCTTAGCCTCATCCATGAGCACAGGCTCTCAGCATGAGATCTTGTCTCAGAAATGAGGTAGTTACCCCTGAGGAATGACAATTGAGGCCTCCCTCTGGCCTCTAGTCACATGTGCACATACTCGAAAAGACACCCCCGCCATAATTTCCCACATCTCAATACCTCCCTCTACCCGCCACTCACTGAGGTAGATCATACATGGATACTGCGGAGCCATATTTTAGATTTCTGAGGTAGGAAGGCAAGTCTGCTAGTTACTGGTTGTCTGTGGCTCTGGTAGAAAGTATGGCACTCAGCCTGCAGTAGCTTAGAAGGATCCGGGCAGAAAAGTTCATATAAAGCCATCTCACCATCACCATTTGATGGGCTAATACCTGCTTGGCTGTTCAACATGGTGTTTTAAAATGGAAGCAAGGGTGGTTGTTCTTAGCATGGGAACATGTCTGAGTTGTATTTAGTGAATTTGTATACAGTTCTAAGCATCTCCCCAAATTCTTTAGCTGCAACAAGAGAAGCAGTTTTTACCCTTTGAGTATAAGTGTGTTTTAAAGTATGCATAGCAAGGAGTCTTCCTCCACCACCACCCCCCATAGCCCTCTTTATAACTACACACCTTATTTTGGCTTGTACTACTTTCTGTATTTCTAAGCAACAGGAGTATCTAGCCCACACAGTGTAAAATGTATCAGATATGTGTTGCCACAGGCTACCTTATTTCTTTCATTATTAACTGAAGGTCTATCCCCAGTCTATAATCTCACCAGGAGAGGGGTTCTAATTGGAAAACTTTTGATCAGTGTTAACAGCAATGCTTTCTTTTCTATCTGAAAATATTCTCTAGAGTTGTTCATTACATAAATAGATACCCTTTTCCTCCCTCCTCCATTCTGGGAGACTGCTAATAAGCTGTGAAAATGCCCCCAAGCTATCCTTGCAGAGGGCGAGGAAGAAGAGGTATAGGAGTGGTGGATAATTAGTATCTTATTAGGGCATGCATGGAACACTGTAGGTTGATGACTGTGTCAGTGCTGCCAAACCTCCCCGAGGTACCAGGAACAATTCCACGTGCTTGGCAACATCTCAAGAAAGATGGCTGAGTAACCGGTGCAGATAAGATTGGGGAGTCTTCTAGACTGGGTATGGGCCTCAGCAACGCTTGCTGCTTATTTCTTGTGTGGCCCCTGGTAAACCCTAAACCCTCTCTAAGTGTCAGTTTCCTTTTGTGCAGAAGGGAGAGATCCTGTTCTTTAGCTCACGGGCTTTGTGAGGATTAAACAACATAGGCATTAAAGCTCTTCGCAGAGTGTGCTACCATGCAAAACTTTATAAATGAGAGATATGATTATAGTGAGTCAGTAGTGAATTTGGGGAACAGTTAGAAGACCACACAGAGACAAGTACCCCAGCTTTTGAAAAGGCCTTCACTAAATATACAGGTAGGGGGCTTAAGAAGTGAATTGTGAGGAAGTCAGTACAAACTTTGAGCAGTTGGACGGTGATTGTTGCAACCATTAGTGACCAGAGGCCAGCTTATTTCCACAGGTAGAATTTCTAGGATGCAACTGCATTTTCTCTCTCACTTGATGCATCGCTCTTGCAGAGTAGGGTCTTAAGCAAATGGTATCTGAGTGATACAGTAAAGCAGTTAGCAGAGTTTCTCATTCTATCCTTCTAGAAAATAGATTAAAATCTTGAATTAGTCATAAATATAAATATTTAATATCCATACCCAAACATGATATCAAAGTGTCTGCCTTAGGTTACAGATGGGAACACTAAAACAATGCAAGGAAACTGAAGGCTAAAAATTTGTTACGAATACAAGTAAACAACAATTTAGTGGGGAAAAAAAACCTAACTATGTATGAACAACTTTGTAAAAATTGTACTCAATTGGGTTCATGTGGTTTTGGCTCAGTTAATTTTGGAGGTGCCTTCCAGTTCCCTGTTGTGGAGGTTGTGTTCGCTAGTGATCTGAGCTGTTCATATCAAAGGATTTAATAACGAGGTTGTGAGATGCTGAACTTTGTGCCCCACGTGGTTGGCGCTGTGTGGTTCTCCCTGCGAGACGTTTCCGAGAAGATGGAGACACAGATGGATTCGGTAACGACTGGAGTTTGGATCTCCGGAAGCAAACAAGGCTGTGGAGGTGGTGGCTGGAGGGGTGCTGTGGCAGCCAACCGAGTCTCACCGGAGAGCTTCGGGAGCGGATGGCACCCGAGGGAGGGCAGCGAAACACGTGGGCCCCACCCCGAGGCATGCGTAAACACGTGTGAGAGCAAAGCTTTGGGGAGAAAGTGTGCTTGGTGCCAGCTGGATTAGGTTTGCCTCGGAACTAGCTTCCAGCTACAGCCTGATGCCGAAGGTCTCTTCGCTCCACACACGGGCTCTCAGATAATCCAAGAAATGAGTAGTAGAAAGCCCCACGCTGCTTTTAAAATGACATTTTTCCTTGTGTCTTATGTATGCATGATAGTTATGTACGGAGCTGTTCCAGTGTCATGACGGCATCTCATCTCTAGGCCGTTCATAAACGTCAGTATGTATAGTGGGTGTGTTCAGTTTTAAATCTGAAAAAAAAAAATAGAAAGAAGAATATTTATCTCTGAAAAGCAGTGTTTGGAGCGCCTCAAGAGCAAAGGCCAACAGGAATTTGTTTAGTCTCCGAGGCCTGCTTTCACCGGCTCATTGCTTTGACCCTTAGTGAAACATTTTCTGCCTCCTGCCCTGTCCACCACAATATTCAGATATACTGCTCAAACTGAGCGCCACTCATTTTCCCACCTGTCTTCTTGCTGGCCTTCCCTGTCTCAGTGAGTGAGAGCTTTTGTTGGCTCCAGCTGAAAATTAGGAGCAAACTTTCCTTCTTCTCTTTCCTTTATCAATTATCTAACCATGTCTTCAGGGTCTGTTGTCTTTCCTACAGCATCTAAAATCTACTCAGTTCTCTTCCACTGAAGTAAAGCCAGTGGGATTACTGAGAGATTTCCGCATCTCTTGGCCACCATTCCTATGCATACACCTCTCCATTCTCCACACAGTATGCATTGTAATCTGTAAATACTTTATTCATAAATGCACACATACACAGACTTGCATGAAAGGAAGCAAGGAGGGAAGAATGGGGGAGAAAAGGAAAGAAGAGAAAGACAGAATAAATGTGTTTCTCTAAAGATCATTATTACTTCTTGGATAAAATGGACCTGAGCTCTTAAGAGAAGTCATCTATATATATATATATATATTTTAACTTAGAAGATGGGTTAGGAAGGAAGTAAAATAATATTTAAAACAGATTTTTTTCTGCCAAAGCATGGGTTAGGAATGCAGGCTTAAACAATTAACTTTATTCTATATGTCTCATCATTCTATAGATTACCTTACATGGATGCCGAAGTGAGACGGACAGGTGTTACTGACCTCGTGTGTGTCCGAGTGTAGCACTGACAGAAAAGCACAACCTTGGGTGGCCCCTTAACGAAGCATGAGTACATACTTTGTAATTCACATGGCTATTTCATGACCCCTAGGAGACCAAGACAGCAGTTGGTCTGACATTGTTCCCTGAGTGCAGTTAACTTCTACTTTGAAACTCCATTTTGATTTCTAAGTGATGAAATTCCTTTTGAAATTTGTTGAAATGTCAAGGTTTGGTTTGTATAGTCTTCCAATACAGCTTTCTACGGCCTCCTGACTGCTTAGGATCAAGGATGCTGCTTTAACTCAACAATATTTATTATACTGTCAATATTATGAAATGACTCTAACACTGAAGTTAACCTCATAGACAGAAATGTGCGGCTCGGCAGGCTTTTGAGCACAAGAAACAGAAAGGGAGCTGCAGGCACCTGTCGAGGGATGTGATGAAAGATGGAAACATTTTCCTCAGGATCTGCGTGCAGCTGTGCTTACATCCCAAAGTCTATTCAGATCTTTTGTTACACCCACCAGAGGCTTTGCTTCCTCACCGCGCCCATCAAAGCTCTGTTCTGTAGCAGAGATTTCATTTCAGAGAGGAGGAGACAGAAGGAGACGGAGCAAGAAGCAGCTGAGCATCTGTGTGAGCGTGCTGCTGGGCAAGAGACTGCCAATTAGCAAAGCTGGCTTCTTGGTACGCTCAGAAGTGGCAGGCAGTGCTCATGGTGACATGAAATAGTGACGATCAACTCCCTGCCGACTGCTGGTAGGGTGACTTACTTTACTGTTGTCGCACAGCAGTTAAAAACCTGTTACATACTTCATGTTATTTTTTTTTTTCCAAGTGCAAAGCATTCCAGGGAGAAAAATATCTTGTGAGAACATGCATCAGCAGGCACGCTTTCTGGGACACGGCTAAGAAATATCTTCATTGTTGGGGCTTATTAACTCACCTTTGAAGGTACTGGGTGATATTTTATTAGGGAAATAATCAAGGTCAGAATATGATCAATAAAATAGTTCACAATAAAAACAAAGACAGTCCACGTGGAAGCTGGGCTGAGCGTCGGCGACAGAACCAATGGAGACCCACATAAAGGAAGCAAGATTGTATTCCTAAGCTCTTACAGCTTCTGTGAAGTTAGGGTTTCCTCTATCCTAGATAGCTCCCCCGTTATAAGAGACAATTTTAACAAACTAAAGAAAAGTGTGTGAGTGTGTGTGTGTGTGTGTGTGTGTGTGTGTGTGTGTGTGTGTGTGTATGGGTTCTTGTAGAGGTCAGAAGCTGGTGTCAGGTGTCTTGTCTTGATTCCTCTCCACTGTTTTTCAGAGTCTCTCACTGAACGTAAGTGTGAAGGCTCCTGATGGGGCCCAGCTGGCCCACAGCCTTCAGGGATCTGCTTATCTCACTGTGGTGGTGTGTGTGTGGGGGGAGTTGTAGTTGTACACTACCACACCTGGCTGTCTTCACGGGCGCTGGGGATCCCAACTCAGGTCCTCACGCTTGCATGCAGGTGAGGACTTACTGAGCCACGTCTCCAACACTCACTCCTCATTAGCCTTAACTGGACTTTTATCTATCACCATTTTGTGGGACATTTATAACGAATGCATTTACTGCATAGATGGTACAGTTAAGGTTTTAAAACGCCTGGCTCCAGTCTCTGCCGGGCCTAAGCACCGTGAGCCACATTTCCATCTTAAGTCCCAGACTCCCTTGCTCCGCAGGAAGGTGGCTGAGTCATGACTTCTTGCTTGTCCAGTGCAGATGTGTGCTTCCATTTGCTATGTAGATCAGTGAGTGGCCAGGGCAGCATTTGGCTCAATTTTTAAGATAGGAACAAGATTCAGCAAAAATGAACCGGGAAATTTAAGCATTAAACAGTATCATTTTGTCAATATCAATGTCTAAGTCACTTTATCAATATTTGAATTCTCAATTGGTTAATGTTTTAGCATTTCAGTGTCATTTTCTTTCCCTGAGAGGACAAAAACAAAACAAAACAAACAAACAAAAAACCAATACTCTTTGATTAGGCTCCTGAACAACAATTTGTCTGTTCTTAAATGACAGGAAACAAACTCATTAAACTTTTTTTAAAAGGCTTAATGAATCTAGCTCTCAATGCTGATCTTTGTTTTCTTCTTTTTCCATTTGTTTTTTCCTCCAGAGAATGTTCGAAGGGTGTGAACTTGAGATGTTTTTGTCCTTTTTCCCATTCCCTCCCTTAATTGCACTTGAAGGTTTTCCAGGGTGCCCCTTTCCCTGTGCAGCCCTGACACACAGGCTGTGCGTGGCGCTGTCCACACACCTCCTTGTGTCCCGCAGACACCAGATGCATCTTTCCATTTCTTATTTAAAATGTCCTCATTGTGCAAAGTGGTCACCTCATGACCCTCTCCTTTCCCCCCTCTAATTCATGAGTTCAGCCTCTCAGGACACTTTTATGTAAAGTCTAAAATATCATGGCAGCATTTCAGGGTGTCACAGAAAGCTGGGCTCCGCGATGGCTCATGCAGACCCCAGTCCGTTCCAGGATCTTCCACACCAGATCTTAACAATGTATGGAGAGCATGTATTAACACAATCTATTAGATCATCTTGGGGTGGTTCCGTCTGCAGTATAATTGACCATTTTAAATGTGGAACTATATAATTAGATTAAGAGGATTAGTTGTCCATTTCTTGGCAGTGGCCTCCGCCTCGAGATGGTTTTGTAATTTCTAGAAAGTGTCACTTGTTACGCAGGAATGCAAGTGGAGGAATAAAGATTCAGAACAGCACTGACTACTTCCTGCCGGGATGGGTGGCGGGTGAAGAATGTAACCAGGAAATGGCATCATGAGTTTTGAAGGAAAAAAAGGACTTCCATGGGTGAAAGAGTGGAGAGAGAGAGAGTATCTCAGTTACAGTGAGAGAAAGGAAAGATGAATGCTGAGGAAAAGCTAAACATTTGAAGGAAGCAATACACATCGACCATATACTAATAATAATCACAGCAACCGTGGGAAGCCATGCGAGGCTAAGTTTTAGGGAACAAAGAACCCGCACTCTTGATTTAGTACATCGTAGTACATTATAACATACTGAAAGAAGTGCTATGACATCTCCAAGAAAACCTCGACAGAGCTGTTAAGTTGCTGGGGTCTGAAATGAGTTGTTGAGATGAGATAGAACAAGGTAGGAGCAGGAGCTATCTGTTCAGAGAGGAGTCACAGGGGAAAAGTTAAACAAGATGACAGCTTTGCGTTAGACTAGCCGAGTGAATCATTAAAGACTATCTGGAAAACATATGCACAGGTCGGGGTGGAAATACAAAGTTGGATTCACTGCATTTGAAGTGGCAGCAAACCTTGCCAGTCAGATGGGCTTTGGCGATACTGACGACAGATGGCAATCTGAAGCCATTCCTTGGGAGTAGGGGAGGACTCAATAGGGCCAGAGAACAATGGGAGATAGACTGGTCCTCTAACAGTGGGACTGTCAATATCCTGAGAGAGAGAGAGAGAGAGAGAGAGAAAGTGTGTGTGTGTGTGTGTGTGTGTGTGTGTGTGTGTGTGTGTGTGTTTCTTTCCCTTGCTTCCAAGACTTATTCTCCACCTTGGGCAGGAGGATAATTCAGCCCCTCATCACTAACTATAAAGATGTCTGTGGACCCTTCCCTGGTGACCTTTTTACAATTGAGAGTTGAAAGCAATATCCATCTACAGCATGATTATTGAAAGGTCTGGCTGTACATAATCTCTTCTAGTAGCCAGAAGGCATTTGTTGAAATACGAATTTTCTTGGTTAGACATCTTTAGGAAATTTAGATGACTGCTTTTCTATCGTTGACTCAAGTCTACATATCCATGATATACTATTTTTATATTTCAGCCACGATTTTCTATTTGTTTCTGTATTTTTAAGAAAATAACACCTAGTTCTCTGAGAGATATTAATTTGCATTTTTTACAATGTCTTTCACATTGGTATCATGCTAGAGATTTAAAAGTCTGGTTAAAAAGTGTCCTTTTTCTTTTCTAGAAAAGGTTAGAAGGGATTGGGATTAACATTTTCTTAAAATATCTGAAAAAAAATTTCAAGTGAACCCATTCTGGCCTAGAATTGCCTTTGTAGAAGGTATTTCACCTATGAGATCACTTTGATTGTCTATGTTCCCCTGAGTGACTTTTATTGGCTAAAAGTCATTTTATTATTTTTTGCCTAAATTATTTCATTTTTTCCACTAAGAAGTGCATGATGTCCTAAAATTTGAATGTCTTCACACTCTGATGTGACCTTTCCCCCATATTTTATTTACATTTGTGTTCTTATCCCACCTGCCTTATGCGTTTCTTTTAGATGTAGTACATTTTATGATTTAATAGAGTTGGTATTTTCTAGAATAGAGATAAAATAGGAAAAGCGTCCTTAAGAATCACAGCTGAAATTCTCACTAAGTAAATGAAGACGCAGAGGGTAAGGGTGGGGAAACATTGGCCTCTTGTAAACGTGCACTTGTTGGGAAGCCTGGAGGTATATAGGTCTTCAATCATTGATCTGAGCTAAATATATAACAATAACACCATTGGGATAGCTAAGATATAAAGATATCTCCAAGTAAGCCTAAAAATGGTAAAATGGAGGGGGGGGAGAATCATCATGTGGTTACATTATTTTACAGATCAACTTAATTTTTAATAATATTCAGCCAAATTTTGGTTCACTTATATTGAGATTACGAGCTTCTTTTGGATAGTGTTACTCGGGTCCTGAACCGCCTAAAGAATCCTCCTGTTTCATCCTTCTTCCTGTGGGCCCCACAGATGAATGCTGCCACAGCAAAGTCCACTCCAGACTTTTCCAACCATTAAGGGCTGCATAGACCTATATTTGTAGCTAATTGGGAAGCTGAGGCAAGAGGATTACAAAATCAGATTCAACACCATCCTAGGCTACAAAATCAATTCAAAGCCAGCTTTGGCAACTTAGCAAAACTCTGTTGCAAGAGAAAAAGAAAAGAAAAGAAAAGAAAAGAAAAGAAAAGAAAAGAAAAGAAAAGAAAAGAAAAAGAGGACTGGAGACATACCTCCAGAGAAGAGTGCTTGCCTAGCATGTGGCACCATAAAATCCATCATACCTACATGCACACTCAAATAGCTATTGTTGATTTAGTTATGACTGAATCAAGAGATCTAGAGTAGCAGCTAAGTGAGACTTCTCCCACTTTCTCATAGCTCAGTCCTCTGAGAAGCCAGAGGAAAGTAGACGGTAGGAATTCGTGCTGGTGAGCAGGAATACAGTGGACAGAAACTTGGCAGGCAAGATGGATATTTTATGCAACTATGGGTTTGGGAAACGTTTGAACGATCAGGATAATTATTCTACTCTTTGAACTGTTTGCTATTCGTGTTGTATTCATTTTGTTTGGAAAGTTAGTTGTACGAAGAATGTAACAAATCATGAGCTGGGTAAAAAGGCACAACTGATCCCAACCCCTCCTCCCCATGGAAACTGGGATATCTCCAACGGATTCACATCTACGTGATCGGAACCAGCAGGCACACAGGCATCATCACAGGAAATGCCCTTTAATCTGCTTTCACATTTATAGCCTAGTTCTCAGGATAAATGGTCAGCCCTCATGCTTAGCACACATAGGGAATATTTTATGTGAAAACTAATGGAATGAGTCTGTACAGGCAGGGAGAATAAAATAAACAAACCCATCACACTCCAGCAGTGGTCACTACAGTGAAGAGGAAGGACACGGACGGTCAGCTCTGGCTGACAGCATCTGAGTGCTGCTGTTACCATTTCCAAGTGGACTATCCTGTGCATATTGCTTCAGTGCTGTTGTTTGCAAATGGGAAAACGGTTCCATCTCATCGATTTGACATAGTGGAGAATGAGTGAATACATGAATCACGTTGCAGCAGTGCCAGGGGTTTATTGTGCACATAGATGCAGTTGTTTTCAGGGCGAAGGACGTCTGCTTACACTCTGTGCTGTCCGTATTCTGAGGCTCTCTTGTATTAAAAGTACCTAGACTTTGCATGTCAAATTTCTATGCATTTGGTGATCATGTTAAAGTGTACTAAGAATAAAATTGCTAAATGTCTCTCAAGTGCTGCTCTCATGCATGGTTAAAGGCTTTTCTTGTGTTATATTTAGAGCCTAGCACAGCAACCGATTCTTCAGATATAATTGATGTTAGTTATAGTAATTATAGTTATATTTTGGTAGGTATACTCTAACACAGCGGGCTTTTTCAAAAACAAAATACGTTAGATATTTAAAACATAATTAAATTATATAGAAAACTGTATTTTGTAAATAATAAAAACCTTTATTTTGATCCTTTTTAGTGTTGTACACTATATATTATTTCAAAAATCTACAAAGGAAATACATGCTATCCCTATTTTTGCTAGTGTTCAATCAAAAGGTCTTCTAATATCCTACAAAGCCATTGACTAGGACAGCTGGGGTTTGGATTCCAGTGATCTTGCCTGAAGTTCATGCTCCCTTCCCTGCTATTGTCTGCCTCTCAGAAATGATTCACAAAACCATATTTTTTTCTCAGTTGGCCAATATATAGTAATTTAGTAATTTTTTTCTCTGCATATTTTGCATTTCATTGTAAAAAAAAGATGTGCCATTAAAGTTTGTTTTGAAATTACTGGCAACCCCTCAGCGCTCTGTTTCACATTATGAATGGCGGGATGCTGTGGGAGGTTTAAGAACAGAGAGAGATGCTCTCGAGGCTGCTTCTGGCTTCGCTGCTGACACTGTCTTGTGGGGATAAGCCGTTACATGGTGCTGGCCTTCGCCTTTCCATTTGTACACTAGAAAAAAAAAACAAAAAACAAAAAACAAAAAAACCCCACCCACACAGTGACTTCAAATAGTCATTCATTTCTGACGCTCTTTGGGTAGCATGGATCTTTACTGCCTTTCCATGAAAGGGCCAGTTGTTTAAACATAAACCAGTTTCCTAGATAACCAACTCTTGATTTGTAATAATCAAGTCCATAGGGAAGTCCCAGGATTCATAACATGGCTTCAGATAATCATAAACAAACCAAGAATGGGCTTGGAAAAGTCCCCTAAATTCTCCTAAGTTATCTGCATACTTAACAATATATATTTAAAATATCCTGATCTCTTTTTTTTTTTCTTTTCCTGTTTTCCACAGGACTATTTCACGAATGCAAATAAAGAATTGGAAAAAGACGCCCAGCAGGATTACCACCTCGAATACGCCATGGAAAACAGCACCCACACAGTGATCGAGTTTACCAGAGAACTGCACACGTGTGACGAGCATGACAAGACCGTCACGGTAAGGAGCGTGAGAGGGAAGGCTCCTGGTGAGGTGTGCTTACACCTGTGAAGATCCGATAGCATCGAAGGAGGAGCTCCTGGCAAAAAGGCTGCACCGCCAGCAAAGTCACACGGTCCTCAGGAATGTTTCCTCAGGGAAGTTTTGAACTCTTTACAAATCACACAAACTCCCACAGTTTTAAAACCGTGAATTTCACTCAAGGCATTTTTTTATGCAGATGTAACATTTTTGAAGATGTCTTTTGAGTCTGTTGATTTAAGAAAAATAAATACACGTCGGCTTTTTCCCCATAAAAATTTGAAACTAGATAATAAAGGTTTGATGGTTACACAGGAGAACCGCGAGGCTGAACATGAGAGTGCGGTTCACCTGATTGCGGACCAATCTGGCTTTGCAGGTTTCTAAACTCCCGATGAGTAGTAGGCAGACTATCACCACCTATTGGCTCGTTCTATGAGGTTTCTTATTTTCAGGTTTCACACAGAGTCATCGTCATGAATATGCAAATTGGAGGCCATGCACTCCTGTGGCACTTTGCATGGATTGCTTGTGCCGGTT
Source organism: Psammomys obesus (assembly GCF_907164565.1). Lineage (NCBI taxonomy): Eukaryota > Metazoa > Chordata > Mammalia > Rodentia > Muridae > Psammomys > Psammomys obesus. Next base: position 19,320,499 of record NW_026585797.1, read on the forward strand.
CATTTCGACAGGCCAATAGAACTTTCTCTTTCTTTCTTTCTTTCTTTCTTTCTTTCTTTCTTTCTTTCTTTCTTAAATTCAATCCACTAAAGCTTCAAAAATGAGAATGTGAGAAATGTGAGATAATTCTGATTATCCTTCAGCCTGAGGAGTCAAGGAGGAAGACGAACACACACAAGCAGACCGGCCTCACTTTTCACGGAGCCCACAGCGCAACTCTAATTCAGTTGGAATACTTCTATATCATCAGACTTATGAACAACAGAACAAAAGGAACGCTTAAAACAAGAAGTCTCTTCTTTATTATTTATTCCCGGAGTTCTCATTTCAAGGAGCTGGCAAAACACTTCTTCTATCTGTGGAAGGATTCAGTCACTTTTCTGTACTCCTTCAAACCTTCCCCATCCCTCAGTCCCTCAGGCAGTCTCTCTCTCTCTCTCTCTCTCTCTCTCTCTCTCTCTCTCTCTGTGGCTCAGTCACAGGCAGTCTAAGCCAGTTTCACTCGCTTCCCCTTGGAAATTCCCGGGATGCATATACTGAGTACAGATGTGAGCTGTAAAATCAACAAGCCCAGACACGGGACTGCCTTCTTCTGTATTTGCACTTTCTGTAAATCCATGATTGAGCAAGTGCCTGGAGGAAAAGCTATTGTGAAAAAAAACAGTCTTAAAAACATTTTTTTTTAAATTTTAAAACTATTTTCAAGTTCACACCCCACTTAGTGGATTTTATTATAGCATTTTCACACAAGTATGTCATTCTGCTTTGCCGGCACCCGTTTTCTTCCTCCACTGCCCCCTTCTGTGCCTCTTTCTGGCTACTGTCTTTCTTTCTTTTGATAGTTTTTTTTTTTCTGTTTTGTTACTGTCTTTCCATTATCTTGATGATCTCTTCCAGCTCTACCATGTTACCCATTCTAGTTTCATGGCCTATAAACACACGCATTCATAAACACACACATGCATATAATTTAAACTCTAGCTTCACCTACTAAAGAAAACATATAGATGCTTTCTGAGTCTGGATTATTTTGTTTAACATGGTGAGTCTTCAGTCCCATCAATTTACCTAAAAATATGGCAAACTTATTTTATAAACAGCTATCTAATATTACATTGTATTTATGAGCTACATCTTCATTATCAGTTTATCAGCTGATGACATCTAAGCTGATTCCATTTCCAGTTATTTTTGAATAGACTAGAAATGAGCATGTATAGACAAATGCCTCCACAGTGGGACATAGAGTCCTCTGGGATATGGCCAGGAGTGGAATAGCTGGGCTATACGGTTCTGTTTTTCACTTTTTGAGAAAACACCATTCTGACTTTCACAGTAGCTACAGGTTTACACTGTCATCAGCAGTGAATTAAGTTCTCAGTGTTCTCACACAGTCACTGACCGGCATTTGCTGTCATTTATTTTCTTGGTGATAGCTATTCTGACTGCAGACAAATGGAATCCCAAGACTAGAAGGGAAAGGAGAGAGGGCTAGTTGAAGGAATTCGGGGAGGAAAAATTAGCATGAAGAGGCATATGAAAACCTACTACTGTAGGAGCTTCTAAAATATATACCTATATGACAGGAATGTAAATGGAACCAACAAATAGCGGAGGAGAGAAAGCTCCAATAGACATGCCAATAAGTAAAACCTTCTTCCGTTGCCAGAGCTGGATCGCATGTAATGGATTCGCTGGCCAACGTGTCACAAAGGAAATCCCCAAAGATCTCAGTTTAGTTTGAAATTCTCTAATGGCAAGGAATTTAAAACACCTGTTTCAAGCGTTTCCTTGCCAGTTGTATTCATTCTGAATATAGACTATTCTGTCCAATGCCCATTTGTTGTTCGGCGGATTTGGCATTTTGGTAATTAATATTTGTAGTTCTTTATGTACCAGAGACCCTAGTCCCCTTTCTATTTACCGTTCGTTGGGTAATGACTTTTCCCATTGTGTAGTAAGCCTTCCTCTTTACCCTGGCGGGTGTTTCTTTTGATGAATAGGTGATGCCTGATTTCATGTCATCCTGTTTTTCAATTCTTGAAGTGATTTCCAGTTCTATTTTAAAACAGCATTTACCCAAGCATCTTGAAGTGTCTTATTTGTGTTTCCCCCTAGCTGTTTCAAAGTTTCAGGTCTTATGTTAGGCCTTTATGTGATCCATTCTAGATCAATTTCTTTTGTTGTTCAGGGTGAAATATTAATTTCCTTTTTCTTCCTGTGGAAATTCAGCTTCTCCAGATTGTTTGTTAAGGGTGTTGCCTCTTTTGCAATGTGTGCTTTGAGGACATCATTGAAAAAAGTAGGTATCAGTAGCTTTGTGGATCTATTTCTAAGTCCTCTACTGTACTCTGTTGACCTACATAACTGCTGAATGTCAATTCTGCCAACCCGTGAGTATGGGAAGTCTTCCTGTCTTCCAGGATGTCCTCAATGCTTTTCTTCAGTGTCTTAAAGTTTTGATTGTAGGGGTCTTTCACCTTCTTGCTTGGCTTTACACCTAGGTGTTTTATATATTTGAAGGCATTGCAAGCAATCTTTCCTAATTTCCTTCTCACAAGTTTATTCTTCATGTATCGAAAAACTACTGATTTTTATATCTGAATTTTGTAACCCACCATTTTGCCCCATGTGTTAACAAGCGTAAGAATTTCCTGGTGGAATCTTTAGGGTCTTTAAAAATATAGAACCATGTCATCAGCAAACAGCAATAATTTGGCTTATTTCTCTTTTATTTGTATAAGTTTATTTCCTTCTCTTCTTAGTGCTCTAAGACTTTGCCCATTACAGTGAAGAGAGGCTGAGCGAGTAGGCTACCTGTATCTCATTGTAGACTTTAGAGAACATGTTCTCGGTTTTCCTTTATGTATTGTGTTGGTTGCAGTGTTGTCATAGATGGCCTTTATTTTATTGAGATAGGTTCCTTCCATTCCTGGTTTCTTTGGGGCTTTTTTTTTTTTATCATGAATTGACATTGAATTTTATAGAAGGCCTATTCTGAATTGGCATCCATTTAGAAGATTTCTGTTCTTCAGTTTATGTACTGAATTATATTTACTGATTTGTGTATACTGAACCAACCTCAGAACCCTAAAATGAGTAAACTTAATTAAATGGGGTGTGTATGATATTTTTAATATGTTCTTGAATTTGGTTTGCTAATATTCTAATGAGAACTTTTGCCTAGGTGTTCATAAGGAAAATGGTTTGGTAGAATTTGGCAATGAATCCATCTAGTCATTGAGTGTCCTTTTGTTGTGAGATTTTGTATTACTATTCAAATCTTGCTGCTTTTTATACATCTCTTCAAGTTTATATACTCTTAAGTTTCATCTGGGTAGATTATGTTTTTTGTGACACTATTCATGGGTAGACACAAACAAATATGTCACCTGATAAGAAACTAACAACAGATTAAAGTAAAGATAGTTCCAAAGTCAATCTTGGCTAACAAATGGTTATTATTGGGATTACTACCAAGACTATGGGTGAAAGAGTAGTTACTTACAGGAGCAAAATTACTTGGGCAGCTGCATTTCTTTTTTTTAATTAATTTTTAAATAAATGATGGTTTATTCACTTTGTATCCCAGCTATAGCCTCCTCCCTCATCCCCTCCCAATCCCATCTTCCCTCCCTCATCTCCTCCCATGCCCTTCCCCAAGTCCACTGATGGGGTGGTTCTCCTCCCCTTCCATCTGACCCTAGCCTATCAGGTCTCATCAGGACTGGCTGCATTGTCTTCTTCTGTGGCCTGGAAAGGCTGCTCCCCCTCAGGGTGAGGTGATCAAAGAGCTAGCCACTGAGTTCATGTCAGAGACAGTCCCTTTTCCCCTTACTAGGGAACTCACTTGGACACTGAGCAGCCATGGACACAGGGCTACATCTGTGCAGAGATTCTAGGTTATCTCCATGCATGGTCCTTGGTTGGAATATTAGTCTCAGAAAAGACCCCTGTGTCCAGATTTTTTGGTTCTATTGCTCTCCTTGTGGAGCTCCTATCCTTTCCTATCCTCTCCAGGTCTCTCTATCTTTCCATTCTTTCATAAGATTCCCTGTACTCTGCCCAAAGTTTGGCTATGAGTCCAGCATCTCCTTTGATAGCCTGCTGGATAGAGTCTTTCAAAGGCTCTCTGTGGTAGGCTCCTGTCCTGTTCCCTGTTTTTTCCCTCTTCCAATGTCCATCCCATTTGCTTTTCTGAGTGAGGATGGATCATCTTACCCAGGGTCCTCCTTCTTGCTTAGCTTCAAGTGTACAGATTTTAATATGTTCATCCTGTGTTATATGTCGAATATCCACTTATAAGAGAGTATATACCATGTGTCCCTCTCTGCTTCTCGGATAGCTCACTCAGGCTGATCTTTTCTAGTTCCCACCATTTGCCTGAAATTTTCATGATTTCCTTGTTTTTAATTGCTAAGTAGCTACTCCATTGCTGGTGGGAATGTAAACTTGTACAACCACTTTGGAAATCAATCTGGCGCTTTCTAAGACAATTAGGAATAGTGCTACCTCAAGATCCAGCTATAGCACTCCTAGGCATATATCCCAAATATGCTCAAGTACACAACAAGGACACGTTCATACCAGCCAGAATGTGGAAACAACTCAGATGTCCCTCAACTGAGAAATTGATACAGAAGTTGTGGCATATTTACACAATGGAGTATTACTCAGGCAGCTGTATTTCTAAAGGCTCATCTCAGTGTGGCTCACAGCTCACAAAGCTGGAAACCTGGAGCCCACTGTATGAGTTGCAGGCAGCTCAACAGGTTGGACTCTTTCTTCTAAGCAGTTCAGGGGCTCTCTGCCTTTTTCAGGTGTATTGGCAGATGGAGTCTGAGCCTCTTCTAGACAGCTCAGGTTGTCTAAGTCTTTTAAGGAGCTTAGCTGGTCAGAAATTATTCTCAGAGGCTCCATTTGTCTCACTGTACCTTTCCGAAGTCCTTAGTGCTTATATACTTAGAGAAGGAGGGGCCTAGAGTATCTGGTTAGTTTCAGGGACTTCCTGAAGCTGTTGAATTGTTTACTTCCTGACCTCACTTAGACTACCCTGTCTTTACTGAGTATCCTTCAAAGATGGAAGATTTTATTTTAGAGGAAATTGCTTTACAACACATGTATGTCTAGGAATTTACTACTTTTTCTAAATTTTCCACTTTTTTAATATCAGTTTTCAAGGGGTTCTCTAATGAGTTTCTAGATTGTATTTTATAACATCCCCTTTTAGTCTTCAATTTTATTAATCCGAGTATTGTTGCTCTTTATTTTGGTTAATCTGGCTAGTATTTGCTCAATTTTGGTTTTGGTGCTTTTTGGGAGGAGGTTGTCTAGAATCAACTCTTTTGATACTCAATATTTTATTTTCATTTCTTCATTTTTATATGCTACTTTAAGTAGAATTCTTTAAATACAAGTTATTGGCAAGGAAAGTGCTGTTATAAGACATAATGTATCATGTCTGATTACCAGGATAGCACTGTGAGAGTCATCTGGGCCTACCACCCTGAAGATCCTGGAGAATCTGGTCCCAAGTACCATGACTCAAATCGGGGCACAAGGAGTCTGCGGTTACTGAACCTCGAGAAAGCCAGTGTGTTGCCCACAGCCTCACCATACTTTGATCTGGTAAATCAAAACGTAAGTTTCCTCTTTCTTTCTTTTTCTGTTTTTAAATAAAAAGATGGGTTAACTGAAAGTGTATAAGAGACCGTTTGCTTATATTATTGAATTTAATGTCATGTCAACCAAATGTGACTCCCTCCTTGCTTTTTCTTAAGACAGGTACCCATTCCAAACAAAGGCACAACATACTGGTGCCAAATGTTTAAGATCCCTGCATTCCAGGAAAAGCATCATGTAATAAAGGTATGTGACTTTCACGTGGGCCAAACTTTATTGATGTGAATAAAGAAAAAAAAAGTTTTTCTTAAAATGAAAATAGTAAAAAACATAGAAATGATTTCTAAGTATATGAAAGTTATCGAGAGAGAGGAAACTTTTATCTGATTCACACACTGTTTTCAGAGACTGAAAACTTGGATTATGGGTAGTATTTCATTTATGTTCTAATTTTACACATTTAAAGTGAATGGGAAATGTTTCTATAATAGGAATTTCTATTTTAAACAGTATATTGCATATTGATAAATTATATGCAGAAAGGTGACATTTCTCACTTGCATTGTTTGAGAATATCTGTTTCATTGAAAATACTTGATGTTGTCATTAAGAAGACTATTTTGTTGTTTTTTGAAGATAGAAAAAAATAATTGGTGAATCTATGCCAAATTGATGAGAATAAAAATTGGACAAGCTCAGAAAGTGGATAAGCTCAAATTGCCCTGGACATGCTGTTCTCCCTTCTCGTTCCCTGGGACTGAATCTCCCAAAACTCTTACGTCTAATTAATGAATGAACAGACCCCTGGCTCTGATAGTTATTGACAGTTCCAAAGAGATTGATAATGATGCTGTATGTGCTCCAAAATCTCACAGGGCTGTTGTCGAATAAGATACATATAACTATTGCCAGATGAATAATGTGAACCCTTAGGGCGCCTGAGGTTGCCATCTTCCTGTTGGTGCCCAAGGTACATTATGAAATAGTGTGGATGTGAGGGAGGAGCTAAGGGTGAGATTCTGGCATCTGGACAGCAGGTGGGTCTGAATTACTGGCTATTCCTTTCATCCGCATTCTGCTCTCAGGTGAAGGACCTTGAATAATGCTGAAACCACAGTTGTTGTTGTTGTTGTTGTTGTTTTTCTGGCATTAACAGTCTCTGTCACGACACTCTCCCTTCCAAGCGCAGAGCATTTAAGTTCAGCTGGAAATGCTCGTATGTTAGAGTGACTTGAATATGTTGATTTCTAATGTATTCACCCAGTTGTCCAGATCTGCCTTTGTTCCCAGGACGTTTCACATCTGCGTAGGGTACAGGGAATGTCTGAGTTGATAGATGCCAAACATCTACAGCATATATTTGTCAACACATGTGACAGTGACCATACGGCTGTGAGTGCATTGCTTACCTCGCCAAAAAGCTGTTTTTCCTGCATGCATATGTGAGGGGAAGGTGAATTCAAACCTATGTACTTAACGCCGGGCCAGAGTTCTTCGCTCATGTCAGTGAAGTCTTTCTCAGAAAACAGAACATTCATGAACACCACGTGTCATTTTCAATACATTTACAAGCTTCCGGCTTAAGAAACAGATGCAAAACTAGGTTCTGAAATGAGAACACACGTTTCACTAAGTAGGCCCTTTGTTTATTTTAAACCTTGATAGGTGATAAAATTTATAATTGTGTCCACTATGTGGCTAGCTGTGTGGCTTTCATTTGCTTGACACCTCACCAAGAATTCTTAGCAAGCACATTTTTCACAAGCATGTCATAATAACACATACAAAAGGCCCTCAGATACGTACTTTGGAAACTGTTGATGTCTTTACTACATGATTGTATCAAGAAGAATCAGTGGCTTGAATGACTTTACTTCTTGCAGTATTTGCAGTTCTACCAAAGCCCAGGAGCTCTTTATGTTGAGTAAGACAGGACTTGAAGGAGGGTCACCAAGTTTTTGACTGGGAGAGAGTTTTGGTGCCTTCTATCGTTTAGTTTAAAATATCACTCATAGATTTCTGCTCTTATCTCTCAGGCCCCAAAGTAAAGCTCACTTAATATTATGAAACCGGGTCCTCCACGTAAGAGAAGCAAGCCCTACTGGGAACAGGGTTGAAACGTTTGTGCTGTACAAGTCGTTTTGAGCCCTTCTTTCAAAAGGTGTTTTTTGTTTGTTTGTTTGTTTTGGTTTGGTTTGGGTTTTTTTTTTTTTTTTGTGAATGTTATAGCAAAATTCTAGTAAGTGTCTAAGGTAGAATTTATAGATCTACAGCCTTCCTGGTTCTTTCATCTGGTTTCCAGGCTCTTTGTCCTAGCAGAGACACTCTCCATTCCTTTATGGGCAATGTGCGATCTTCTCATAGAAACAAAGACTGGCAGTTTGAAACATGAGGGAGGTGTTTCTTGCGTTTTCTAGCTACTTGCCCAACAATATTAAATGGCGTTAAAAGGGCTCCACCAGGCTGGGAACCTGGCTCTTCAGGTAAGGGCATTGGCTGGGAAGCTTGACAACATGAAACACAGGGTGAAAGGAGAGAGCCGATTCCCCCAGGTTTTCCTTTGACCTCTCTACATGACTTATGCATACCTCTGCGGTGCCTGCACACACCTCCCAAAACACACTGAACAGATGAATATATTAAAAAAAAATTAGTCCTCTGACACAAAGTCCTTTTACTGAAGATTGTTTTTAAATTATCAAGTATGTGATTTACAATGAGTTTTAAAGCTATTGACTATAGATTGATTTTTATACGATGGAAACTAAACTATAATTCAAATAGAGTTTCTAGTTGTGGCACAAACATTGAGGCTGTATATTTTATGGCTGTAAGCAATAACAAAACTAAACAGATAAAATGTATGAGTCATCTAGTCATGGAATAATTAAAGTTAATGACATTAGTTCACTCTTAAGTTTTAATTTTATTCATGTAAAATTTTTTATTATAGGGCTTATGAAGTGATGAGGTAAATAATGTTGAAAATTACTAAAATTACCAAATAAATAATTTATCTAGAGAAAGATTATTTTTTAAATAATTTTCATTTTTACTAATCACAAATTATTCACTTTGTATCCCCCCTGTAGCTCCCTCCCTCCTCCCCTCCCAATCCTCCCCTCCTTCCATCTTCTCCACCCATACCCCTCCCCAAGTCCGCTGATCGGGGAGGTCTTCCTTTCCTTCCTTCTGATCCTAGCCTATGAGGTCTCATCAGGAGTGGCTGCATTGTCTTCCTCTGTGGCCTGGTAAGACTACACCCCCATTAGGGGGAGGTGATTAAAGAGCAGGCCAATCAGTTCATGGCAGAGGCTGTTCCCATTACTATGGAACCCACTTGGACCCTGAGCTACCATGGGCTACATCTGTGCAGGGGTTCTAGGTTATCTCCATGAATGGTCCTTGGTTGGAGTATCAGTCTCAGAAAAGACCCCTGGACCCAAATTTTTTGGTTCTGTTGTTGTCGACTTGTGGAGCTCCTGTCTTCTCCAGGTCTTACTATTTCCGACTTCTTTCATAAGATTCCCTGCACTCTGCCCAAAGGTTGGTCATAAGTCTAGCATCTGCTTTGATATCCTGCAGGGTTGAGACTTTCAGAGGCCTTCTGTGGAGGCTCCTATCCTGTTCCCTGTTTTCTCCTTCTTCTGATGTTCATCCTCTTTGCCTTTCTGAATGGGGATTAAGCATTTTAGCCAGAGTCGTCCTTCTTGATTTGTTTCTTTAGGTGTACAGATTTTAGTAGGTTTATCCTATATTGTATGTCTAATATCAACTTATGAGTGAGTATACCCTGTGTGTCTTTCTGCTTCTGGGACACCTCACTCAGGATGATCTTTTCCAGTTCCCACCATTTACCTGCAGATTTCATGATTTTTTTGTTTTTGTTTTTTTTTATTGCTGAGTAATATTCCATTTTGTAGATGTACCACAATTTCTGTATCCATTTCTCAGTTGAGGGGCATCTGGGTTGTTTCCAGCTTCTGGCTAATACAAATAAAGCTGCTACAAACGTGGTTGAGCAAATGTCCTTGTTACATATTTGAGCATATTTTGGATATATGCCTAGGAGTGGTATAGCTGGATATTGAGAAAGCGCTATTGTTAATTGTCTGAGAAAGCGCCAGATTGATTTCCAAAGTGATTGTACAAGTTTACGTTCCCACCAGCAGTGGAGTAGGGTTCCCCTTTCTCTACATCCTCTCCAGCATGTGTTGTCACTTGAGTTTTTGATCTTAGCCATTCTGATGTGTGTAAGGTGGAATCTCAGGGACGTTTTAATTTGCATTTCCCTGATGACTAAGGACGTTGAGCATTTCTTTTAAGTGTTTTTTCCACCATTCAATATTCTTCTATTGAGAATTCTCTGTTTAGCTCTGTACCCCATTTTATAATTGGATTACTTGATCTGTTGCTGTTTAACTTGAGTTCTTTATATATTCTGGATATTAGCTCTCTGTCAGATATAGGGTTGGTGAAGATCATTTCCCAGGCTGTAGGCTGTCATTTTGTTCTGATGACAGTGTCCTTTGCTTTTCAGTTTCATGAGGTCCCATTTATTGATTGTTGCTCTTAGAGCTTTTGCTGTTGGTGTTCTCTTCAGGAAGTTGTCTCCTGTGCCAATGAGTTCCAAGCTCTTCCTCACTTTTTCTTCTAACAGATTTAGTGTGTCTGGTTTTATATTGAGGTCTTTGATCCACTTGGACTTTAGTTTTGTGCAGCATGATAAATAGGGATCTATTTTCATTTTTTTCTGCATGTAGACATCCAGTTAGACCAGCACCATTTGTTGAAGATGCTATCTTTTTTCCATTGTATGGTTTTTCCATCTTCATCAAAGATCAGGTGTCCATAAGTGTGTAGGTTTATTTCAGGGTCTTCTATTCGATTCCATTGATCCACCAGTCGGTTTCTATGCCAGTACTATGCAGTTTTTAGTATTGTTGCTCTATAGTACAGCTTGAGATCAGGGATGGAGATATTTCCAGAAGATCTTTTATTGTAGAGGATTATTTTAGCAATTCTGGGTTTCTTGTTATTCCATATGAAGTTGAGAATTTTTCTTTCAAGTTCTGTAAAGAATTGTGTTGGTATTTTGATGGGAATTGCATTGAATCTGTAGATTGCTTTTGATAAGATGGCCATTTTTACTATGTTAATCCTGGCAAGCCATGAGCATGGGAGATCTTTCCATCTTCTGATATCTTCTTCTAATTCTATCTTCAGAGACTGAAAATATTTTCCATACAAGTCTTTGACTTGCTTGGTTAGGGTCACATCAAGTTACTTTATACCCTTTGTGGCTATTGTGAAGGGTGTTGTTTCCCTAATTTCTTTCTCAGTCCTTTTGTCTTTTGTATATAGGACAGCTACTGATTTTTTTTTAATTGGTTTTGTATCCAGCCATTTGGCTGAAGGTGTTCATCAGCTGTAGGAACTCTCTGGTAGAATTTTTGGGGTCACTCGTGTATACTATCATATCATCTGCAAATAGTGATACTTTGACTTCTTTTCCAATTTGTATCCCCTTGATCTCCTTTAATTGTGTTATTGCTCTGGTAAGGACTTCAAGAACTATGTTGAAGAGATATGGAGAGAGTGGGCAGCCTTGCCTTGTCCCTGATTTCAGTGGGATTGCTTTAAATTTCTCTCCATTTAGTTTCATGCTGGCTACAGGCTTACTGTATATTGTCTTTACTATGTTCAGGTATGTGCCTTGTATCGTTGATCTCCTGGAGAAAGATTATAATAAAAGTCATTTGTTGTTCAAATTCTCTCGTGACTCTAATGTATAGATTTCTATTTGGAAGGCAGAAATAGTGGTTTTCCTGTTTTCCAAGCACTCGGGAAGCTAAGGCTGGAGGATTATCACCTCAAGGCCAGCCTGCACCACTTGTGAGACACTGAAAGAAAATACTGTGACTTTGAAAATGCGTGTGTTAGATGACAACAGTTCATTCTTTCAAAGAGTGTGTAAACTGTAGAAAGTTCTTGGTAATTTCTATTCAACCGACTCTTCACCCGGGATCTTCTGTTTGGATCATCTGCTTGCATCCCGGCAGTCTTCGCTCCAGCCCACCTCACCACAGGCCAGCATGCTTTACCGAACTTTCTCATGCTCAGAGTTTATTATACTGATAGATGATTCCTTCAGCTGGTGTGCTCCACAGTGATGGAATTGTAATGACTAATTGACACTTTAACACGCTGTGTTGGAAGTTGGAGCTGTAACTTAGTTTAGCACAGTTTCTTTTCAGAGAATTTCTCCTCAGAGAATTCTCTCCGCAGAAAACCCACACCATGAATTCATCTGTTCAAACAAGATATACCTTTTAACTAACAAGTATTTGTAGATAGCTGGCTTTGTTAGAGAAGAAAAGACCCATCATGTAGCCCAGTGTAATCATGGTCTCTGCAAGTCCTCAGGATGTCACTTTCCTGGTTTCCTCCAGGGAGCAGCACGCCCCCCTGAACTTGAACCCTTTTAAGCCGTTTGCTCAACACGTCTGTGGGAAAGTTGTTGGCCATTCCGTAGCCCAGTCTTTATTGAGTGGGCAGAACACCTCCCTCAGGAGTTTTTAGACTAAGGGTTGAAATGGAGGTGGGGTGTTCTTTATTTGTCTGTTGATTTCATTTCGTTTTGTCTTCTCTTTTTCTCAGCACAGCACCAGACACAGAAACTCTTTATCAACCTGAGTGCTGTTGTTGGGCAGTTTAATTTTCTTTCGCTTCTCTTGGGATGGCTTCTGTCTGAAAACTACATGTACTGAAAGCCTGGGAAAGGACAAAGTTACATGATACATGTGTAACCAGAGCTGAGGTCCAAGTTAGGGTTGCTTTGACTACTTGTAAAATTGTTTCCCTTTCTCTGCTGATTTTCCCCCTAGAAACTGGGGAGTGGATCTTACCTAACTTCCATAAAGTGCTTAACAGCATAGGTGTTTCTACCACTAAAGTGTGACTCAAAAGCGTGTAATTCTTAGGGCAATGCCCAAACTGACACATAGTTTATCAAATAGATTATTTGTAACACATGGCAGCTGATCATCTTGTTAGGTGTCTGAGTTGCGTAGGGATTTCCCATCAGCCTTTCTAGACATTTAGGGATTTAAATAAAGCCCGCATTATTGGGCTGGGGAGATAACTCAGACAGTAAGGCACTTGCTGAGTAGTTATGAGAAAATGAGCTTGATCTCCAGCACCCATGTAAAATGCCTGTAGTTTCAGTTCTGGGCATGCAAGACAGGAGGTTCCCTGGGCCTTGATGGCTAGACAGTCTAACTGTATTTGAACTTCAGGTTCCATAAGAGATCTTGTCTTTAAATAAATAAATAAAGTGGAGAGCCATGGGGTAAAACACCCAATGTTGACCTCTACCTGACCTCTACACGAGCACATATACCACACAACATTGAACCGCTAGATTATCAGTACTTCATTAAGGGAGATTACCTTGAAAAATATGTGCTTTAGTGAATGCAATAAAAAAAAAAAAAAGTAAAACAGAATGTTGCCATCTTTAATAAACAATGCAAGGGAGTGCTATGCTTTATGTATGTCCCTGAACAAAATGTATTTCCTTCCAGGAGATCAGATATACTTTGGACTGTTCAGATATTATTGCTTCTCAATCTCAATGATGAATTGCGGAGAATGCTTCCTAGGAAAACCCAAGAATAACTACCATTAAATAGGCATGAAGGGTCCTTGAAACTTGATTACTGTATAATCATAAAATAGTTACTAGAAACTGGATTCCCTGCTGAAGGCATAAAGCAAAACCATCTGTCATCATATTTTATGTTAAATATATTTGGCTGACCAGTTACCCTGTTGTGCTTACTTCTTTCCTAGAATGAAAGGACATTGTTGAATGGAGAACTTCATCATTAAAGCAAATAAAAAACATCAAATGTGCAAATAGTTATTATTTTTAAAAATAGGGGAACACTTGGAGCCTGACTGTTATAAAACTACATGATCTTCTGAGGATCAGAATTAGCTTTTCTCTCATCGTATATCTTGTTTCTGTTTGCCCCACCCCCACCCCCCAAAATGCTATCTTAACTGAGCCTGGCTTTCTTCCTTGTGAAAATGGTTTCTGGTCTTGTTATCAGGACATGTCCCCGTGCTTCCACTCTTTCTCATGTGTTCACCTTCTGTTTCATTTTCATCATGTAGGAACTAGATGGTTGCGATGGACCCGTGGCTCAGTGGTTGTTTGTTCTCTTCCCGGCTTTGCTCGAATCATGTGGAATGGCTTTTGTTCACTGCTGCTGGGTCCCTTTCATCCGTGGCTCTCTTACCATATTCCCTGGAGGCAAATCTCTGGATCTTTAGATGGATCTGTTTAACAAGTTCAGACAAATGAACTTTCACAGTAAGCCTTCACGTGAAAACACTTTCCACTTTTAAAAACTCACTATTCTAGCCAACATTAATGCTGTAAGTATAAAATTTCAACAATCCACATTTTGGCAGTTGTGTTACATAGGTTATCAGTGTGTCAAATAGCTATATCCCTTATATTTAATTAGTCTGATTTTATATACACACAAATATATATATACATATACATATACATATACATATGAAAAGACTAGAGTATTTGCAGTGGCTAAACCTAAAACTTTGGATGCAAAGATGTCAATAGGCACATAAGCCTTACTGGTGATGATGTGACTCAGATATGCATTTTTTTAAAGATTGCTGCTGGTACAGGGTGTTCAATCTTGAAAACTTTGCCCTGTGTCCTCCTGGGCTACATCAATGTCAGATATGTCAGGGATTTGTCTGGCTACCTGGGTGTTCTTTGTAGTCACATAGACTACAAGTGATTGAGTTCACTCTGAAAGCGTGTCTATTCATGAACAAGATTTATTGCTCTGCTGCTAATTAGCTTCCCGACCCCAGAGACAGCACTTAACCTTGCCTGCTCCTCAAATTCCTTCCCAGTCAGATCAAGAGATATGACCAGATGCACTCAATCGGCTCTTTCTGCCTCTAGATATCTGTGACTTGCTGGAAATTAAAACTGAACACTGTTGGAGAAAACATGTCCTGGGGTCTAAGTTTCCCATATGTGGGCTCTTCTAGCCCTACAGCAGTCAGGGTGAATTTACCCCTGGCCCCCACCTACCTGCCCAAGTTAAAAGGCTCCTTTTAGCGTAGATTTTAATGCATCTCAACTCTCTCTAGGGCATGCCACCCGGAGAACCTGGGAAGTCCAGACACAATTGTGGCAGCTCAGGGTATTAACAGAAAGACTCAGTTCTAAAGGGAGACCAGGAGAGTTATTACGTCTGGGCTAGAAACCTTTTCATCCCTAGACCCACAATTTACTGAGCTTGTTGCTGTTATTATTCTATAACTATTCTATTCCTATAACAATTTCTTATAAACATATAGAGAATTTACATTAAGCCAAACAACAAAGCCACACGTGCTCACAGTCTCTACCGTGTAGGAGCTCAAGCATAGCCCATGGTGTCAGGCGCAGTGATTCAGATCTTGGCTTCTTAGCCAGTAGTTGTTGATCCCAGCTGAGTTCTTCACTTCTTTAAGTTTTAGGCTACCATTTGTAAACAGGACCAATAAAAGTACTTGTTTTAATTATTAGCTATTATTATCAAATGAGTGTTTACATGGTTAGCATATACCGGCTTAATAAGGACTAAGCCATGTTACCAATTTACCATGGTTTTCAAACCTCCTAAATCTTAGGATAAGACGGAGGCAAGGCTTTGCTGAAATAGGCTGGAACAGAACTTGGTGTGTCCTGAGTTCTGCTTTTCATTAGCTAAGTACCCTTGGGCAAAGTCAGCTCTGGGAGCTTTTCTCTTCCATCGTAAAGTAGGAAAAGTAATTCTCAGTGAAGATTAAATGAAGACAAGTGAAAACACCTGTTGCATAACAGGCTCGTAATTGCTTGTTTTCTTCCCTTAGAGGGGATTACAGCGACGGATGACTAAAACTTCTATTTTCTCGCATAGGCTTCTCGTACAGGCTTTTCTTATAGGTTTCACAGAGGCCATGGTAGGCAATAAGTCACTATTTCATTTTGAAAGAAGGATTCTTTAGGAGTTAGATTTCATTGCTTGCTTCCATTACTCTAAACCAACTGAAATGTAAGCCTCTTTCCCCCTGCTCTTGTCTAAGAAAGGACAAAGGCCAGCTGGTGACGCTCCCCTGGGACATTCCTGGACATTCCTAGTGCTCCCACTCATCTTGCTTTTGGTGGCTGTAAATAATTTTCAGCAGATACTGGATATGTATTTTCCTCAGCATTCCTTCTACCACCCAGCCCTAACCCCCTCCCATCTAGTAGTGCGAAAGGTTGGGTGAGAACTTGATAAGGCGTTAGCACAAATAATGGGAGTTAATGGCTGTAAAATTGGCAAGTGAATTAATCATCACTTATACTGAAAGAACCCAAAAATACTTATATCAGATTTTAGGCGTGGATGGTACACTCGGATGAGTAGATATGGCCACACTGAGATGTGACGGTCTTTATTTTGTGCACAGGGAAGTATCCAAATAAAACCGCTGTTTCTTTTTGGTACTTGGATGTATCATCTTCTCAGGATGTCATCTTTTCCTACAAGATAAACTGACTTTCCACAGTTTGCTGGAGGCAGACAAGGTCCAGCAAAGTAACTGATCAGCACCATGTGATGCATTTGAAGCAGGGCCCAGATCTGAGCATAGATCATCTGAGAAAACCTAGCAGACCTTTCACTATACAGTCTTACTAACTCAAGCCTTTTGACCCTACTCCACCCCCAACAAAGCTATTTGTGGTTAAAAAAAATGGTGTGGGAAATGTTCAATAGCACACTTTCAGCCCTGAGTCTTTTCAGTAGACTTCTTGGAGCTCTGGCTCCTTTAGTTTTGTTGTTGACAGCTTTACTGAGACATTTTGTATATACAAAGAACTGTACAATGTTTAATGTGTACCATTTGGCAAATTTGAACACATGTAAAAACCCCTAACCTTATTGCCAAGCCAAGGTAAAAGACATTTGTACCACCTCCCAGATTTTCCTAACGTTTCTTTCTTTTTATTGTAATAAGAACGCTTAACAGGGGTTGTACCATTTTAACAAACTTTGATGAATACAGAACCATATTTGGCAAAGTGGCTTTTAAGTGTCATAGAATGTGAGCATATCTCTTGGGCTACATAAGGTGACCCCACCAGGACCTTTAGGGAATTTGTGTTAAAAACCCTGGAAGCTGACAGTCTTTGTGTGGCATCTGAGTAGACAAAAGCCTGCAGTTTCAATGTTCTGTATTAAAAACAAAAAACAAAAACCAACAACCAACCAAACAAACAACCAAAAACACTCACCAATGACACCTATGATGTATAATATCTATAAAGCTTCATGAGTGACTGAGGGAACTATTTAAGGTGAGGGTTAAGATGTGTAGGCTAAAAGTTATGCATATGGCTATAGAAAGGGGTGGAATGTTGAATCTGAGATGATGCCAGGGAGAAAGGAACTAACAATAATGTGAGTGTAATGGACTCCAATCTTATTGAGCATGTGCTGTAGCATAAGAATCTTGGGAAATAGGCCACAGCTTTTTTACTTAGTTAAAAAAAGAAAATCTTTCTTGGAAATTGAAATAACGGTAATGGGCCATTTTGTCCCCATCCTAACAAGGGTCTATAGAGAGGGACCCATGTGAAGAAACACTAACGTGTTTGGTTGGACTTAAATCTGTGACGAGATGCCTGCAGTGTCACAAAACAACAAAAGACGCAGTGGGAGAAAGCTAGAAAAACTGGCCTCTCAGCTCTGCTGAAGACCTACTGGGAGCCCGAGCCTACTCCCACGCAGCCTCTGGCTGCCTGAGCGCTACAACCACCGTGCCTCCAGAAGGTTAAATTCTGGAGATCTGTGAAGCTGAGAGGTGGTTTCATGTGTTCATTGATCCTTAAGAATGCTGTTCTTTCATTTACTAATATTGGGATTGGGAAATCTGGACATTTATAAACTCATAAATATGCTTCATTGCATTCATTAGCAAATTAAGTTATAATACAAAATTATCTTAAAATTACAAAAATAATGCAGATACCTTTTGTATATTCCTAAAGAAAATTGAGTTATAATTTTGTGTGTGTGTGTAAAAAGCCATATTAGTATACAACCAGGATGACATTACACAAATGATGCAAAACAAATTATTATCGCTTTTATGACTGGAACTTCCTTCCTGTTTGAATTGAAAGCTGACTCTTAACAAATGAGATACTTAAAACTTAAGTTTGTATAACTCATTGAATTGAATATATTTTACATCTTTGTAGTTTATATTCTCAACGCTAAATTCACACACTGTTGAACTATTTATCATCAAAAATTAAGAATAAAAGCTTAACAATACAACTATTTTATCAAGGGGAAATTATACCAAACTTAAAAACATTAGGTATTTGTCTTGCTCCGTTGAGCCAAAATTGTTCTGCTTGGTTCATATCCTTAGGGCACAGTTTAAACATCATCCAAGTTAGAACTTTAGGGATGGTGCTAACTCTTGTGTGAAGGGGTGGTTGCTGATTTTCTTTGGAAAAGTTCTCCACCTAACCCTGATGCCAACCTATTGCTTGAGAACCACTGTTTTTGTCCCTACTTAAAATTCCCAGATGGCACTTGTTGTGATGTTAATATTTTATAGCACACAGTAAAACACTCTTCATGGTAACATCAATACTACATTTTGTAGCAAACAAATTATTTTACTCAACACATATTGGGAGGTGGAACACACACTAAGAGTCTACTATCAGAATGTGGTAGTCTTCCTGAGAACCCGGATTGCTGGAGAAACAGCCTAGTGGTTAAGTGCTATTGCTGATGATGGAGAGAACCCAGGTTTGATTTCCAGTACTCGTATGTGGCTCACAATGCCATGGAACAGCAGCTCCATGGGATCCAGTCCTTTGGTCTGGCCTCTACAGATGCTACAGACGTGGGTTGCAGTATACATGAACTCAGGCCGGCGCAGGCATACACATAGCAAATCTTTCTTTATAACTCAACAGGTTATGGCATTGACATCAGTTACTCGTTGATGCCTTGTGTACTTATTTGTGGAAAAAGAGAAGCTGAAAACTCAGCTGTTTCCCAGAGCCACAGCTGCCTTCTGTTAGAAAACCCGAACCACTGCATAGTGAGAGGAAACTCTCTTCATGTAGGGATTTATGTTCTAGTGAAACTGATGCACCGGAGTTATGTCTATTAACTCCATATTAACATTATAAACATATTAATGTTTATAATGGAAGGACACTTAGGAAACAATACGGAAGGCCACCTTCCTGGCTTTTAAAAGGTGAATTTCTTTAAATCATTTTGTCATCAAATCATAGTGAAACCAAGTTCTCTCTGAATTAATGTATCTGTATTTTAAATGTCAAGTAAAAAGCAAGACTGTGTAAATAACTTTTAGCATGCACACAGTACCTTTTGCTTCTCAGCCTGAGAAAGTCCTGAAAATACATTCAGTGCTAGGTAGGAGTACAATCAAGATACGGGCTCTCTATGCCCACTACGTATCTTACCTGCCCGGAAGCATCCTTTCATCTCTATGCCTTTGGATTGCAAAGGATAAGTGAGTGTCTGTGGAGTGCCTGCTTCTGATAGTATTCAGTGCTGTCTTTTATCACACAAAAGCAATGCATCAAATAGCCATCATCCACTGGAGGAACTCATCACCTCCATAAGGAGAAAATATTCATGTGCAGAAGTGAAGAGAGTCCACACAACTAGCCAGTGGACCTTTATGCCCAGCCCCAAAGCAAAGGCAGTAACAGAAGAAAAGAGAGAAAGCAGTAGATTTGGGGTACAGTTCCATGTCCTATGGAAACAGCAATTTGGGGACAATACTATTAAGATAGATTTCAGCAGAGAAGAAATGACGTGCTGAGGACAACTAGAAGCAAGCTCTCCGGAAGATACTTGGCACTAACATAACACCATAAGACCCAAGGCTCACTGAGAGCTCTGTGGACCCTCACATCAAAACCCACAAAGGAGGCAGTATGGCCATCTTCATCCCACAGGTGGGAAACTGAAACCCAACAGCTTAAGTGATTGTCTGTGGTGGATCATTCTCTTGTCCGCATTTCCCTTGAGGAAGACGGTCTTTGGTGGATCATTCTCTTGTCCGCCTTTCCCTTGAGGAAGACGGTCTTTGGTAAGAGTAAGTATGAATAGCACCGTGGGTGCTTTAGCCTTACATGGGACTTTTGTATCTGTAGAAAGCAGCATCCATCGCTCTTTGTCTTTACCATTTGGAAACATTACACATCAATATGGAAGAAGCTTCATTTGGTTCTGAGTGTCTCAAAGAACAATTGATTATAACCAACATCTGCTTGTACCAGAGCCAAGGAGCAAGTAGCTGCTGGCTCAGTTTCAGGTGCTTAGTCTAAACATGTCAAATCTGAATGCACACTGACTTTTTGCCATGTAAACCATTTATTTTATTTTATTTTTTTAAATCACCGAATGCCCTAGCCATGAGACTGCTAGCGTGAAATACTGAAAGGGACTGCAGACTGTAGCCTTACATACCTAAATGGGGTTACAGTTTTTTGTCTTGAATGATATCATTGTGTGGGTTTAACAGCTTCCTTCGGTGTTAAGACTTTGACAAATCATACTCTCTGAAACAGAAAGGAAGGCTACCTCCTAACTGCATGCACATGAGTCTCACAAGGGAAACTCTGACTGATTCTACAATCCGGGTAATGGCTTTTCAGTTCTCGAGGCAATGAAGATGTTTAGGGACTGTAGCTTGAGTGTATAAAATAATGGAGTAATGTCTGTTCCCATATCAATTTTGTTTGTTCTTTCTTAATAGTTTTAGCATGCATAATACACGTGGGCTTCTTTGGAGATGTTTGTATAATTTAGCTATCCATTTTTTTTTTTTTTTTTTTGATATATGTGCTGGCTGGCTTTGTGTGTCATCTTGACACAAGCTAGAGTCATCAGAGAGGAAGGAGCCTCAGTTGAGGAAATGCCTCCATGAGATCCGGCTGTAAGGCATTTTCTCAATTATGGGGAGGGCCCAGCCCATGGTAGGTGGTGCCATCCCTGGGCTGGAGTAAGCCATGTGAAGCAGGTCAGTAAGCAGCACTCCTCCATGGCTCCTGCATGAGTTCCTGCCTCTGGGTTCGTGCCCTGTGTGCGTTCCTGTTCTGACTCCTGTCAGTGGTAGACTCTAACATGGAAGTGTAAGCTGAATAAAGCCTGTCCTCCACAACTTGCTTTCTTTTTCTGGTCATGCTGTTTTCCGGCAGCAATAGAAACCCTGACTGAGACAAAGTACAAACCCAAAATGATGTCAAGATTATTTATTTGCCTATTGTCTAATGCTTAAGAAAAAAAAATACTGTTTTTAGCAGGCTTGCTGGAAGACATATATAACCTGAGTACTCTGTAGGTGAGAGCTAGAGGATTTGAAGGCAGCCTTGATAGTGTAGCAAAATTCTGCTTCAAAACCGAAAAAGAAAATTCAGCACCTAAGGTCACCTACCTAAAACATATCTTTGGTTCTCTTAAATAGTAAACTCTTTATGTATTTTCGTCGTTTCATGTGTGTATAACCGTGGGGTATATGTACGCACGTGCATGTGTGTTTCCACGTGGGTGAGAGTGCTCTTGGTTTATGTCAGGAGTCACCCTGACACTCTTCCTCCTTATTCTTTGAGTTAGGATAGCTGAGCTCACAGGCCAGCTTACCGTTGGGACTCCCTGTCTCTGCCTTCCTGGGCTAGAATTACAAAGGAAGCTCCATGCTCACCCTGCATTTATGTGGATTCTTGGGGTCTGAACTTGGGTTATCTTGCTTTCATAGAGTGCTTCAAGTGCTGAGCCATATCCCCAGTCCCCATTGGCTTTTTTCTATAATCACTTCCACTATGAAACCAGTTATTACATCCACAGTGGTTGGTTTTTGACCTCATGACTCCGAGGTAAAATTCATCCCTTTGGAGGAAAGTTTAAAGAAAGTTCCTCAACCCCCTTCTTCCATGCCCCCGACCTGTGGCTGCAAGGAAGTCTCTTTGACTTTCCTTTCACTGCCATGATCTTGGTATTAGTATATCCATCTGTAAATGCAAATGCTTCAGAAAGGTCACATTTCGGACAACACACACAGATTGCTCTTCGTATCTCAGACACTGCTTTACTTAACAGTCATGCCATTTTCCAGAAGAGCTAACCAGGGCTCAGAAATGATAGGCATCTTCTTCTGCAAAGCCACAGAGCCAGAGGTGGGGGAGGAGGCCCATGCCAGCCTGACACCCTGGTCTCCATGACTGCTGAATACATTGGTCACATGAGCACAGTGGACCACAAGAACAGAGTCGATTTAATTCTGTTTAGTTCAGCTGAGGCTGAAGGCCTTGTCTTCAGTTCACAGAAAAGCTTGAAAACACTCCCCCTACCCTTGACTTCTTTGACTCTTGGTTTCTATATTGAAAAAACAGGTATCATACCTGCTTACAAAATGACCCTGGAACTTATTTGAAAATTCTTACAGAGCACTTGAGGCTGATAGATGCAACACCTTGCTGTCACCTTTCTTCTCTGGTAGTCTGAACTAGCTATTTGATTTTGTCAACATTTTATTTCATGGTGGTTTAAAAAAATGAAGTCTACTAAAAAAAAAAAAAAAACAAAACCATCTCTTTATTAACGTGTTATTAAACTTGGATTTAAATTTAAGTCATAAATTGCTGTTATTTATCTGTTATTTTAAATGTTCCCTTTTAACATTTGAAATTGAAAAAGAATTTCTAGATTATATATATATGTATATATTTATTTATATATAATATTTATAGTCTTTTCTACTGGATCCTCTTTTCATAATATATAATTAAAGAAGTTCCAGAGCCTCTGAGAAAGCTCTAATTACTTGGATACAATTATATAATAATTCAAAGCAGTTGGAAATTCACTTTGATTTTGTCCAGGACAGCCGGGGCTACACAGAAAAACCCTGTATCCAATAAATAAATAAATAAATAAATAAATAAATAAATAAATAAATAAATAAATAAATAAAAATAAAAACCAACAACACAAAAATTCCAACAGTTTCTTGCTGTGACCACACATTTTCAAATACTATTTATTGAAGTGCTAAAAGTTAGCATTATGAAGTAATTATGTTTTTAGCTTGAGTTAATAATCGTAGGAAATCCCTGTGTTACGCCACGCTCTGCACTGGTCTTTGGAGGACTTGACCAGAAGTCACAGCCGCTGCCTTCTTTATCCCTACCCTCTGGGGGTGAAGGAGAGTGTCCTCAATGCTGTCTCTTCAGACAATACTCTACTTTCCAGCATAAGAATTCGCCCTGTGTGTACCTGCTTCATTTCCAGTATAATGATGCTTGCTTTTATTTCAATTCCTCAAATGTTTTCATGTTTATACTTTAATTTCATTATTAAAAAAAACTTGAAAATTAAAAAAAAATTGCACACCAAAATTAACAAGCCCCAAAGTGTACTTACTTGTGAAAACAAGAGTGAGAAGCATTTTAAGAAAATTAGAGATGCCCTTTTCTGAGTTGACCAATGATAACATATATCTATATCCTTTATAATTTTCTGTTCAAAGAAATAATTATAATATTACGTAAGTTTTTATTTAATTCTCCTTTTTAAGGTTACTTTGAAATTCATTTATCAAATGACCATACTTTCCTAACTTAATCGTCTGTTTTGTATAAGCTGTGTTTTTACAGCCATCTCCCACTGATGAACATTCAAAGTGACTTGTTTTTTTGTTTGTTTGTTTTTTGCTGTTACAAGCATAACATTAAGTATTGATGGCTCCATTTCTGTAGGTTGGACTGTGCATTGTGTCAAGGGGTTAGGCCTTGTGCATTTTCATATGCGTACCAGGTTAGTTTCCAAAGACATCTCTCCCATCACCATGGTGATGTGTGATTACCTTCAGTGTCTTCTCAGCACTAGGTATGTTGGTCATTGCCAACAGATGGCCACAAGCATGGTGGCTGCAAGGACGATCAGAAGGCCTTGTTGTCCTACTGTCAGAAGTTCAAGTACTGAGGGGTCCTGCTTTATTTTGTCAGCTTTGGGTGTTAGGAGGGCATGACCAAAAACCTTGGAGAAAAAGATAGTCCTGGAGTATCTGAAAGGGCTTGTGTAAGGACCAGAAGATTGTGCATGGTAGGCTATAAAATAAAGCCTGTAGTTTTTAAAGTGTGTGTGTGTGTTTCTCTCCCCTTCCCTGTTCATGTTTATGTGGTGAATGCAGATGTGTGGCTGTTGCATCCCTCTGCATACATGTAGAGGACAAAGCATGACACTGGACGTCTTCCTCTATAGTCATCTGCCTTGTTGCTGGGAGACAAGGGTCTCTCACCGAGGCCGAAACTCCACCATTTTGGCTTGGCTGGCCAGGAAGCCGACAGTATCTGCCCGTCACTAACCTCCACACTGACGTTCTAGGCACACCCAGCCGTGTCTGGCTTTTTATAGGGGTAGTGGGATCCAAATTCAAGCCCTTATGCTTGCAGGAAAAGCACATTTACTCACAGAGACATCTGCCCAGTCCCAGAAAAGAGTTGGGTTTTGTTTGTACACCAGATGTGAGCACACACACGTGAATGCAGAAGGCGAGTTGAGCGAGGGATGTCCATTGTTTTTCTACCCGGGTCTCCCACTGAACCTCGAATGCACTGTTTTGTCCAGGCTGCTGGGCCTGGGTGAGAATCCTCTTGCTTGCCTTCCCAGGCCTGGGACTATGCTGCTTGGGTACCGAGTATCAAGCTTGGGTCCTCATCCTTGGGAGACATGCATGTCCCCCACTGCATCGTCTCTGTAGCCAAAACTTCTGTGCTTGGAGAGATGGGATCATTTGCTGTAGCGCTTAGAATTCTGATTACTTGAGCTAGGAGTTAGTCGGAGATATTAGAAGAGGGTCAGGTCAGAGGAGGGGTGGTTGTTGCCAGGAAAGAAGCAGCCTTGGCAAGGAGGAAAGAGGCCCATGAGAGCTGATGCAGAAGGAGCTGGTGTGTCAGATCATCTGATGGTAGGCGCTGGGATTGTAGGAAACACCGGGGAAGGAGTGATGGTTCAAAGGGGAGAGGGGATGGTAACTTCTATCTTCGAACCAAGATAACTGGGTCTGCCTGCTCTTCGGATCTCTTCTTCGTCTGCCAGGAGAAGAGATGGATCACATTTCTAAGACTGTCAACTTTTTGTTTGAGTACCTAAGGAGAGGGAATTACACAGTTTAAGTGGAGTTTGGCTTTTATGTGCCTGGGAAAATACCCAAATACAGAATAAATCACCCATGTGTTTTGTGTTTCATTTCTAAGTAGATCCATTTTTCAACGTAATTTCTATGACTCACAACCTGAGAATATTTAAATTATAGCAAAACCATTGCATTTGTTTTGTTAAAACGGAGGTGACATGTTTAGGGGAAAAATAACAAAACAAAAACAAAACCGGATTAGATCTATTGAGACTAAAGACCGCACGTTTGTACCTGAGTTTATTTATTCATTTTATCATCTGGAGTACTTGGAGGGAATGCAAAACCTTGCTTGATTCAGTGAGGGTTAACATGAGTGACAAAATAAACATTACAAAGGATGAATTCACTTGGGATGGTTGCTCCATGAAGAATGTTAAAATATCTTCTCTGTGCATTAATTTATAAAATAAAATGCATTCAAACAAATGCAAAGACTAAGAAAACATTTGCTGTGCTCTCAGAACATCGACGAGTATGGGAGAGGACTAACTTATTCACACATCTGGAAGGCAGCAGGAGCCTTAAACTGCTTTGAGAAGGCAACGTCAGTGTGGGCCTATTTATGAAGACAGAAGAACTTACCAGAGCAGGAGTTAGCTACCTATCCAGAGAGGAGAGTCACCCACAGACAGAAGCACCAGCATTTAACCCAGTCAGGACCTGATAGAGCTGAGGTTGCTTTCTTATTTTTACATAATTTTCCTATGAATGGTGATTTTTAAACATTGTTACCTTCTATTTAAACACATAGAGGACAAGAAAAAAAAAAGGCATAACAACAAAAGTCTATCAATTTGTCTAAGTTTTATAAAGCCTAAACGATCACATTTCCTTTCCTCATTTGTCTGTGTGTGTGTGAGCACGCGTCTGCACAGATGAGCGCATGAGCAGGTGTAGAGTTCAGGCATCGACATCAGGCGTTTTCCTCAATTGCTTTCCACCTCACTTTCTGAGAAGGAATCTTTCAGGGCGCCTGGAGCTCGTCACGGCCAGCAGGCTCCCGGGATCTTTTTCTCCTCACAGCCCCAGAGCTGGAGTTGGAGACACATGCCACTGTACGTAGTTTTATCTGCATGCTGGGCATCCAAACCTAGCTCCTCATGCATGTGCAGCGAGCCTTTTACCCACTGAGCCTCTTCCCGATCCTAGGCTGGGAGCCTCCAGTGTAGGAATGATAAATCACAACTTAATAAAAAGGATAGTATCTCTTTTTTCTTTCCAGACAGGGTTTCTCTGTGTAACAGCCCTGGCTGTCTTGGATTCTATTTGTACACCAGGCTGGCCTCGAACTCACTGAGATCCATCTGCTTCTGCCTCCTGAGGGCTGGGAGTAAAGGCTTGTGCCACCACGCCTGGCTCAAGATAGCCTTTCTAATTAAAAGCATTTCCCCTTTTCTGTCGGAAAGAAATACTCCATAAAATAAAAGAACTTTCTAAATCAATGCTGTAATATGAAATTAATTTGGGTCTCATCCTGATTCCTTCCTGACCCCAGCCCGAGCTCTGCAGTTTCCCTGCAGCCTGAACAGGGTAGCACAATTGCCACAAAGTGTCCCCCTCACCATGAGACTGAAGCCAGTGAGCTCTGAGTGCAGATTCAGGCTCCCTACCAGAAGCTGTGTGAATGCTCTCACTGGTCTTATCACTGGTCCTCAGTGTCTTTGCTTATAAAGTGAAAATGAAGTGTTTATCAGGTAAATAGTAAAGATTATGTGAAACTAAATGTGACAATACACGTAATGTACATGGAGTGGTGTGTGTGTGTGTAGCAGATGCACACGTGATGGCCACCGCTGCAATCTAGCATCTCTGTCTTAGCTTTAAGTCCCCGCACGGGTGTACCATGCTATCCTTAATCTTCAGCACTGGCACAGGTCCCGAGAGCTCAGTAAATCTTCGTGGAATCAATGACTCGAATCCAGATGTGAACTGTAACCGTGTTCGGCACACCTGTTTTCTCTCTAGGATGGGTGCACTTTAAAAGGGTGACCTGTATCTGAGGAGCCTGTTGAACTGTAGGGCTGGGCCGATGAGCTCGGTGGCATTGTTTGCTGAGGCTTCACAAGTGGAACCAAAGTCAGGAGAGTGAACTATTACTTGAGAGTGAGCCAACGGTTATTGGGGCCAAAGAAAGTTTATTTAGGACCTTAGAGAAAAACAACACCATCGTGTTCTTCTTTCGAATTTACTTTGCAGACCTTTAAGACAGCCATGGAGTCTTCCGCAAAAACTCCAGCACAGACTTTCCCAAGAAGCAATGTTGCTAATTTGTACTGTATGCAATTAGATCTAATCTCTAGATTGTGTCTGAAGGAATGACAACCGCCCTTGTATTATTTCCCTGCTCTCAGAAGAAAAAAAACAAGCCACCCCATCTGTTGAAATCCTCTATCAAATAAATCTTTAAATTAGGACAAGTATATACAAAAACAGTATACTTTATTTAAAGCTGCCAAATTATTATTATGATAAATTATATTTAATATAGGCAATAGAAGTTTGAGAATGAAAAGTATTTCTATATTTTTTTCACAAGGAAGTCAGATTTAAGAATATGAAGAATTGAACTGATAAGTTCAACTTGGTTTCGTTTTCAAGTTATATTGGATTAAATGAAAACTTTTTCCACTTCTAATTTGGGGCTGTGACATTTCATTATGGAGCCATTTGTTGGCAATTAAGTTCTGTCTTGTCATGTTGTCATTAAGATCCTGAACTCAAAAATGTAAAAATAATAAAAATAGCCCCCCCCAGAAATGAGAAACAAGATGAAACCCAGCACGCAGATCTCCAGGAGACCTGGAAGTCAGCAACAGCTTGGAAAATGAAAAACACTTGGTGCAGAATCCACCACAAGAGACTGTGGTATACGTGCTGCCATCCTCCCACGGGGGCAGGAAGCTGTCAAGGAATCTGAACATTTGGGCTGGGAAGGTTTTACAGCAGGTTAGAGTAATAAAACCATGTTGGTTATGGAGATGAAAGCCTCGGGGGTCATACTTGAGTTTTTAAACAGAATATATACATTGTTTGATGAAACCTATTTCTAAACCTATCATAGTTAATTTCTATTCTAAATGTGAAATTTTAAATAAAAATGAAAAAGGAGATTAATTGTGTTGTATTAACTCAGCATTTGGAAAGTAACTACCCATAACATTTAAATTCAAAAGTTTCCCTGGTATTTTACAACGTAGAAACTGTGTATACATGAATAGCATGTAATGACTCAGTACGTATGTACATGTTTGAGTCATGTTTACATCAAGACACATATGCCTGTCTCCTCAAACATTGTTCATTTCTTTATGCTGAGAACATTTTAAATCTTTCCTACTAAGTTCTTGAGAAATACAATGCATATTTCCTATAGTGTTTCTGTTGGCTATCACATGCTAAAATGTGCTTCTATCTAACTGTAAATTAGCATTCGAAGAGTTGACTGAGAGAAGGAAATATTTTGGGAGGTTTGTGCATACTTTTCCTAATTAACTGTGATAGCCCATAATAAATATAATTTAACTTTTCAAAGAAATAACAAATTATGGACAGAAAAATGGACATTTGGGTTGATGCTCTCCCCTCTGGGGGTCTAAAGCAGCATTCCTCACGATCACCTTACAAACTAAGAAATGAGGGTAATGACGTTAATTAACTTGTCATAGGCCAATTAGTGGTAACATCAGAATTTTAAGTATGTACTGTGGATTAATATTTTCTTCACAGCAAAACAAACTCAGCACACAGAATTGTTAAAGTGAATAGCAAAGCGCCCCGAATTCTACTGTCCAGGCTTTTCACAAAGCATCACTAATGTCTTATATTTTTCTAAAAATTCATTTCTATGTGTTTATATATTTTATATAATAAAATAATAATGTCATATTATATATATTTTATTTATCTATTATATGATCATGAAGACATGATGTCTTCATGCTGTCTCTCCCACAGCAGAGAGCATCAACCGAATATAAATACTTATATTTCTGGCTGTAACTTGTTATTTTTTGAAAAATCAAAATGACATTTATTATAGGCTATCAAAGTTAAGTAGGAGAAGTTTGTACAAACCTTCAGAAATATATATTCCTATCAATCATGTCAATGTATTATGTACATAATATAATGTTATATATAGTATGCATGTAATATATTTTATCTATATAAAATCCATCTGTTTTATGTATCTTTCTCCGACTGTATATATACACATATTTTTTTCTTGGTCTTTAGACTTTACTTCATCCTGATTATCAGCTTGACTGGGCTGAGGTACCCATGCAGTCTCATTTAGGATGTGTCTGTGGGGTCCTGTCCCCTGTCCCTTCCCCCTCCCCCATCCCAATCCCCAGCTGCTTAGGCCAGGAGAGCCCTGACCTAATGACGATTTGAATAGCCTTTAAAGGTCACATCCTGTC
Organism: Psammomys obesus; assembly: GCF_907164565.1. Taxonomy (NCBI): domain Eukaryota; kingdom Metazoa; phylum Chordata; class Mammalia; order Rodentia; family Muridae; genus Psammomys; species Psammomys obesus. Next base: position 19,349,862 of record NW_026585797.1, read on the forward strand.
ATTTGCCCCTTCCTTTGACTCTGTTCTCCTCCTGTCTGTCAGGAGTCTTGAGGCTCTCCAGAGCACACCCTTCTGCCAGGAGACACTCAGCTCAGGTCTGGGAACATGGCAGAAGCTCACTGCTGACTGAAACCTCCTGTGAATATCAATTCCTCCTCGCTGAAGTACTTTCCTCAGCGGTTTTGTAGTAGCCACGGACAGTTTGGCTGACACAGACTCTGACAGAATGTTTGATACTTGCCTTTTAAATTTAAAAGAACCTCCTAAACTGTTGCATTCTAAACCAGAGATTTAGCTCATTATTATGAGTGTATCAGTTATCTGAATTTACTGTAGTTGAATTTACTACCTGAAGTGATTTCCAGGTTCTTCCCATTACATTCTTTTGAGCCAACATCACCAGTTAACAGAGCTAAGTGTTGCCAGTCTCATAGGTAAATGAATATGTTAATTTGTCTTCATTTGCATATAGTTAATCATGAATGAGTGTTGACCTTGTTTTATCTGTAATCACAGAGATCTCTTTTCAGTTCATGAACACTGTCCATTTTCACTGTTGTGTCTCTGGCTGGTCATAATTTTATACTAAGGGAATCATCCTCTGTTTGCTGCAAATTTGCAAATAAGATCGTCCATTATTTTCGCACTTTAACATTCACTTTTCTTCACCCAGTTGACGGCTGCTTCCAGCTCTTTCTTGTGTTGCGTTTAGTTTTCTTCTCCGGGATGGGGGAGCGGGACACATAAATGAAGTTGGTGCCTTTCGCTGCATAGCTCTGTCCTCCCTGTCGCTCTGTGATGCGTGCTTAAAGTCCCTGTTTCTGCAGTGGCCATTACCCATATAACACGTAGATCCAGGGTACATCTGTCACAAATATAGCTACCTTCATTTTTTGATGTATTGCTGTACCAAAAACCACATATGGATAAAAAACTGCCTGAATGTTCTCTAAAACATTTTTTTATAGCATGGAATATATATATATATATATATATATATATATATATATATATATATGAACTGTATGTACACTTGGCTCTATAAATTCTCCAAATTCGAAATGTACAGAACAATCTGTCTTGCAAAAACAATGCATATTCATCAGGACAAAAGCAAGACCTTGTCGGAGAATATCCAGCATGATTTGTGTGCCTGTGTGTCCGTGTGTTGTACATACTTGTTAGTGTGGATGTGCATATGTGTGTGGGGGGGTTGTCTCTGTGTCATATTTTGTTAACTCTCTCTTGCAAATCTGCATGCCCTACACACATGCACACACGTACACATGAAAAGATTCTGAGCAAAACCTTTGCTCCAGGTAATGAATTGGCAGCATGAGAAAAACGATGAGTTGCTTCTCTAAGTAGGGAAATGCACAAGGGAAATAATTGCAATCAGAAAAATGTAAATATGTAGCATGTTGGACTAAACTTAGTATAGTATTTGCTCTAAGTTATGTACTGGATGTGCTTCTCCTTTAATTTTTATGATATACTGAATTTTGATTTGGAGTTCCACTCATAAACAAGTAGACGGAGTTTTGCCAAGGTGAAGAAATTGGCATCAGGTTACAAAGTTGGTGAGTGGCAGAGTTAGGATTCAAAACCCAGTCTTTGCCATCAGCCTGTGCAAACGGTACAACATCCTCAGGGAAACTTGGAGACAAATGTGAGCCAGAATGAGAGGACACATCCAAAGAAATTGGCTCCAGCAGCAGTGAGCTGTTCATACATAAGCTTGAGTGAAGGAGACCGCTGGGAGGCAGAAATGAATGAATGAAATGACGGTGGTAAGAAGATACGTGTATGTAAGAAGGAACTGGGGTCTCAGTGCCTGAGAACGCATGTCAGTGGGACTGTGTGGGTCGAGAAGGCCGTGAATGTCAGAGAGAGTGTTGATTTGTTGAGCTGCCATGCTGGCTCAGCATTACTGGTCAGATTGCCAGTGTACAAAGCACCGTCTTGGAGACAGTGGCTGGTACCTGGAATGCTGTCAGGAGGCAAGTGTCTGAACATCCTCCTCAGATTGCTTCAGCTGCCGTAACAAAACACTTTAGACACTGGAAATTATGAAGAACAGACATTGGCTTCTCATTCTGTACTGTGAGAAGTCTAAAATAAAGGCACTAAAGGGAAGGTCTGGAGGGTTGCCATCTGATGGGTTCAAACAGCACAATAATGGGGGACGCTGCCCGATCTCTGGGTTTGGCTAGTGTCGTACACATCAAACGAAATGCCACAGCAAACCTCCAAGGCACATACCGTCAATACAGCAAAGTTTTATCTGAAAAAAAAAAAAGAGACTTTGGCATTAATAACTGCTGCTCCCTGAACTTGCAGCCGCGCCTTCCTGGTGTGTGGGCATGGAAAGTGTGCGCTAGGATAATTGTATGTCTGGAGTGTAACACGAAAGACCTTCTGAGGATGTCTCTCGGCATGTTCTCAATTTTCAATTTCTAAATAATGTCTTCAGTTCACTTCAGATATCAATGTCTATTTGTTGTAACGTGTTGCCTTTCTTAAGGGGGGTTGCATGTTCGTCTAATCGGGCAGCTTGAATGCTAGAGCTTGTGCACGCTAGAGGCGGTGTTTTGTATTCTCTCTCTTATGGCTCTGACAGGGAATTTACTGAAACAACTGATAATAACTTTCCCAGATCCAGTTAAAATAGTAATTAGGAACAACTTTAGGTGGCAATGTTTCTAAGAAAAGAAAAAAAGGCAACGTCAGGTGGTGTGTGTGAGTAGGAAACATGGATGAACTGGTGACCTGTATTTGTGTTTTCAAAGTTTTTGATTGCAAAAAATCACCAAAGAAAACCAAACCAAACCAAACCAAACCAAACAACCAAACAAAACAGGATGAACCAGCTTGGGAGGAAAAGGAATGTGTTAACTTAGGAAAGATTGACTAGTCTCAGATTGGTGAGAAGGAACAGTAAAGCTTCTGTGGTCTGTCTTTTCTCCGGCTCTTTCTGTGCTGTCTTTGTGGTAACCACTGTGCTGGGTCGTCTTCCCACATGCAGAAACACATCACTTGTGGCTTCTGTGACCTCCTGCTCTAGTCTTTTAGGGGAGCAGACTATTTTTTATAGTTGAAGAAACCCGAGGACAGCTTGATGGGCTGCACAACCATCCCTGAGCTGGTCGACTGTGGTCTGCAGAAGATGGTTTGAGAATTCTGGACTGCAGTAAAGAGTGAATGATTTCCCAGAATTTTCCCCTCCCCACTTCTGTTTCTTCATGCTTTTTCATTTCACCCCAGTTTGACCTCCTGTTGTCACCTCCTTTAGCTGCCAAGTTCATTCTTGTTGGTCTTTAGAAGCCACATCTAGTCATGCTCTGCTTTGATCCTGTTCTTGGGGCGGAATATTTGTGGGATGAAGACTCCATTCATGCTCAGCCCAATTGAATGTATTGTTATGCTCATGTCATCCACTTCAGAGATGAGGGTAAGGCCAGGGCAGGTGGGGGCAGATGTTTCTCCCGCCATCTCCCCATGAACTTGCTGATGGATTCTGCAGAGACCTACCTGCAGTGCTGTCTCTGCCTTGAGATCCCAGAGGCAGCATTAAGAGCCAGCAGACCTCTGGGTGCCCTCTGTTAGAATTTGTGGACTTTCCTATGGACACTAACCTGGGTTGGGGGAGCGGAGTGCGGATAGGGTCATGAGGCAGTGTGCTAGGAGCAAGAACCCACAGGAAGAAAAGTGATGGGAGTTTACAAAAATTCCAGTTCATCCCAGATTCCTCCCATCGCCTCTCCCTTTTGTTTTAAATTTTAATTTATTCAATTGCAAGTTGTTTTTGGAGAGCCCCACTCCGCTCCTCATGTTCCAACAAGCAAGGCACCACATCTTAGGCGAGTAACTTGGAAGAAGGCGAAAATGGAAATTGCTCCAAAGAGCTCCCGTCACCAGTGCCCCGTGGCTGTGCTTACCCCAGTTGGATAGAACGAGAAAGGTACCTCTCCCCTCTTTACTGCCGCATTAAAACTAAAGCAAAACACACGAAGCTTCAGTCTTAGATAAAGATAACATTAACCACAAGGGGACACATGCGTCCGTGTGTTTTCTCTGTTCCAAACAATTGCCGGGGCAGTCATGACCTCCATATAAATGTACAGAGCTGAACATTGTTAATTCATGGTCCAAAATTCAGAACAGGTGATGCAGCAGCTCTCTAAGATCCTCTAATAAATAGTTGCGAGCAGGACATCTTGGAACCACAAAGACATGTTATCCTAGCCCGAGGCAAAGGCAGGGCTAAACCACCGCCTCCTGTTCCCCCTTCTCTATCCTGCTCCTTTTATGTGTCGAAGGTCGCTCCTTCTTCCAAAACGGCTCTTCATTTCTTCTCACAGCCTGTACCCAGGTCTGCAGCAAGTTTCCTTTCTGTTTTGTAAGTAGTTTACTCCTCCAAAAGAGAAATTTTTTTTTGTTTTCCTTTAGGGTTTTGCCCTTAGTTTGTAATTTGTAAATGGAGTCATACTCAGATTCTCCCTGAGCCTCTGGCAGATTTACTGGAGACACACTGTCTTCTTTTGTTCTGTTTAAGAAAATGACATATTAACAGACCAAGGGGCCGGGGTAGTAAGATGGGTAGACCCCAGCACATGACTGCCGGCCTGATACTACTTCTCTGACGGCAGCTTTGTATGCCTGTGGCTCCCTGAAGAAGCTCCTGCTGCCCTTTCTCTCATACGTTCCAGCTGCCTCCAGCTCGGCTTGCGGTACCTTTCATCCTTCCTCCCACTGGTAGTGACTTGTAGCACTGGTGGCTTTCCAATACACCTTCCCGCCACAGCGCATTCCCGTCAGAAGAGGCTTCGGCGTCCGAGCAGTCTCATTTCTCATCTCTGTCTTCCATAAGTATCTGTGGCCCATTGCCTAATCTCTGTGACTCTCAGTTTATAGGATGGAGACAGTAACCTTAGTTTATAGCTATGCAGTTAATATTAAGTATGTAGACCAGATGCAGGAACAAAGACTAATCCTGAGGCTGGTACATGGGAGATGCCGGATAAAGGATAGATACCATTATTCCCAGAATGCATTGCATACTGGCTTGATACTGCATAGAGGCTTGATACTCCTTTCAATGTTTCTCACAACAATTTGCTCTTTTTTTAAGTGTCATTTGAAACTAAAACTCAACTATCACGCTGCGCCATATGCCCTTAGCTCTGTCTCACTATGCCTTGATGAAGCTGTCTTGACCTTGTTCTCATGGCTCCTTTCTGAGTTCTGTTTTGCAGAACTCAGTGCAGACTTAGAACTTTTCCAAGGCATATAACAAAAACCTCACATGGATTTGAGTATCTGGCTGTTGAGATCTTTGTTTTGTCTTGTCTTTGTGGGTGAGGAGAAGCATCCAAATAAGTCTATTAGTATCACAGGTCAGTTCAAACTCAATATGGAAGCAAAATTTTGGTAGAAGTTCTGAACTAGATTTCTGTGCCATCATGGCTAATTTTATAATCCTGTTTGAACCATCACTGTTGTTTAAGCAAAGGAAATACAGTCTCCACCATCAGGGCTTGTAACCTTTTCAAGATGAGCACAAACAAAGCCATGTGCTACCTTATTTCCGTAAGTGGGAGTCGGAAATACACAAGTGGATAAGAGCAAACAGGATCTAATTTAAAAAGCTGAATCTCCTAGCAGCCTACTTCAGACCGCTACTCACTCTATCCTGGTGCCCCTTCAACTGCTTGGATTTTCCTACAAAAAAAAAAACAAAAAACAAAAAACAAAAAACAAAAAACCTGCAGAAAAACAGATGCAATGTCGTAGGAGAAAATGGCTAAAGATGCGTCACCTGAATCTGTAGTTTGAAGTACAGAGAAAACAAGGAGGATGCCGGGACTGCAGCGGCATCGCAAGGATGCCTGTAGCGGAGGCTCACACCCTCAGCCCAGACTGCCATTTCACCCGGGTGTGGAGATGTCTGGAAGGGTGACTTAGCTCATTCTGGGTGGTTTGTATGTTCCTGGCTGAAACAGACAGCTGCTATGGAGGACACTCACAATAATCCGATAGAAACGAGTAGGTTTACATGGACTGTCAGTGCCAATTGCCTTTTCCATTTTAACTAGCTTCATGTCCCCTCCACGATTCAAGAAGTGTCACAGAAGTCCACTTATTGACTCCCAAATTCCAGCCACCCAAATTGTCATTAGGATGCGACCTTTATTGTTAAAATTAAAATATCTATCATTTAGCCTTTCTTCGTGTCCATCCCACACATATATATAAAAGACTAAGACATGATCTGTCATCTCTAGTAAGGTAAGAATAATATTTTGATGTGGAAAAGAGGGAGTCAGAGAATTTGTATCAGTAGACTTGATGTCTATTTTCTATGTGTAGGGAAAATAAACGGGAATAATAACAATACAACGTGAGAGCCTGGAAGAGAGCAAGGAGTATTGCAGAATGAATAAGGGAAGTAGACATGGGCTAAACATAAAAAGAGAAAATGGCTGACGTTCTGCAACTCTCGAAGTAAATACCTGCCTCATCTTCATTGTTACCACCCACCATCATCTCCAACCTCAGGAAAACCTCAGGGTGTCAGTGTCCTTTATGTAACAGAGAGGGATGTTCCGTTGGAGACTGAACCATCACTGCTGCTGTTTCTGTGCTCACTGTGGGATGATAAGGCCCTGTCATTTATGACAGCGTCACTGTCATTTGTATTTGTGTAGGTTGAGCCAGTAATAGAGAGAGGCCATGAGAGCTTGGTCCACCACATCCTGCTCTACCAATGCAGCAGCACTTTTAACGACAGCGTTCTGGACTACGGACATGAGTGCTACCATCCAAATATGCCTGACGCCTTCCTCACCTGCGAAACTGTGATTTTTGCCTGGGCCATTGGTGGAGAGGTGAGGCTAATAGTGATGACCAGCCCATAGACAGTCATTTAATTGTGCTTCTCCTGCATGTGTGGTTCTAGCAGAAATACACTGGTCTCACACAAAATATACATAAAGGTTTACTTATGTGTCTGTTTTAGTAGGAAAGAATTCTTCCCTTAAATGGTTGTATTTGATCTATGCTTTATGAATGGTGTTGTTTCTTAAGCTGAAATGTCTTGGGGGAATGGTTGGGCTTGGGGACCAGACCTCTAAGAGACTTCCACAGGTCACTGTCTTGTGTAATTTTTTTTCCATATTTAGGGCTTTACCTATCCACCTCATGTTGGATTATCCCTTGGCACGCCACTGGATCCTCATTATGTGCTCTTAGAAGTCCATTATGATAATCCCTCACACAAGAAAGGTAAGCCCTTCCTTTGTGTTACCTATCAGTTTTAAAAGGTCATGTAACTATTGTCTGTAACTTAGTTGAAGTGAAGTGGGAAGTTTTATATTAGAAAGTGTTAACGTGTACATTGACCATCTAAATCAAAATGCCTTAAAAAGCAAAACAGACTGACACTGGGATGACAGCCATTAACCAGCAGCCTCCGGGCACACAGGCATATGTGATCACAAATCCTAAGAATACACTCTCATGTTCCCCACCAAGAGGTATGGGGGTAGACAGTTCCCTTCATGATGTAAATTAGTTCCAAATACATGTGTTTAAAAAAACTCTCTCTCTCTCTCTCTCTCTCTTTCTCTCTCTCTCTCTCTCTCTCTCTCTCTCTCTCGTGTGTGTGTGTGTGTGTGTGTGTGTGTGTGTGTGTGTGTGTGCGTGCGCACTGGCTATCTTCCTCAATTGCCCTCCATCTCATTTTTTGAGACAGGATGTGGGAGTTTGAATGAGAACAGCTCCTATAGGCTCATATTTGAATTCTTGATCCCCAGTTGCTGCAACTGTTTGAAAAGGTTTGGAGGTTGTCTTAGTGGAGGATTTGTGTCATTAGAAGTGGGCCTTGAGGTTTCAGAAGCCCACAGCAGCCAGGCCCAGTTAGTTCTTTCTCTTGTGGTTGTTGTTTCAACACGTAAAACTCTCAGCTACTGTTCGCCAGGGTCATATCCCCTGTCACCATGCTTCCCACCATGATGATCAAGGACCAACCCTCTGGAGCTGTAAGCCAGCCCCCAGTAAACTCTTTCTTTTATAAGCTGCCTTGGTCATGATGTCTCCTCATAGCCATGGAAAAGTCATTAAGACACAAAAGTAATTATCTCTCACTAACCTGGACCACACTGGATTTACCAGAGTGGCTTATCAGAAAGCCCAGGGGATCCTTCTGTCTTTCCTTCCTCAGTGCTGGTATTAGAGGCATGCTGGGAATTGAACTCAGGTCCTCATGCTTACCGATCATGCACTTTCTCAGCTGAACCATCTTTCCAGCCTCAAACATTTTTCTTTCTAACTACACTTATGAAAAAGCCACCATCCATCACACTAAAAGCTACTGGCAATTTGTTGTTTGATAGACCCTCAGCAACGGTACTCAAGAAATATCTCTGGTAAAGAACTGTATGATAAGAGGTAGATGTGAGGATGTTCATTTGATTTCTGAACTTACTCATAGCATTTTCCAAAGCAAAGAAAGAAAATCATAGATTCAATGTGAAATCATCAATGAAAACAGTCTTGATTATTTTACTCCATAATTTTTCAGTAAACATTAAACATCAGGTAGGTGTTGGTTCTGTGCCTGAAGATAATATGAGTGAAAAAGATACCCGTTCACCCATGGAAGTGATAGTCATAGCCGTGTATAATGGTGAATGTGTGTAATCCCAACACGTGGGCCCTAAAAGCAAAGGATTGCCAGCGTGGTCTACATACTGAGAAACTGACTCAAAACAAAACAAAAGGAAACATACAAAAAGTTAAGAGTCCAGCAGGAAACAGAAACAATTCAAATAAAACCACGTGTTTCTGCCAGCTGATACAGTGTGAGGGGACTTAATTGCCGACCTAACTAAGCCAGGAGGATGGGGTGGTCGTTTATAAAGGGTTCCCTGTAAAGACCGACTCTTCATAGATACATATCGAGGTACCTGTGGGAAAGGTTTCAATTAATTAAAATTAATTGCAGGTTTATAGATTCTGGATCACATATTCTCCCTCCCGTTAGTCACGTGTCACAGCAAAGAACCTTACACGGTCCACGACATACCCACTCTATATAACTGCCTGATGAGTTTGTTAAGGATTAAGGGAATGTGAATAAACTGTGCAGAGCTAACCTTGAGTTGTTTTCTTGTCAGTAGCTGAGCAGTCTATACCATTCAGGAAGACTTGAAGTCACCCGCAACAATATAAAGTAAAACCAGGGTTACCGAATGTTACAGTGAATGGCTTTAAAGCTTTTGTGCTGTTGTGTGTTAGGTAACTGTGAAACACGCTAGATGACGCAAGCACGTCCTCCGTAGCATGTTGCGTGCTTATAGTCACGGTGGTGATTTGTGTTCTAATTTCTGTTCACAAAGCTAATTCTCATCTTGTACTCATTTCTGCTTGTCCTCCTTTCCTCGTGAGATTTTTCTAACAGAAGTGAATGATCTATCTCAAATGAATGTGAAAACTTCTTAAAGGTGTTCAAATGCACTCTTTGTTACGTGCTCTTGTTACAGGTTTAATAGACAGTTCTGGGCTGAGGTTTTTCCATACCACGGATATAAGGAAATATGATGCAGGAGTGATTGAGGCTGGGCTCTGGGTGAGCCTCTTCCACACAGTCCCTCCCGGGATGCCTGAGTTCCGCTCTGAGGGTCACTGCACTCTGGAGTGTCTAGAGGAGGTAAGCACACTAGCTCATGTTCTCACACATACCGCTCTGAAGGCTCCCTTGCATGTTCACTGAGTTCAATGATGGCTACCTGCAAGGCCATTGCTGTATCTTCCGTAGGGCCCTTGCCTGCCTGTTGTAAATCTCCAAGGCTGGAAGAGAAGAGTCATGGAGGGCAGAATGACCTGTGAGGTGTTTTCTTCCTTCCCGGACCAGTTTTGTTCCTACTTCCTTTGGGCATTCTATGACTTTTCTTCCTTTGCACAGTTTCTTTTTTTTCTTTCTCCATTTCACCTGTCATTTCCATGATTCACTTTGTTTTTTTCTCTTCTCTGCTGTATAGCTTCCTTCACCTAGTAAGAACGAGCAGTGTGAAATAAGCAAGGCAAGCTGTAAGCTGTAGGGTTTCAGCCACCAACCCCATTAACAGTTTTTCTCTTGAAGTGTTTCAATATGGATCGTATTATTTATGAAATACGGGATCCTCTGACCGTGGTGGAGTGGAAAGAACATGCTCTGCCGAGTCATGGAGACCCCGACTCAGATTACCATGACAACACGCCTCAGCTGCAGGCCCAGGGTGAATTATGTAATTCCACTGGGAAAGATGCCCTCTTTTATCTGGGAAAATGGGAACAGCTCCTCCGTTTGAGAATCTGCATTTTCCAGTTGTTGACCTGCTGCTGTACACTTTTCACAGAGGCCCTTGTCTGTCTTTCCATCTCCCAGAGGAAGGGAGGAGAAAGCTAATTTCCGCGGGACCTGCTACCTTTCCCTTCCTCATCCTGGCAAATGCTGATCACAAAGAGAACAGGCGACAATCAAAATTTAGAGTGTTAGGCAGCTCAGGCTTTCCCTGAAATCGCTTCTTCTTTTCTGTCGGCTCTATGTCTCAATAAGGCTGAGCTGTCTGAGCATGCCAACTCACTGGGCTAATGGAGTCCTCCTGGCTATTCCGCAGGCCTTGGGGGCTGAGAGGCCCAGCGGAATCCACGTGTTCGCGGTTCTCCTTCACGCTCACCTGGCGGGCAGAGGCATCAGGCTGCGTCATTTCCGCAAAGGGGAGGAAATGCAGTCGCTGGCTTACGACGAGGATTTCGACTTCAATTTCCAGGAGTTTCAGTATCTGAAGGAAGAACAAACAATCTTGCCAGTAAGCATGCGCACCCTTCCCCAGAGCACGTGTCATGAGGTTTAGCCCCTAAGATGCAGCAGGATCCTGCCAGCCAAGAGAACTGCTCACCGCCTTCATTGTCTTAAAGCCACCCACTGTGGGTGTTGCAAACATCAGAGTTCAGAATATGTTTGATCTGCTTCCCAAACTAGAAACTCACTTTTCCCACCATTCCCCCTGGGGCAATCCCAGTTCTTGATTAAAGAAGGGAAGAAAGAAAAAACAAAACAAAACAAAACAGCAGAAGAGCTCAGATTCAGATCACTGATTCTTTAGGTTGCAATTATGATAATAGCAAAATTGCATGTTACGCTAAGTCATCTTAAAGAGGGGACACATTTTATTAGTTTCGTTTGAGTGGAAAATGAACCTAGGGTAATTCTTCCACCAGAAGAGCAGGGCTGGAGAAGTGGCTCAGAGGGTAAGAGTGCTTGGTGTGCAATCATGGGGGCTTGAGTTCAAATCCTCAGCAGCTTTGTAGAAACTGTGCATAACCCTGTATGCCTATGACTAGCATGTTGGAGGACAGAGATGGGAGGATCAGTGACCGGAAGCATATGTGTATGTACCTGCACACACACACACACACACACACACACACACACACCATAACACACACCCTAAGAAAAGATATCAGACAGTTAATTACTCTTTGCTTTGTGAGCCACTTTGTAGCAAGGGTGGAAGAAGAGAATTGTATGTCTTCCAATAGTGAAACCTTTTCTTTAATTTTATGATGCACTGTCTCCCTTCTAGGCCCATCAAAGTTTATTGTTTTGTTTTGAGACAGGCTTTCTCAACTTGCTGGACTTGCTCTGTAGACCAGGCTGGCCTGGAACTCACAGAGATCCGCCTGCCTCTGCCTCCCAAGTGCTGGGATTAACCATGTGTGCCACCGTTGCCACCAATTTTTTTTAAAGTTTTTTTGACCTGTCTTTTTTCTTTTCTTTTTTTCTTTTCTTTTTTCTTTTTTTTTTTTTTTTATGATTGTACTTTACTCATAACTCTGCCTCATGCTTCCTTTTGGAAATCTTTCTATACCTCAACAGATGTAAGATGTTTTGAGAAAGAGTCATTTGTTGTGGTTTTTCTGTACTGCTCTTTCTCTCCTTGTGTTGGTCTCGCTGGCTGTTCCAGAGCACCCACTTTCTAAGAGGGGCTTCCTTCAGGGCATAGGCAAACTGAGGTGCTGATCTTCCATGAGGAACACCCAGGGGCCAGTGTCAGAGATGCCTGCCTCCGCCCATGAATACTTGTTCCCTGCACTTAACAAGGGGCTTATTTTTCTCCTATCATGTTTGCCCGAGGGATCAACTCAGCCTGTCATGTTTGAGAGCAAGAACTTTTATCCACTGAGCCATCTCACTGGCCCTTTAAATCTGCTTTCAAACTTGTTATTCTTACATAACTTGTGAAATGACACCAGCAGAAATATCTTATCTACATGGTGGAAAAGCTATAAAAATATCGTTTTTATGTGTGTTTTAATGTTCAAAAAGTTGGATAGCACCAAAACAATAAATTTCTATTAATATCCAAGGAAATAACAATATAACTAAAAAGCTTTAAGGATGATAACAGGCAAATAAGCAAGCGAGTCATATCTTACCTAGTATTTCACTAAATAATTCATCTCTACTGAGGACTAAATACTAATTATGTCATCAGATGTTCTCATAAGAGCTGTGTAAACGAAGTGCTATTTTTACTCACTATGCTCAGATGAACACATCGTGTCCAGATTGTTTAGTTCTTTTTTTTTTTTTTTTTTTTTTTTTTTTTTTTTAACCCTAGCTGTCCGGTTAGACTATTGTAGAGTCTGGCCTGAACTTGGAGAGCCCACTTGGTCTGCTTGCTTTTCATTACAGTGACAAACTGGAGTTAAAACAAATCAGTCTTCTGAGTCAATCTGCTCGACGCATTCCCTCAGGCAGGAAACACAGACTGTTGGTCTAATGGTGCATTAGGTAACTGTCACCTGAAGGCTCTTGCTTTTGTTGCAGGGAGATAACCTGATTACTGAATGCCGGTACAACACCAAGGACAGGGCCGGGATGACTTGGGTAAGAAAATGTTATTCTTCCAGTTCATGGAAAGAGAGGGAGAAATAACCTCATATTGTAAAGAAGAAAAATAAAAAGCAGAGTCCCTATCTTGCAACAAAACTCTGAAATACTTGTGCATGAAGCATCGTAAAGGGTGCCGTGTTAGTTTTTATCAGACTTCAAACCTCTGATGGCACTTTGGTAATAACTATGGTGTAATTTATTGGTTCTGTGGAAAAGCAACATTTCCCTTATCTCTCACTTTGTCCTCACCAAATAGACCAAGCATTAACTCATCTCTACATTACTTGGGTCTACTTGGGTGTTTGCTTAGATAAATCCAGACTTCAAAGGGAAGAATAAAGTACATGAACTCAGAGCTTCTGACCCAAAGAGAAATCTGGTCCCAGCAGATTTATTGGAGACTTTTCCACCAAACTTGCAAGAAATAGATGCTTCACACTTTGCTCAGTCTCTTCCAGGAACACGAGTGGAGGTCATCTCCCACCAGCTCATCTTTTGAAGAGAATACACTCTTCACTCTAAAGCATGAACCAGGCCAATATTCACCTTTGGAAAAATATTAAAACACTGCATCCCATTTTATATAGTAATCTACTGTTATACCTGGTTTGGGTTTAGGTAAAGAATATAAAATTGAATTAAGTCAGAAAATGTAGCCTGCTATTCCATGTTATGAGGTTGAAGGAAAAAAAGAGATGATTTCTGTAAGAGAGGGAGAGAAAAAAAAAACATCCTAAAACTTAAGCCTATTACAAGGCAAAGAAAAAGGCAGTAGCCAGGAATACCAGGGAACTGCCTTACCCAGGTCGAAGTTAGCTATAGCCAGTGTTATATCAGATGTTAAAAATCTTTGTTCACAGTTGTAAAGCAGGCAGGAACATTTATTAGTACTGGCTCTGTTGGCTGTTGGGCCAAAATTTCATTGTGCCTTCTTGGGAAAGATTGAAATAAAAATTATAAATATCAAGGAAGAAAAGGTGAGCGAGTAAAACACATCCAAACCTCCCCACAACTTCTACTTAAGAGTAATTGCATTTTAATGTCAGAAAACAATCTTTTGGTTAAATAATTGAAAATAAGTTATGTAGAAATAAAATCCAACATTGGATATGGTGAATGTTGTAGATAAAAATATAAGTATTTGCATGAGACAATAAATAATAGCTAAAGAAATTAAGAGATGTCGTGTTCATGTATCCTATGCTCAAAGTACACATTTATATGAAAATAACCTCATTAAATAACCTTATTAAATCCAGTAACACATACAGTTGAATGTACAGCAATAAAAAATTTTAAAATAGCAATAAAACCCCAAAAGGAAAAACTAAGTAAAAGGAAGAAAACCTTCTATTTAAGGTGGTCTATAATTTATGTGATTCTAGTAAAAAAAAAAAAAAAAAAAAATTAAAGCAACTTCACAATTTAGTGTTTTGGTCACTTCTTAATTATTAATAATTAATGCTTTAATAAATAATAAATAATAAATAATAAATAATAAATAATAAACCTAGCCATCACTAAGATTTTCTCCTCTTCCTTCATTTTTTGTGAGAGCTTTTGCTGTTTTAGTGTTTACATGCCACAGACATATACTTGGAAGAGTGAAGGGTCAAGAATCAGATACTGAAGAGAGTCCTATGGGAAGTGAGCTAAAGCAAGCCTTATTTCAGAGCCTGGGTGGTTTGGGTCCACAGTTAGGATCCCTGCCACAGAACTACAAACCCTACATCTTGAAATCTGGTTGAGGATTGACAGGGCATTCGGGTAAGTGAGGCATTGTGGGTTTTTTGATTTAAGGGTGCTGGCATGATCAACTGCCCATAATAAGAAAAATATAAACGTGTATTTATCATGGATAATGTTCTGCCTGCATGTGTGCCTGCATGCCAGAAGAGGGCACCAGTTCTCATTATGAATGGGTGTGAGCCACCCTGTGGTTACTGGGAATTGAACTCAGGACCCCTGGAAGAGCAGCCTGTGCTCTTAACCACTGAGCCATCTCTCCAGCCCAAATGTGACTTTTTATAAGATTTTTTGCTATCTGTTGTTTAGATTATTTCTGAACCAGTTTTTAAATCCATTAATTCTTCCCTAGGTCATAGCAGGGAAGCTATGTGTTGTTGAATTTTTCTTGTGCACTTCTTACTCCATTTTGCATGTTCAGGATGTAACATCCCCTCTGTCTGGGTTTTCTCTCTCTAGTGTCGCATCTGAACTCTTCTCTCATTTTGATCGTATTTGTCTTTAATTACTTGACTTTTGCAGCCTTTGCTAAACCTAACATCTGTATCTTCTCGTGATTTGTAACCATTGGCTTCTTTTCCTTGAGTAGAAATCATAGTTCACTGTTTCTGTAATAAATTTTGGTTGAAAACTGGTCAATGGAAAATGTTGGAGCAACTCCAGATAATTCAGAGTTGAAGCTTTGATTAAAATATGGTGGAATATCGCCTGCTTCTTTCTAAAATGTGTTGCCTTTCGCCACTGCGGCACACAGCTGCTGACACTTATATATAAAGATAATATCATAAAAATCTCGGATCAGCTAAGAAAACACTCCGGCAGTATGTGGGAGGCAGAGGCGAGAGGGTAAGAAATTCAAAAACAGTTTGGTCTCCGTAAGAGCCTCTCTCTCCCTCACAACCCTGAATATTTCCGTTAAAGTGATTTGTGACATGCAAACATCTCCAGGAACCTCCGGAATGTCTACCGTGGCACACGCTCATACCATATCAGCAGAACGCATAAAGGGCTGCAGTGGGTTATCTCAGAAAGGTATCGTTTAAAGAGATAGAAATAAACTTAACTCGATGTTTCAGTGTATTTTTTGAAGGTGAAGAGTCCTTTAAATTAATAAATTTCAAGCCAGCTACTTAGGAGGCAGAGGCGAAAGAATTGTGAGTTCAAGGGCAACCCCAGGGACTTAGTGAGAGCCGGTATTAAAACTGTTTAAAAACAAGCTCAGTCAAGAGAGTGGTGGTAGTGGTTCCTCCAGCAACCCCAGGGCAGGGATTTGACCCTCATTACCAAGGAGATAATGATAACAAGCCGTTACTTGCACATGAAAAAGATCAAATGTGTTTCAGAATTGGGCAGATCTGCATGACACGCTTGCCCTTGTGTTCTGTGTGTGAGAGCTGGCAGAACTTTGCAAAATAACCCATCTCCGTTTTCAGGGAGGACTGAGCACCAGGAACGAAATGTGTCTCTCGTACCTTCTCTATTACCCGAGGATCAACCTGACTCGGTGTGCCAGCATCCCGGACATCATGGAGCAGCTGCAGTTCATTGGGGTGAAGGAGATCTACAGACCTGTCACGTGAGTAGGCTCCCAGGAGCAGGTGTTGTCTTCACACTGAGGCAGTCATCTTATTTTGGGTGACTTCATGTGCTGCTGGTTGCTTGGAACTCGGGAGACCAAGTAATCTTGGTTGCTGTGTCCAAGATCCTCCAAAACACCCTTGGGATCAGTGATTTCTAGGGAGACCTATAGCATTCAGCCCATAACTGTTCTTGTGGGTGAAGTTATTGCAAGAAAAAGATACAAAAGGAAACAGACAAAGGAACAGGCAACCTTCAGAGCACCCAAGCTCCCAGAGGCCTCTCTGGGAAGCCACATGGAACATACAACCAGTTGCGCTGATGTCCCTGAAGGCAGCTCTCCTGGAGAAGCTCTGTAGAACAGCTGTGCCAGACATTTTACTGGGGTTGCTTCTGTGTTGCTGCCTGCATAGGGCATGCCCAGGTTACAAACTTGACGACACAAAGCAAGTGGTAAGTCAGCACAGGGCACATCAACTGTAGTGCCCGGGCAGGCTGAGCCTTCTGATCATTTAGAGAAAGTTTTATAGCAGTCTAGGATACTGCTACCCATTTTAAGTTTCCAGCCAGTAGCCAGAATTCAACCATGTAGGTAGCCTTTTTTGCCTTGGGTGTGGCCTTTCTGTAGGGTGTGTGTTGCCCTCAAATCTGTGATCCTCCTGTCTCTGACTCCCAGGTGCTAGGATTCTGGTTGTGTGCTTTCATGGGCAGGGAAGAAGAAGGTGACTGGTCATAAAGGCAGCTGATTCAAGCCTGCCCTGTAAACACTGTATGGCTGCGTATCACAGAAATGAGTATGATTAGATATGGAGATTACTCTTTTCCTCTTAAGGTTATGTCCTAGAGCTTTGAGTGATATAACAGACAAATATATGGACCTATATAACATTGAAATAGTAGCCAATGTTATAAAACAGTGAAAAGAAAGAAGGGCAGGATTATCACTTGCTAGCAGAAGTGTCACCTTTCTGAGAAGGTGATTATTTGAGCAGGGACTTGCAGTCTGAGAAGCCAGCAATGGGAAGATAGGCAAAGGGATTGTAGGCAGAGAGAAAAGAGAACCGTGTGTGTGTGTGTGTGTGTGTGTGTGTGTGTGTGTGTGTGTGTGTGTGACGAGCCTGCTGGGTTTGGCTAGGCTAGAGTGAAGAATGGCAGAGACTATGAAGAGGTGGGGTCAGAAGGAGACTGGGCCACAGAGACCATCCTAGAATAGTACAAAACGAAGCTACCGTGGGACAGGAGCAAAAACCATTTGGCTAAGCCGGCAGAGGTGCTCGACTTTCCTAATGTTGCGACCCTTTAATATGGTTCCTCATGTTGTGGTGAGCCCAACCATAAAGTTATTTCATTGCTGCATCATTACTGTAACTTTGCTACTTGTCTGGATTGTGACGTAAATATCTGATAAGCAGGATATCTGATATGCAACCCAAAGGGGTCGCGACCTACAAGTTGATAACCCCTGGGCCAGGGTGACCAAGAAGGACTGCAGGGGGATCAGACGGGGGAAAACAGTAAGTCAGGAATTTACTGTGATTGTCCACTGAAAGCCACGAGCACGGTGGGCCTGGGTAGTGGCGCCAATTTTGACAAGGGAAGTGGTTTTTCGTTCAGATGTCTCTGGGAAAAGAGCCCCTGAATGGCCCTTCGGCTGAGCACATCTGAGGGAGGAGAAAGAGGAACATGAGTTCAGTGAGTGGTCTTGGGACAGAGGCGTGGCCTCATGCCAAGGATATGCTACAGGAGATGCTGAGAGTTTTCTTCCTTTCTTCCTACTTTCTTCTAAGCTCAGTTTTCCTGTATTTTATTTGAAGATTTGTTTTAATTATTTTAAATTATGTATGGGGGGAGGTTATGTGCACAGGAGTGAGATGGTCACACAGGCCAGAGGTTTCAGATGTCCCTTGGAGCTGGGGTTTCAGCTGGTTATGACCTGTTAGACTTGGATACTGGGACTTGAACTGGGGTCCTCTGGAAGAGCAATATATTATCCTCAACCACTGAGTGATCTCTCCAACCCTCTTTCCCAGACTACGTGATTCTCTTTACCCATGTGGTTTCATGAGACTCCCATCTCATTTCTTGCTTATGCTGAGGGCATCTTTCCAAAACCTCATCAGATATATTTGAACCTAGGCTTTCTTCTTGACACATCACATCTGGGGATCAGGTGACTCATTTTCTGCACACATGTTTTCATATTTTGAGAAGTTGCAGGGTGGGACTGGATGCCCCCTGCTTGAATATGTGACCTGTTCCTGCTTGACTTCTCTCTGGTGGGTTATATTACTTTCAGGGAAGACCGTGTCAGCTCTGGGCAGGGTTGTCCAGTCTCTTGCCACTCTGTAGCCTTCTGTCTGTCTGAGAGATCCCATCTGGGCTGTGTTCCTTCCAGTCATTTAGCGGGGTGTGAACCGGATTAGGAGACCTCACGGAGGCAGTTTTCCCACCTTCCTTCATTAAGAATCGGGTTGTGAAGGTCACTGCATGGTGTCCATCTTGGCTTTGTTTTCTTCTTGGTGACCTGCTATCGGCAGTTGTGTTGACCCTTTAGGTCAGTTGCTTGAGGCATAATTTACAATTAAGTGTGCCTGTTAAGACCATTCACAGGTCTCTGAGCTGGATCACTGGGACGATGCCCAATACCTGTGCGATCGGCAAAGACGCTCCACTCCGGCTAGCTGGGACACGAAAAGAGATGGTAATCTCTGTGAGCTCTCGGAATTGTTTGTTTTCAAAGAGTTCCCCAGTTACTCTTGGCCCATCCCTGTGCGATCTCATCCTTAGTCTAGTTGGCTCATCACTCAGGCACATCCTTAGTTTCCCCTACCACAGGCATAGGGAGCTCTCGTGAACCGCCCCCTGCAGTATTCTGCTTTGCAACTCCTAGTGTCTCACACTCCCCTAACTCTGATTTTTTTTTTCTCTTGAATTCATTGAGATTGTGATTGTATTGCTTGGGAATTCTCCTTTTGCGCTGTTATCTAAGGGGCGCCGACAGGCAGAGCTCCGGGCCGAGCACGGTGTTCAAATAGGACACGTGTTCGTTTCCTTCGGGGCCAGAGTTTTCTCCTGCCTATCTTCCAGTCTCCTAACCCTCTGTGCAGCTCTGTTCATGAGCGCTGGCGTGTTTCACAGTAAGTCGGCGTCAGTTACTCCTCGTGGCCAGGGGTGAGAGTCCATTAATGAGCATGGTGTTTGCTTTCCTAATTTTTGACCCTACGTCTGTGTGTGCGGTGGGATCTGTAGTGCTATTCATTCGGCTGTACGGCCCTGGCACCGCTTCGTGGCCTGGGGTAACCGCTTTCCTTCCTTTCCCCCACCTCCTCCTGCTCCCGAGAGTGACTCTAGCGGTGAGACCCTTGAAACAGCAGCGCGGTTCCATGAAAATAAGAAGTCTAACGACTTATAGAGACAGGTTGTTCTCTGCCATCTGGTTTACATTATACGGAGCAGGAGAGGCGTGTCTAAAGCCATTACCTTTTAAATGCTTCACCGAATGAGCTGAATTTACAAACAAAATTGTTTCTTTTTGCAGAGGAAATTAAAATATACTCTATCATTGTGTGTTGCAGTAAATTTTGCTCTTATAGGAAAAGTGTATCTCAGAGTTTAAATTGGATTTGCGCAGAAAAATTTTTCATCAGTATTTAAATATAATATTAATACAGTTTGTTCAGATCAACTACAGTGATTATTGAGATTATCTTTTTTGTTTGTTTGTTTTCGTGTATGTCTGGGTAGACACACCCAGTGGCCAGATGTGTGGAAATGTACTATTTAGTTTCTGTAATTCTCTCAATTCTTCAAACTGGACCCCCCTCCCCCCCCCCCCAGTTAGTAGGGGCACTCATTACTTTTTTTGTTTTTTGCTGTGTTTGTTTGTTTTCTGTTTCAAGATGGGGGTTCTTTGTGTAGCCCTGGCTTGCACTGTAGACCAGACTGGCCAGGAACACAGAGCTCCTCCTACCTCTGCCTCCCAAGTGCTGGGATTATAAGCGTGAGCCACCAAGCCTGGCTTGTACTTGTTCCTTTAAGGTTGTCTGTTTCTGGTGGAAAGCTTAGTCTTTTTCAAATCAATAATTAGCATATTTGCTTTTGCAAGGCTTCTCTCCTTAGGCCTCCAGGGGATAATTTGATCTGCGGTCTTAGAGAAGCTGGAAAGGCTAGGGTGACAAAAGGAAGTTTATTACCAGCTCTAGAAAGAGACAAAGTATAAGGCAAAGAGGCAGAGAGAGAGAGAGAGAGAGAGAGGTGGGGGGAGAGAGAGTGGGAAAGAGAGAGGAGGAGAGAGGAGAGAGACTGTAGTTTTAGTTCCCAGTGTTCAGGCAAATTCTCCAATCTGTGAGCCGTTCTGTTTGCTTGTCTCCCTGCCTTGCCAACTCATAAAGTTACAGCTTTCACCTTTTTTGCTGTGAAATCTCCATAAATATTAATTAATGGCTTATTATAGAATCAAAGCTTCTGGAGTCATCTCTGCAGAATGCTTGCAGTGTTCACTTTGGCCAGCAAAGCAGCACATTTACCACATTAATCACACCAATACCTTAGTAAGTGTTCAGGCGCCCCCTTGTGGGAGTTTCTGGGATTGCAGGCAGATACTTCCCATGGCCCATCTATGTACCTACTGTATTTCCATTTACAAAGTATATTTTTCTTTTTTCAATATGGACACCTTATCTATTTAAGATCAAATGTTATTTTAATATCAAATATAAGTATATATTACATGCAACAAAACTAGCAACAACTTTTAAATGGCAGAATATGCAAATTTAATAGGGGTCTTTCCAGTCAAAGTTTGCTCTACAGCAATTCTGGGACATATGTCACCACAATTTGGTTAGAAAGTGCTATTGATTTTAGGAAGCTACATGATATACTTAATGTAATGTGATGCAGATTGCTTCCAAGTTACAGTACTTAACTTTAAAGACTGTGTGACATAATGCGTTTAAGACTGCACACAGATATATTGACTTTAACCAGGGTGGGGGTGAGGGCTGAGGAATAAAAGCCCGTTCAAATATTTCCCACTTTTCTCATTTTCTCACTTAGAAAGATAGAGAAAAAAAAACAATTTTCAATTTTGACATGAAAATATGACTTTCATAACCCTTCCTCTCAGATTCAGAAATTTTGTCTGTCTTGTTTATAAAGATAACAACCCATGTGCCTGAGAGGGCTGCTGAGCTGAGACAGAAAGTGGCGATAAAAAAAAGAGCATGGGGTCAGGACGCAGTATGTGAACTGTGGGTTCAGTGTCTGGGGGCCACTGTCTGCGATTACTGGTGGCCACCCAGCATCCTTTGGGGCGGTCAGAGTCTGACACCCTTGGCCACCCGTGTAACAGCAGTGGATTGGTTAATGTAAAGCTTTGGATTTGTAAATAGTTTATACTCCTCCTTTTCTAGAAATCAGTAATGTACAGCATTGAAAGGAGCCTTTCAAGCTGGCTCAGATCCTCTGTGTATCATCCTCTTCTTCCTTCGGCATTTAGACATATGTCTTTCCAGCTTTTTCTTTTCAGGGTACCCATGAAAGCAGAGTATATTGGGTGTGAAGTATAATTTTCTCAGTACATGTTTTTGAGACAGGGTCCCATGTAGCCCAGGCTAGTCTTGAATGCACTGTGTAGTGAAGGTTGGCCCTGAACATTGTCTGCACCTGCCTGTCTGTTGGGTGCTAGGGTTATAGTCAGAGGCCTCCACATACGGTGTCAGTGCAAACTTTAAGCCACTGATTCAGAACGAAATCTTTAGTGTTTGTTCTCTCAAGCAACCAGAGCAGGACAGCTTGCTGGGGAGGCATTGCCACTGGGCACTCTAAATTTTATACCTGGTACAGTAACTTTCAAGAACCTACCATTAATGGTGTTGTCCTGTTCAGACATTAATACTCACCAGTTATGTTATAATGTTAACTGAAATTCCCTAACCCTGGGAAAGCATTCTGAAGCAAAATAATTTGCCTAAGAGTTGATAACCACTTTCAGGATTGATTCCTTTGCTCTGGTGGATGCACCCCACCCCTGCACGGACTTAGTGGGTCAGACGGCCTCTGACATGAGCTGATTGGCCTGCTCGTTGATCACCTCCCCCTGAGGGGGGAGCAGCCTTACCAGGCCACAGAAGAGGACAATGCAGCCACTCCTGATGAGATCTGATAGACTAAGATCAGAAAGAAGGAGAGGAGGACCTCCCCTATCAGTGGACTTGGGGAGGGGCATGCATGCAGAAAGGGGAGGAAGGATGGGATCGGGAGGGGAGGAGGGAGGGGCTTATGGGGGGGATACAAAATGAATAAAGTGTAATTAATAAAAAATAAAAAAGTTAAAAAAAAGGAAAGAAAAAGGCAGGAAGTCCGGAGGTGCTGTGTTGGGCGGGGTGGAGAGGCAAAATGGCACATATATGATAATATTTTGTTGTACATGTGTGTGAAATCCTCAAGAATAAAGAGAACTTGAGCAAAAAGAATCACTCTGAAAACAAAACATAGCAACAAAATTGGATCAATGTGTGGAACTGAAAAATATAAATAAAAATGATCTATGATAGCACCTAAAACAGTAAAAAGTAATACCCATTTCCATCTAAATCAGATGAATCACTATTTTAAAAGCTTCCTTATTTGTTCGCTGGAGAGACCATTCAGCTCTTAAGAGCACTTGTTCTTTCAGAGAGCCCAGGCTCACTTCTCAGCACCCAAATGGCCGCTCATCCATGACTCCCCAGTTCTAAGGAATTCGACCCTGACTTCTGACCTCCCTTGACATGAGGCATGCATGTGGCTCACCTACATATATGAAGCCAAAACACTCATACACATAAAACAAATAAATGTAAAAGAAAAAAAAATATTCTTTATTTGGAGTGGCTTTCTAGTAACAACTGTGTCTCTGGATGTTTTGTGTGGGATTATTTTTATATGTAAAAAATGAGCAAGCATGAAGTCTATGTTAAAAATGATGAAAATTACAGGAAATGTACTGTAATGTAATGTACTGAATGCAATAATGTGATTACTTAATTTCAGGACATGGCCTTTCATTATCAAAAGCCCTAAGCAGTATAGAAACCTCTCTTTCATGGATGCAATGAACAAGTTTAAATGGACTAAGAAAGAAGGGCTCTCCTTCAACAAGCTGGTCCTTAGCCTACCCGTGAACGTGAGATGTTCCAAGACAGACAACGCAGAGTGGTCGGTGAGTGCAGCTTGTTCGCCTCTGGGAACCTGCCTCTCACCATTCCCCTTGATTGCAGAGAGCGAAGTCTAAGCTTCGGGCAGCCATCCGTGTGTCAGTGGTGCCGGTGTCCTTCCATGTTTGATTGGGGAATTTGTTCGGTGATCATTTGAGATGACGGACAACCCCTGATCCCTGAGAACTCTCCTTGAAGAAAGAAATTTATTCTGAAAATGGTGAAGTGGTGATTCATAGGGTGGCTTTCGAAACCACGGGGACCTACTTAGAGCTTTCTCCGAGGCATGCCTAGTCCGTTTACTCCACTCCTCTCTGCCAGGGCTAGCGTTTCTGCCTCCTCCGATGCTCAGCCTCTTCACCAAGTGCAGCCTACACCCCTGTCTCCAGCAGAGGCAGAGGTGGCTAGGCAATGTCTTAGCTGGTTTATTGCTGTGTTAAGACACTGGGATGACGTCAACCCAGAGCAGCGGTTCTCAACCCCGTGGGTCGAGGTCCCTTTGGATGTCCTGCATATCAGATCTTGACGTTATGATTCATGACAGTATCAAAATGTCAGTTATGAAGTAGCAACGGCATAATTTTATGGTGGGGGTCACCACAACTTGAGGAACTGTATTGAAGGGTCGCAGCAGTAGAAGGTTGAGAAGCACTGATGCAGAAGGAAGAGCTTATTGGGGTCTTACTGTTTCAGAGGGTGGCTCCATGACCATCGTGGTGGGGAACCTGGCAGCAGGCAGACATGGAGCAGGAGCAGTAGCTGAGAGCCAACATTCGTATCAGGAGTAGGAAGCAGAGAGAGAAAGAGAGAGAGAGAGCACTAACAGACCTCAAAAATCTGCTCCCAGTGACACACATGCTCCAGCAAAGCCACACCTTCTAATCCTTCCTAAATAGTTCCATCAGCTGGAGACCAAGTATTCAAGTGTATGAGCTATGGGGGTCATTCTAATTCAAACCACTGAAGTGAGCTAGGCCACAGCCTTGTTCTTAAACAGCTGCTCACAAGAACTGCCTTTTTCTTTTTCAGATTCAAGGGATGACAGCGCTGCCTCCTGATATCCTAAGGCCTTACAAAGCAGAACCTCTGGTGTGCAGGATACCAGCTGCCTCTCCCCTGCTTGGCATTTCCTCTCTCAGGTTGCTGGCGTGCTCTCTACTTCTTGGAAGCGTGCTGAGCACCCAGGGCTGGTGACTGCTGTCCATGGTGACCCTGGAGTCTGGAATCTGACACTGTCCTTTAAACCCAGGTTGAAGACCGTGTTCACATTGGGCCTGAAAAGATGAGTGTGAGGAGCCTGGACACTTGGATTTAGCACACTCCTTCCATTTTCCTCTCCAGGCTGCCTGAGCGATGCCACTGGGCTCTCCGGAGTTTCCTCATAAAAGTCAATGCTCTGTGCATAGGAATAGGAGAATAAAAGGGACCTAATGTAACCACTCTGAAAGTTCAGTAAAGAAGAATCTTTAATTTGTTTTTACATTCCATGTTATTATTGTTCAACCCGACCCCATCCTTCTCTTCACAAAGAAGTGTACTTTAACAACACCAAAGGAATTACTCTCGCTCTAGTCTACTCACCTTCCTTTCAAGGTGTCAAGTGCAAGTGTGAGCACAATCTTTTTTTTTTTTTTTTTTTTTTTTTTACATTTTCCAGTCCCTGTGTTTTCTATGACTTCTTCATGGCCCTCTGACCTCAGTGCTTTGCAGTGGTCCCTCTTTTGTTTTCCTGATTGTCTGAGTCTGTTGATACCCAAACCCACATCAAAGTACCTCCTCGTCTCTGCAGCCCTGCTCTGCTGAGTCTTTTTCTTAATCTCTGTAACTCTTCTAAAAGAATGAGATTTCGGTAAGTGTGGAGATGGTGGTGGTTGGTTGCAGACTAAGAAGGAAGTTCAGACAGCTGCAAACCTCTTTCCCTGAGGGCTTCTAGAGGAGATGAGATTCCAAAGCAGGGAGGAGAGTGTGAGCTGGCAGGAGGCAATGGGGCCTGCGAGCTTCCTCACCACTGGGCGTTTCACATCGGCTCAATCTGAGTCATATTTCCTACGATAGATTTATTTTTGTATTAGTTAATAAAAAATATAAAGTTGCCGCCAATTGAAGATCTTATCATCTTTTGGTCCTCTTCGTATTACCTAGTTAAATCTTGTTAAACGTCCTGTGTTCGTCCATTAAGCTGGATGTATCCTAGAACCTTACTTGGCACTAAGTTATGAAAGGAAACAAATAACACTGGTGAATAAATAAGTTGGCAAGTGGACGACTAAAATGAAATACTTCATGCTGTCTGAAATACAATGTATGTCCCAAACTTACATATAATAAAAGCATGTGTCAAAATTTTTTTTTAAAAAGTAAACTTTTTGTGTAGTATCTTATATGGTCCATGAGAGAATCAAGGCGTTGTATACTGCTATCAATAAAATCAGCTGGAAAACTGCTTTTTCCACTTTAAGCCCTTTCTGTCTTATAAACGTCATATTGTCATTTAAATAAATATATTTTAGATTGTTTGCTCCTTGACTCAAAGAATTTTTACATTTGAGAAAATAGTGATGTATCTTGTGGTTCATTTTACTCACTTTCATTCGTGTGAATGGTTTATATTAGATTCTATGATATTTTTTTTCATTAGAATTTTTGCATGAGAAATATGATCACCCAGATACCTCCTGTCTGAAATATCATGTTCACTTTTACTTCAGGATTTCTGGGCCTGAGGTATCAAAACCAAATGGTTTGCATTGGAAACGAGTCAGTACTATATCCATTGCCATTGTTCTTGCTTAGCGGGGAAGGTGAGCACAGCAACCACAAGGGAAGCATGTGAGGAGTCAGCTTACGAGACCTCTTTCCGCTGGCGTTGCTGGGCACCAGGTTGGACCTGACATTCCCCTCGGGTTTCCTATGCCTATACACGGCTTTGAGGAATCATATGTATGCTGGGACTGGGGAGATCAGGTAGTGAGAATTCCACACAGTACTTACTATGTTCTAAGCTGTTTGATTTGGTGCTAAGTAGTCCTCCTTAAACTGTCCTCGCTTCTTTTCCGTGGTCTTCATGATGCTGCCTTGGGCTAAGCCAACACAAGCTGCTTCCTAAGGTTGTAGGAAGCCAAACAGATGAGGCGACCTCTGTTTTGATCTTGAGCTGCAGTGCATGTGGGGGAGACATGAAGATCAGAATTCATCGTGGTGGAGGGGACCTTGAATGGTCAGACTTTTCTGGAAAAGTGTAGGTGGGATCCCAGCAATAATAAGACTGCTGGACTCAGCTGGGGCAAATAGACTGAGCAGCACTGACCTGCCCCTAATGCTAATGGCTGCAGAGACCAACTGAAGAACATTTGGAGCAGAAATAATCATGTCATACAGTGCATAAAGGCTATTTCTGCTTTTCTATGTGGTGGCCGTCATCTAACTTTCTTATAAAAAATTCTCATACCTCTGGGTATCTCTCTACAACTGATTCAATATAAAAGGAATTAGGGGAATAATTGTGTGCATTTCTATGAATTTTGGTGAATATCTGTAGTTGTTCTTAACTTTTCCTCAAGGATTTTTGACATCTAACTATTTATTTACAGAGAGGACAAATGTTTTAAGTGTGATAAAAGAATAACAGTTGTAGTGCTAGGATTAAGGGTTCAAGGGTTCATTGTATTATTCTTGCAATTGTTTTTGTTTGGAAGTATTTCAGAATGAGAAGTTCCAAATACAAATTAGAGAGCAGCACAGCAATGTTGACTCAACCAAGGCACACACAGGGAAGTGGGCCTCTGCCCTCTAAAGTGTCCCTACCATTGGGGGTAACAAAGGAAGAGGTTATGCAGTGTGCTGAGTCAGACTCAGCGCTGTTTCTGGCCTTTGTGCTAGATGTACAAGCAAGTAGGAGAGATGACTGGCTTCCAGGTTTTCCACTTGTCACTAAATGAATGAGTTACCTGTTTCAACATCTAAAAAGGGAGAGTTAGGGCAAATAATCAGGAAAGAGAAATAATTCCAAAAACAAAAAATCAAGGAAGAATTACAGTTGGGAATCATTACAAAATAAACACACAGAGGCTTCCCTCTGGTTATAAACCTAATGTGTGGCAGTGTTGATACACTAAGGAAAAAAATAGAAAATATGGTGAATCCGAGAAAATGTATAATTTTCAGATGTGCATGCTTCTAGTATATGTCCATGAAGGTACATATTTAGAAGTTGATAGAAATGCTAGGAAACATTAAAATTTGGAGCAAATTAAAAATATTACTGTTTTAGTTGCAGAAAGGTTATTTTGTACTTAATAGTTTAAAGGGCCTGGCCCATTTTGTGAGTCCCTTTCCTTCCTGTAGAGAGCCAAGGACCCAAGAGTTCTATGCTTTCATCATCCTTAGCACCCAAGGATACTCTGCATCTAGCTGATACTGGAGAAAGACTACAAAGAAGGGCCATACGTCATCTCACTTGCGCTCTAGTCATTAAAATTAGTCATGTGTCCTCATTCAAATGTAAAGACTGGGAATATAGTCTCTGGTACCTAGACAGTGATGATTCCAAGATGGAAAGACATCCTGGATGAAGCATATGTGCTAGCAAAAAAATTGATTTTTATCAAGTCTGGCGATTCAAAGGTTTTTGAGTTCTAGGAAGAACCACCACACTATATCAATTCTATATTTTGCAAAATAGAATCCAAACAAATAGTTTTTATTGTTAATTGTGTTAACTGCCTACTTAGCTGTAGACTCTCAATGAGTGTTGATATAAAAAACTGAACAAAATTAGGCAGTGTCTGCACCACGATGACAAGAGCCTTGTAATGAAGCTCATAACTTAGTGAATCGAAACTTATCATCAAAAGGTTATTTTTGAAAATGGGTAGATTTGGAACAGATGTGAATCCTTTAAATTGAATGAAAAAAGCTTTAGGAACAACCTTCTTCATCATTAATTTTCCCAAAGATGCTTTGAATCACTAAACTGATTGTGATCGTTGTGATCTTGATTGGCAGTCCAAATCCCAACAGAGTCAAATTGATGCCCAATGAGCAGGCAATCCTTAAGCAAATCGACTCAGGGAAGAATCTGTTACTGCTCACATGAGAGCTATGCTCTGTGGAAAAGGAGTAGGGTGAAAATTATTACAAAATACACCATGCCAACTATAGAATTTCTGAGTATCTGATTATGCCTTCCAAGTCCTTGAGAATTTGCGTACCATGAAAGGTCTCCCAGACTCACTGGCCACTGGACCAATGGTCAAGAGACAACATTTGTCAAGGAACATGGTCTGGGATACAACTTTTTGAGCAGAGCATATCTATATTTCTATAACAAATGTTTAGGTACTTCCAAACTTCCTGGGAAAGTACAAGTTCTAGTCTAGTCAACATAACTCTTCTGTTTGTGCTCACTGATTCTTTACCACTCTGTTTTATCAAATTATTAAATAACCTATTGTTTTAAAGCTAGAGTGGTACAATTTATAAGGAGAAAGGACTTTACTTTTTTTTTTTCCAGATAGTTTCTCTGTGTAGTCTTGTCTGTCCTGGGCTCACTTTGTAGAACAGCCCAGCCTCAAACTCACATGTGCCTCTGCCTCCTAAGTGCTAGGATTAACAAAGAATGTCACAGGGATACCAGCATGTAGAGATTTATGGTCTATTACAAAAGATGGAACTGGCTACAGGATGCTCTTCTTGAGAACCTGTGACTGGGTCACTCCTGGTCCCGAAGGGAGAACCTACTAGTATTATTTTGTTAAATTGTCACAGGGTCAAACTGGAGGCAGATTTGATATGATCTGATCTAAATATGCTCTAAATACATTGTGTAGATGTGTGAAAATAACAAAGAATATGTTTTAAAAAGGATATACTTTGGCATGAGTTACATGGTATGAATGGGATATTAAGAAATGTTGACAAGCCGGGTTTGGTGCACACGCCTGTAATCCCAGCACTTGGGGAGGCAGGGGCAGGCAGATATTTGTGAGTTTCCTTCACAGTCTATAAAGTGGGCCCAGAGTAGCCAATACACAGAGAAGCCCTGTCTCAACAAACAAACAAACAAACAAACAAACAGAACAACAACAACAAAAACCAAAGAAATATTGACAAATGTGGCTAAAGATGCTTGGAAAGTTTCAGCACTGTAAAGACTACTTCCACCCACTGAGTAGTCTGTGTCCCCAAGAGAAAGTTGTAGTTTAAAAGTATGCATTATTCCTCAACAGTGGAAGAAAGGAATCCCAGGAGATCTATCTGAAGCAACTCTTCCACCTGTTCTCCCTTTTGTCATTTTTATCAGCCTTCTATCACTTAGGGAAAAGGGTTCCCAGTGGTTCATTTGGTAACAGGTAGCTGAGTCAGTTCACCACAAGGAAGCCATGCTGTAGCCATTGGCGACAATTGTTTGCTTAGGATTCCCCTACTTGTCTTTTGATTAACAATACTCAGAGGACTTTGTGGTCTCTGCCTATGATTCGTTTAATGAAATCATTTGTTTCCCAGTTTCGCCAAGATTTGAAGAAGGGTTGATGTAATATGAAAATAAAGAGATATTGGGAAAGGAGTTCAATACTGGAAAGGATACTCTACAGAGGGAACAAGCGTGAACTATCCCACGTTCCCCAGCTGCTCATTGAACACTGCCACCGGAGGAGCATGCCTGTGTATAATAGTTTAGAATTTGCAAAGTTATTTTTCATTGCTTCTCGTTTAACATTAAGGCTGCTTTTCTAAATGAGTGTTTCTCTTCAGGAAAACTCAGCATACGGCATGCTGAGCTGCAATGACGAAAGGAGGCTCAAGTTCTAATCCTTTTACAACCTATGGGTAAAGAAGCTAAGTGAAAAATTGCAGAGCCAATGACAACCATAAATATCAGGTCCAAGGGAATTGGACAACACTTTCTAAGGAGTATTTAATGACTGGCTCTTCACAGCTTACATCTTATGCTTCTGAGAAGAATAAACAGAGTACCTTTTGCTCTCTTTACTCTCCTGTAAAGAGTCTGCTTTTATTGACGCTAATAAAACCTGAGAGTTACTTTGTCTTCTGAATGATTTATTTTTCACGGAGATTGCTTTACATTTTAAATCTTTTTTCTCTTGCATATTTGATTGATGCCCTTACTCATAATTTTGACTGCTTCATAAGTTTGCTTCAATAATTAGGCTCTACCTAGAAAAACAGATATTTCCAAATAATCTTCCTGAGTTAAATGGAAGATAACTAAAAGTCTGATAGCTAAAAATATGGAAAGATACCAGGCAAGCAAGATGAGGAGAGAGTAGTTAGTTACATTAAAGGAAGATCACAACAATGACCAGCTGGGCAAGAAAAGTAGGGATGTAATAGCACACACATATCTTGGCAACAACCAAGAGTTCTCTAAGTGGTTTAAGATCTACTCAACAAGAGGAAAAACAAGTCTGGTATTGGAAGCCTATCCAACTACTCAGGGCTATGGAAGTCATGGAGAAGAATCTACAATGATGACTTTACTAAACCAGCATAATCCATAACTGCTTTCTAAATATTTGTTCTTATACCCACAAATAAGTGTAGTTCTCACCCTTCAACTTCCCTTTGCAACAGATTGAGACTATTTCAGAGACTATCACTATTACAGACTATTACAGAGAACCACAGCCAATTAAATGCAGACGTATGAAGCTTTGCAAGTCCAAATGGATACATCTACAAACAACCCCCACATCTAAGGTTCAGAGAACACTGCAGGGCAGATAAGGTAGAAAGATAGTAAGAGCTAGAGGATCAGGGAGTTTTCTGTGAGAGCGTGTCTCTTAGTAATTTCAGAAGCTACACCAATGAAGCTTTATCAACATGACTACCCAAACATGAGCTGAACAAGGACAACAACAGTAGATATGCCAAAGTATACAGGAAAAGATGGCAAGGACTCAACTCTGGATCAACTGAAATGACATGCAAGTAACATTATACAGAGGGAGCAGGTTATATTTCATGTCCCATGCTCCTGGACATGGGATCTAGCCTTGAGTGCGGTTTGTATACTTAGTGAAATTCCATTGGAGAAACCAATTACTCTTTTGCAAGAGGTTGTTAATTAGAGATATATTCTTGGCTGAGGACTGGAACACATGGCTACTTCCCCGTGTCAGCCCAGGGACACCATCTGGTTTGGACATGTGCAGGCACCGTGCATGTTGCCATAGTGTCTGTGAGTTCATATGTGCATTGGTCCTGCTGTGTCTTAAAGACATTGTTTTATTGGTATCACCCGCCCCCTCTTATAATCGCTCTGCCTTCTCCTCCAGATAGCTCCCTGGGTCCTGTGGAGGGAGGGGCTTCAAGGAGACATCCTATTTAGGACTGACTGTTCCAAGGTCCCACTCACTTCACTCTGTCCAGTTGTGGGTTTCTGTATTAGTTCCCATCTCTGGTAGGAGAAAACTTCCCTGATGATGGCTGATGGAGACACTGATCGGTGGATTTAGCAGAATGTTGTCAGAAGTCATTTTATTGCTTTAGCAGAACTGTAGGTTTAGATTTTTCAAACACCTACTTTATTTAATGTCCTTAAATGCCTCTACCTCTCTTCCCATGCTCCAACCTTAGGCAGAAGATTAGTAGGGAAAGGAGATGTAGACCTCTTTTAGGTACTTCCTGCTGATTAGGGTCATTGGGTTCTTTGAGGATATAGTAATCTCAGTGGCCAGGATACCAGCAGTCCAGTCAGTGAAGTATCAAGCCACAGCAGCAGCAGCAGCAAACAGCAACAGAGGTGGTAGCACTCAGGAGAAGGGACAAGACTCCACCCAAGCAGCATGAAAAGTCCTTCGGAGCATTTCTCTCTGCAAAAACCAGCAAAGCAATGCTAACTGTTTCAAAGCGTAATGATGCAAAAAGCATTGTCTCACTGTCTGGGAGCCTCTATTCATCCCTACTCAGGGTCCACATAAGGATTCCAGCTGGCAAAAACCAAGCGCCTCGAAACCAAAACAACAACAACAAAATTCACATGGCACAACTTAGTTTCCAAAGGAACCAGAAGCTTTCACTTCACAGAAGAATAGTATTTAGTTTTCCCCTAGGTTCACAACCAATTTAGTCTCAGATTTTTGGCCACCCTAGCAATGTGAGGCATGTATTCCATCTCATGCGTAATCCATAAGCCAATCAGATAGTGGTCGGTTGTGTCCACAACTTGGTACCACTATTCCACCAGCGCATCATGCAGGCAATTGCCATTGTAGATCCAAGGGTTTTTAGCAGGGTTAATACCTTTCTCCTTTGGTAGTATGTGGGGTACCCTCCAATTACATGGACACTCATCAGTAAGGAAGAAGGCTGTATTCGG
Source organism: Psammomys obesus (assembly GCF_907164565.1). Classification (NCBI taxonomy): domain Eukaryota; kingdom Metazoa; phylum Chordata; class Mammalia; order Rodentia; family Muridae; genus Psammomys; species Psammomys obesus. Next base: position 19,382,665 of record NW_026585797.1, read on the forward strand.
CCCCAGGACAACTCCTCTATGCTCAATGAGATCTGTAACTGTTGTCTTCAGCAACAGCACTTTGCCATCCGTTTATGGAAGGCAAACAATAGCCTTGGCGATAGTTTGAGTCATCTGAGGGGCTTCCATGGGGTCCTTTGGCCAACAACTCAATTAGATGTAATTCATTCCCAGCACTGGAAGTTTCCCTAGGTGGTGAGAGATGTCTGGTTGGGGCTTTGTCTCCCTGGTATTTGATGGTTTCACTTAGATTTCTTTCGTATACAAACGTAGTTTAAAAAGGGTCTACTGTAGCAGTTTCCATATGGTTCCTCAAAATAACCCCCCAGTGTTAGCACCTCCTCCCCATATGTCCTCCCTTCCCCTCTTCTTCCCATCCTCCCCATTTACCTTTAATCTTCCCATTTCAGTCTCCACTCCCCCTTTCTCTCTAACTATACATTCTATATCCCCCTTCCTTGAGAAATCCATCCTTCCTGCCCTAGTTCTTTACATTATACCTAACCTCTGTGGTTAGGTATAATGTATAATAGCAGCATCCATATCAAACACTTAAAAGCTGGCATCCACATACAAGAAAATACAAACAATATGTGACTTTGTTGTTCAAGGTCACCTTACTTGGGATGATTTTTTTTTTCTAATTATATCCATTCCCAGAAATTTTTGTTGTTGTTGTTTTTCTAAACAGGTGAATAATATGACATGATTAAAATGTACCACATTTTCCTGATCCTTTCTTCCATTGATGGCCATGGAGGCTGTTTCCAATATGGCTATTATGAACAGAACAGCAATGGGTTGTTGAGAAAGTATCCTTGTAGTCCTTTGGGTATATGTCCAAGAGTGATACAGCTAGCTGGGTCTTGAGGTAGATCAATTCCCAGCTTCCTGGGGAACTCCTCCACTGATTTCCACAGTGGCTGTGCTAGTCTGTTGTCCTACCAAGAATTGGTGAGTGTTTCCCTTAACCCATAGCCGTACCAGCATGAGCTGGTCTCATTTCCTTGATCTTCACCATGCCGACTGGTGTAAGATGAATCTCAAAGTAGTTTTAATTTGAATTTCCCTAAAGACTAAGGGATGTTGAAATTTCTTTAAGTGTTTCTTAACTATTTATGTTTCATGATTTGAGAACTTTGTTTAGTTCTGTACCCCTTTTTTAAAATCAGGTTGTTTTCTTGATTTTTAGTTCTTTATATATTTTATATATTAACTATCTGTCAGATGTGTAATCTGTAAAGATCTTTCCCCATTCTTTAGCCTGTTGCCCTGTACAAATAATGGTGTTCTTTGATATGCAAAGCATTAAATTTCACGAGGTTATTAATTGTTCTAGGTGCCTGTGTTATTGGTGTTCTACTCAGAAGATCTTTTCCTGTGCCACGGAGTTTAAGGCTATTTCCCACTTTCTCTTCTATTAGATTCAGTATATCTGGCCTTATGTTGAGATCCTTCATTCATTTGAAGTTGAGTTTTGTGCAGGGTGACAGATATGAATCTATTTGTATTCTTCTACATGCAGACATCCACCATTTACTAACAATGCTGTCTTTTTGTCCAGAATGTATTTCTAGCTTCTTGATCATTAATCAGGAATCCATAGGTGTCTGGACTAACATCTGGGATTTCAACTAAATGTCACTGATTAACGTGTCTGTTTTTATGCAATACCATGAGGTTTGTATTACTATAGCTTTGTTGCACAAACAGAACTAGGATGTTGATATCTCCAGTGGTTCTTTTATTATTCAGAATTGTTTATCGAGTGTGTGTGTGTGTGTGTGTGTGTGTGTGTGTGTGTGTTGAAGCAGAAAATTGTCCCTTCATTTTCTCTGAAGAATTGTGTTGGATTTTGATGGCTATTGTGTTGAATCTGTAGATTGCTTTTGGTAGGATGGCCATTTTTACTATATTAATTCTATGGATTCATGAGCATGGGAGATCTTTCCATCATCTGATATCTTCTTCAATTTCTTTCTTCAATGTCTTAAAGGTTTTTTTTTTTTTAATCATACAATATTTCACTTGCTTGTTTAGAGTTAGCCCAAGATTTTTTTTTTTAGAGGATATTGTGAAGGGTGTTGTTTTCATGATTTCTTTCTTGACCCATTTGTCATTTGTGTATAAAAAGACTGTTAATTTCTATGTGTTAATTTTGTATCCAGCTACTTTGTTGAAAGCGATCATCAATTATAGAAGTTGCCTGGTGGAGTTCTTAGGGTCATTTGTGTAAAAATTAATACAGTCTACAAATAAAGATACATTGTTTTATTGCTCTAGCTAAAACTTAGAAGTACTAACCAGATAAGGTATGGAGAGAATGGGTGTACTTTGTCTTATTCCTTCTTTTAGTGGAAATGGTTTAAATTTCTTTCTTTTTAGGTTAATGTCAGCTGTAGGCTTGATTGTAAACTGTCTTTACAATGTTGAAGTATGTGCCTGAAATCTCTAGTCTCTCCAGGACTTATATCATGAAGGGATTTTAGATTTTGTCACAAGCCTTTTCTGCATCTAATGAGATGATCATTTTTTGGGGGGGGGTCTTTCAGTTTGTTTATATGGTGGATTATATTTATTGATTTATGTGTTTGGACCATTTCTGCATCTTTGGAATGATGTCTTCTTGATCATGGTGGATTATCTTTTTGATGTGTTCTTGGGTTCAGTTTGCAGGTATTTTATTGAAAATTTTTGCATCCATATTGATAAATGGGATGCACTTTTCTCTTCTGGGTCTTTGTGTGGTTTAGGTATTAGGGAAATTGTGGCCTCATAAAAAGATTTAGGCAATGTTTCTTCTATTTTATGGTATAATTTGGGGATTACTATTGTTAATTGTTCCTCAAGGGCTTGGTAGAATTTTGTGCAGAATCCATCTGACCCTGGGTTTGTTTGTTTGTTTTTGTTTTGTTTTGTTTCTATTTCACCAGTGTTTATGGGTATGTCTAAGGTAATTATCTGATCCTGATTTAACTTTGGTAGGTTGTATATTTCAAGAAATTGATCCATTTTTAAAAGATTTTTCTATTTGATGGAGCACAGAATTTTTTTATTAATTACACTTTATTCACTTGGTATTCCCCCATAAGCCCCTCTCTTCTCCCCTCCTGATCCCACCCTCCCTCCCTCTTCATCATGCATGCCCCTCCCCAAGTCCACTGATAGGGGAGGTCCTCTTCTCCTTCCTTCTGATCTTAGTCTATCAGATCTCATCAGGATTGGCTGCATTGTTATCTTCTGTGGCCTGATAAGGCTCCTCCCCCCTCAGGGGGAGGTGATCAAAGAGCAGGCCAATCAGATTATGTCAGAGGCAGTCCCTCTTCCCATTACTATGTAACCCACTTGGACACTGAACTGTCATGTGCTACATCTGTGCAGGGGTTCTAGGTTATCTCCATGAATAGTCCTTGGTTGGAGTATGAGTCTCTGGGAAGTTCCCTGTGTTCAAATTTTTTGGTTCTGTTGCTCTCCTTGTGTGGTTCCTGTCCTCTCCAGCTCTTATTATTTCCCACTTCTTACATAAGATTCCATGCACTCTGCCCAACAATTGGCCATAAGTCTCAGCGTCTGCTTTGATAGTCTGCAGGGCAGAGGCTTTCAGAGGCCCTCTGTGGCAGGTTCCTAGGTTGTTTCCTGTTTTCTTCTTCTGATATCCAACCTCTTTGCTTTTCCGGATGGGGATTGAATGTTTTAGTTAGGGTCCTCTCTCTTGCTTAGTTTCTTTAGATGTACAGTTTTTAGTAGGTTTATCCTATGTTATATGTCTATATGAGTGAGTATATACCATGTGTGTCTTTCTGCTTCTGGGACAGCTCACTCAGGATGATCCCACCATTTACCTGCAAATTTCATGATTTCCTTATTTTTCATTGCTGAGTAATACTCCATTGTGTAGATGTACCACAATTTCTGCATCCATTCTTCAGTTGAGGGGCATTTGGGCTGTTTCCAGCTTCTGGCTATTACAAATAAAGCTGCTACAAACATGGTTGAGCAAATGTCCTTATTGTGTACTTGAGCCCCTTTTGGATAGATGCCTAGGAGTGGTATGGCTGGATATTGAGGAAGCGCTATTCCTAGTTGTCTGAGAAAGTGCCAAATTGATTTCCAGAGTGGTTGTGCAAGTTTACATTCCCACTGGCAGTGGAGGAGGGTTCTCCTTTCTCCACAACCTCTCCAGCATGCGTTGTCACTTGAGTTTTTGATCTTGGCCATTCTGATGGGTGTAAGGTGAAATCTCAGGGTCGTTTTGATTTGCATTTCCATATTGGCTAATGAGGTTGAGCATTTCTTTAAGTGTTTCTCTGCCATTCAATATTCCTCTACAGAGAATTCTCTGCTTAGCTCTGTTCCCCATTTTTTAATTGGATTACTTGGTTTGCTGTTTTTCAGCTTCTTTAATTCTTTATATATACTGGATATTAGTCCTCTGTCAGATAGAGGGTTGGTGAAGATTCTTTCCCAATCTGTAGGCAGTCACTTTGTTTTGATGACGGTGTCCTTTGATTTATAGAAGCTTTTCAGTTTCATGAGGTCCTATTTATTGATTGTTGCTCTTAGAGCCTGTGGAGCACAGAATTTAAAAGCATGTGTTTATGATTCTTTGGATTTTTCTGTTTGATGTTATTTCTCCCTTTTCTTTTACTTTTTATTATTATTATTTACAAACATAAATCCTGACTGTAGTTTCAGCTACCTCTACATCCTTTACCACCTTCCCACTTCCCTCTTCCCTGTATCCACTTCCAGGGATATCAACCAAACATGACATAACAAATTACAATTAAATAGGCATATGCCCTCACCTCAAAGCTGGATGAGGTTACCCAGCAGGAGGAGAAGGGTCCCAAATATGGGCTAAAGATTTAGAGATAGCCCTGTCTCCTGCTGCTAGGTGTCCCACAAGAACACCAAGCTTTACATACATGCAGAGGACATGGGTCAGACCGCTCCAGGCTCCATGATTTTCCGTTCAGTCTCTTTGAGCCCCCATGAGCCCTGCTTAGCTGATTCTGTGGACAGGTGTTCTGGTGGTGTCCTTGACCCCTCTGGCTCCTAGAATCTTTTCTTCTCCTCCTCCTCTTCTTCTTGGTTCCCCTGGCTTTGCCTAGTGTTTGGTTGTGGGTCTCTGCATCAGCTACTCTCAGTTGCTGGATCATGCTTCTCTAATAACAACTGATATTCCCCCTTTCACCTCTAACTTTATTAATTTAATCTGTGTGTATCTCCCCCCCACACACACCTCTTTAGTTTATTTGGCTAAGGGTTTGTTAGGCTTATTGACTTTTCTAAAAGAACCAACTCTTCATTTCATTGATTCTTTGTATTGGCCTGGCACATGGCGACCTTCATGTGACAACGAAGGGCCACGTCTCAAAGTCCTGGGACCCAGAAATACCTCAAACTTAGGAATTTTAACAATAGACTATGGAAAGTCATAACTGAAAACCAAAAGCAAGTCTTAGGACTTGAAAATTTCCCCAGCTGCTTTGGCAGGACTGAAATTGCAATAATGGAACCACTTTTTGTTTATTTGTTTGTTTGTTTTTATGAGACAGATTCTAACTATGTAGCTCTGGCTGTCCTGGAAGTCACTATGTAGAACTGGCTGGCCTTGAACTCACAGAGATTCACTTGCCTCTGCCTCCAGAGTACTGGGATTAAAGGAAGGGACTATTATGGCCTGTGGAACCACTGTTTTAAAGAACAAAAATCATCTTTTTTCATGGTTGTATGGATGAATTGTGGCCTAAAGGATTTTCACTTTTGTTAAGAGTGTTAAACATACACAGGAGACTAATGATAGTGTGGAAATCAACACTGCTACACAGGACCTGGTGAAGAATACAAAGTTAAAATGATAAAACTTTCCTATTTCATTTCATTGTTTAACATTTGCTCATTTCTAGAGAGAATGTTCTCTAGAAGTAACAGATCTTTTTAATGAGTTCAGAAAATAAACAAAACTAAAAGTTGCAAGGTGTCCTTAAAAAGTCTACTGGCTGGTTTTGTGTGTCAATTTGACACAGCTAGAGTCATCAGAGAGGAAGGAGCCTCGGTTGAGGAAATGCCTCCATGCCATCCAGGTGTAAGGAATTTCTTAATTAGTGATCAGTGATGGAGTGCCCAGCTCATGGTGGATAGTGCCATGCCTGGACTGGTGATCCGTGGTTCTATAAGAAAGCAGGCTGAGTCAGCCTATAAGTAGCACCCTCAGGTGGCCTCTGCACCAGCTCCTGCCTCTGATCTGGAAGTGCAGCCGAATAAAACTCTCCCCACCCAACTCTCAACTTGCTTTTTGGCCATAGTGTTTCCTGGAAGCAATAAAAACCCTAGCCCAGTCAAGAAGCATCTTCTTTGGAGAAATATCTGTTTTCAAAATGAGAGTTTGGAGGAAAAAATAAAAGAAAAAGAAAAAAAAAAAAGATCGCTGGCTCTTTGCAGGAGCGCAGCTGTAATTGAGGAACAGGCACCACCTTGCGGCACAGACGAAAAATGACTCTGTCGGCCGACCCTCCCGTTTGTATTCTAGCGTTCAGAACGCCCGAGCTAGCCCAACGTGAATTCTACAGTTTCAGCTCAGCCCAGCACAAGAGACAGGTGCAAGAGGTGTTTTTTTTTTTTTTTTGTTTGTTTGTTTGCTTGCTTTCTTTTTGGTTTTGTTTTTCCAACTTCTGGCGCTTTCTGGAATGATCCAAGATGGCTCTAAACTAGTGAGAATTTAGGTTCGTTTTTTGAATGAGGAGTGAGCACAGTGCCCTCTTGTGGTAGATATATTACTTTGCAAAGAGAATGACGAATTAGTGCAATCAATCCTGACTTTAGTTAGGGAAGACTAGATCAAACGGTAGTAGAATGTAGAAAAAGAAGGAGCAAGGATTTCTTGTGTGTGATTGAAAAATAAGATGGTTTAAGATAATGTACTGTACATCTTTAAAACATAAGAAAGGATCTGGGAAGTTTCACTATACATTGGAATGCAATATGAACAACTGACTCAAGCTATCTATCATCTATCTATCTATCTATCTATCTATCTATCTATCTATCGTCTATTTGTCTATCTATCCATCCATTTATCTGTCTATCACCTATCTGTCTATCTATCTATCATTTCATTTCCTCAATCAAACTGGCAATGTAGCCAAGGTTGACCTGGATCCTCTGTCTCCAACCCCTCAGTGATATGACTTTAGGTCTTTCATAAGAGAAACCATACACTTATCTTATTATAGGCTTTAAAAAGAAATCTTGTGCAAACCTACAGTGGCTAGTTTTATGTCACTTGACATAAGCTAAAAGTCATTTTAGAAGAGGGAACCTCAAATAAGAAAATGCCTCCATGAGATGGGGCTGCAGGTAAGCCTGCCACTTTCTTAATTGGTGATTAATGGGAGAGGGACCAACCCATTGTGGGTGGAGCCATCCCTGGGCTGGTGGTCCTGGGTTCTATAAGAAAGTAGGCTGAGCAAGCCATGAGGACCAAGCCAGTAAGCACCACCCCTTCATGGCCTCTGCATCAGCTCCTGTCTGAAGTTTCCAGCTCTTTTTGGGCTCCTGTCCTGATGTCCATTAGATGATGAACAGCAATGTGGAAGTGTTAGCCAAATAAATCTTTTTCTCCCCAGCCTACTTTTTGATCATGGTGTTTCATCATGGCAATAGAAACCCTATGACAAAATTGTTGTCTTTGGACCTATGTTTTCTTCTAGTGTCTTTGGGACATTAGTGGAATCACTTCAAAATAATAACATTATAAGTGGCTCTTATTTGGGAAGCAAACTAACAAAACCTCCCAAGCATAGCATCAGTTCCTACCTGGGAAGTATGCTGTTAGATACAATTTTTCCATCTTCACCAGATGCTTAGCAGATATGGGGATGAACGAAATCTCATTGGTGTCATCGCATATTAATTAATTAATAAGTAGAAACTCCACATAACGTTATCTGTCTGCTACAATTCAGATATGGCCGCTCTCAAGACACAGGTAGGTGAGTGAGTGAAAACTGTTACTCTTTTTAAGTGCTTTAAATGTGTTTGGAAGACCCTTGTTGGGTTAAAAGATAAAGCCCTCACCCTGGGGGTAGAGTGAGTAATAAAGCAACCACACCCTGGCTAAATGTATTTCTCAGGCCGATTTTTTTACAAAGATTTGTCCAAAGCCACATTTCAATTTCATTTTTTTTTTCTCAAAAGAAATATAATTTTATGGTCAGTTTTCTTGTGTGTTTTTTAAACTTTCTAAAATAAAGAGAGGGACTGATAAAGTTTAATTCGGCATAAATTTACTTACATAATATGGCCTTCTGAGACTCGCTTTTGCCATCTGAATAGTTACAGGAAGTAGAACTGTGGAACCACAAGCGGCCAGATACGTAAGGCTTCTTCTCCATGTCATGAGCTTAGCTAGGGCTTAGCATGAAATGGGTTCCATTTATTGCCAACTGCTCTAGAGTCTGCTCACCCTACAACTTTCTGGGGGCCGCTTAGGGTTGGGATGTTAGCACTGATGTGTGCATTCTATTCCCTTAGGATTTTGCTACCTCGACCGGGAACTTGCAGAATGAACGTAGAATTTATATTTGTTCCTTTTCACAAGGAGTGCCTGCTTTATAACACAAGGCCATAAAGAGTATTTCTTTGCAGGCCCTCCTCTTCAGCTGTGACACGAGGGGTTTCGGGTGCTGATTGTCTCTCACAATCACTGTTTTTCTTTCCAGGATCCCTTCACACACGGAGTTTCTATCACGCTCCCGTGCTCAACGTACTCTTGGGAGATAGAAGACAGCGGAGTGGGGGGGGGGAGAAAAAGTGTGCTTCCCCAAATTTAGAATAATCTAAAAATAAAAAATAAAAAAACCTTGAGGAGAAACTATGAGTACTAGCAGACAAGGACACACAGCCCGTGGCACGTGTGGGTACAAACGAGGGCAGCCTCAGAATCAGAGCCACAAAGGTGCCACAAACTGCCAAATGTAAACGGTGTATAGCGTCAAAAGCTAGATGGAGGATTGGAGACAATAATAAAGACTGTAACAGCCTAATTACCGCAACAGGATGGCGGGACTGCTCGGGTGTCTGCTCTATACTAGGCAGCGGTACTGTGAGGGGGTGAAGACACTGTTGTTTTGTAGGTGTGAAAAAAAAAATCTGATGTTCAAGAAGATTAAATATTTCTGTGTGTCACTTGCAGTTCCTGTTAGTCCCTTAGCAGTGATAACATGCGCTGGAAAAAAAAAAAAAGAGTCACTAGGCCATTGAATCCTTGTGTGGACGTCAAAGAGTGGATTTACACAACCCCAGACTCATCAGTGAATGCGGCCTCTTGACGCAGCTCAGACTTCACAAACAAAAGGGAGGGCGCTGTTGTCAGCCGGATGTTTATGACAAGTTAACTATACGGTATAGTAAATATGCAGCCTGGCACACAGATGTTTACTGTCATGAGATGGGATTATGTAACCATACCTCCCTGTACGTACTACACTGTGCAGTGACTGGCATCACTATAATGTCACCAGAATCACCACGATCATACATGATTCATCACATCATTCATCACCGTGTTTCATCACAGGAGTTTCTCAGGTCCGTCACAATCTGAGGACCACCATCATGCATCTGTTACATGATGCTTCATGTTGCAGAACGTGACTGCGTTTTCTTTTTATCCTGGGCCAAAGTATAAAAGACACACAGGGAGGGGCTATTCTGAGTTCGGCAGGGGTTTAGATCTTTATTCTGCTAGAGTGTTTATGTGTCTCGACTCGACTCACTTTGCCGCTACTAACACTTTCTAATGTGCCTTTTCCCACAGCATGACCTATCGTGCCAAGGAGAATTCAACCTGAGAAGCATTGGCTCTGAAGCACTGAAATGGTTGGTCTTTATTTTAATTACAGATATTCAAAGTATGAATACTTGGAGTAATAGAAATTGTTACTAATTTAATATGCATTGAATACTTTTAATATACCAGGAATTTTACTAAATGCTTAATATATTGCATACAATTTAGAACTCACACACACAAAAATAACTGGAGGGGTAAGCTATTATTGGCCTAATTTTATGGATGACAAAATGGAAGTTCAGTGGTTAGGAAGCTTTTCAGGGGAGGAACCATTTATGAGCCATCAACCTCCATACAGCCATGTAGTTTCTTTTCGTGACCGGTTCCTGTGTGTCACTGAACTTTGGGCCCTTTGGGTAGAAGAAACTGTGAGATTAGATTTTGGGGGGATGTATTTTGATAAGTGCTGTTCTAGTTTCTCTTCCGTTGCTGTGATAAAATACTCTGACAAAAGGCAACTTCATGAAGAAAATTCACAGTTCAAGGGTCTGATCCATCCATGTGGGAGGAACTTGAAGCAACTGGTCACATTGCATTTGAAGTCAGAAAGCAGAGAGCGACAGATGTTCACTTCCTCTGGGGTGTCCTTAAAGGACCATTGTTGAAGGTTTGTTTTTTAATGTGGCACTGTTGGGAGGCAACGATGACCTTGATGAGGTGGGGCCCAGTGAGAGGTACTGCCATAGAGCAGCAAAGCAGGCCTTCCTTCCTTTGAGGTATGACCCAACCATTACTCATTTTTGTGTTCTGACTCTAATGAGGAGAGCAGTTTTGCTCTGTTTCACATTCCCTTGGTATATTGCCTTGCCATAAACCCAAAAGCAATGATCCACCTGGCCATGCACCAGGACCTCTAAAATAATGAGCCAAAATTAACATCCAGTCCTTGTTAAGATTATCAACTCAGGCGTTTTGATATCGGATGGGGTACTAAATAATAAAAGAAATGGCTGCCTACACGTGACACCGTTGACTATAGCTACACGCCTGATGTTGTGGAGGTGACTTTGCTATAAAGCTATGGAAGCAAATTAGAAAAACCAGAAGGAATGGGTTAAAAGAAAGTTAAGATGGCTGTGTCTGAGTAGGCAATTCTGATGGAGGCCGGAAATCCAGTAGAAATGTGGGCAATAAGTTATGCTGATTAAGCTTCAGATGGGAATGAAGGCTTGAAGAGCACGGTGGTGAAGAAAATGGCTGTGCTTTGTCTGAGACACCATTGCAAGCTTCCAAGGGCGATGATTGGTTTATTTGTGTGTCAGAGGAATGTTCTAGGCAGTAGAGCTCTCAGGCTGCAAGTGAATGCTCCCACCAGCCTTGGGTCAATGCTACAGTGAGAAGAAGGAAAAAGAGGGAGCCGAGCAATGCCCAGAGGAAAGAAGCCCTGGGAAGGTGCGTTTGCAGAGTACAGTTGCCAGTGTCAGTGAAGGGGCTCAAGTACTTGGGAAAGCATACAAATATTAAGAAGAATAAACGTCACGGTTCCCTCAGTTTTGTTTCCATACTCGATAATTACAAGGTATTGCCAATAAGCAGGTTTTTAGGCAACCATACTCCATGAATTCTGCTCATAAGCATTTTCACAAGTACATTCTGTCCTTAGGTGTAAACGAGTAGTTCATGTATTAATATCTACTGATGTGGTCAAAACGGAAAAAAAAAATCTTTTCATCAGTAGGTCTTCATATAGAATTAGTTTTCACCACTGAGCACTATGTGAACCTCAGACAGATGGTGGCGGATGTCCTGGATGGTCAGGACACTGATTAGATCATGGCAGAACCTCCTCTCTAACTCAGTTCCTTCACTTGTAGTGAAATGTCGCTTTTAGGGGGAAATGCTTATATCCAGTGTCCCCAGATACCTTAGAAAGCCAACACACCAGGGATTTTTTTTTCTTTTTAACCTTGAAATTTTTTCACTAATCTTGGCTCCAAAGTTGACACCTCCTGGTGTCAAAGTTGACCTCTGAGGGTCAAGGGACACCGTGGAAGATGAGGTGGAAGGACGTGGGACCAGCATTGGAGGAGCCCACCTGGCCACGTGCAGGACACAGCACAGGCCTTGCAATCATAGCACACTCAGGGCCCCTGCCTGCCTGAGGCCTGACAAAAGACCTGAGGGCCATGGAAGTCAGGAGGGGAAGAAGAAAGCAGTGAGCCGGAGTGGGAGGGGTAGTAGAGGAGGCAGAGGGAAGTGAATGCAATCCTACTGCAGTGTAGACAAGTGTGAGAGTGCAAAGAAGTAACATTCTTAACACACACACACACACACACACACACACACACACACACACACACACACAC
>NW_026585797.1:19394839-19435872 GCF_907164565.1 Psammomys obesus
CACACACACACACACACACACACACACACACACACACACACACACACGTCTCTCCAGGCCTCAGCAATCCATGACTCTATAGGAAAGCATGCGGGTGTACACGCGTGTGAGTGGATGGGTGTGTGTGTTCTCACTCAAATAAGAGCTGTTTCCACTAACCCTCACAGGGAAACCCTTGAGATTTCACCTGTGGGAGCGTTTAGAAATATTCAAGTGGTATAACATCTTAGGATCTCAGTTTCTACACAGCTTTAAAAGTCCCCGGCCGTGTTTGTACCCGCCCCCTCCTCCACATGGTCTCCAGTGACCCACTACTGTAGGCAGTTGGACCCTTTTCTTGGAAAGGTTTTTCAAAAAAGACTGAGTAAGGACAGAGCGGAGGCTGCAGGTTAGCTGTGTTTACCCACCGCGAGCCAAGGAGGCCGGTGTAGGGACCAGGTCCCACTGGGGTGCAGTGCCGACTGCCCCGGGATAAAGGAGTAAGTCATCGACACAGGAAGAAGACAGGCCAGTGTTTGCTCTTGATATCTGGCCGCTAAAACAATTTACGCAAGTCGCACAGGGCGGAGGAACGGAGGCCAGCAGCCGGAGCTGCAGCGTGAGAGGGAGGCTGTCTCAAGACAGGGAGGGAGAGTTTTCACATCCTGTTCAGCTTGAGGCTGGCGTTATTTTCTGCAGCAAGTCGATGGAAAATACTGGAAGGTTTGGGCAGGCAGTTTGAAAACAAAACAAAACCAAAAAAAAAAAAAAAAAAAAAAAACAAAAAAAAAACTTGTGCTGCTTGTTAACTGGCCCTGAGCCTCCTCGCCTGCATCTGCGGCCCAGGCTCCCTCCCTCCGCTCCAATGCCCATTTGGAATGATTGATTCTTAAAGGTCACCCAGATCGCCTGCCAGCACATTTTTAAAGGAGGAGTCCAGCTCTCTGTTTTGATGTGAGTCAGATGCGTATGTGGCACCCGAAGAACACGGAGGAGATGGGGAAGAAACGGAGGCTCATCTGGCCCCATCACTGTCAACATGGAAACGCGCGTCTGGGAGCCTTTTTTGACCCAGATACTTCCAACCCTATCAAAATACCCCAAGACATTTTAATAATATTTTCTTTACCACAGTCTCAAATTTTAGTATTGACCTTTCCCTGCCTTCCATCCATCCCTTTCCGCTCCTTCTAGTTCTAATTTCTTTCTCGGACCCTTCCTAGATTCTTACTCTCAGTGTCAGGTACCAGGCAGCTGATGGGAGTAAGAACAGGAATAATAAACAGCTTTGGTGCAGGTGTGCTGGATTCTTAGAAAACAATGACTAGCCACGGAACTGTTCAAATGTCATGGATGGGCTCACCCACAAAGTGCCCTGTGTCCTGGGCAATGACCTGCAAAGCAGTAAAGGAATACTTTAAATGCTACAATAATAGAATCAGCCTGCCTACCTGACTAGCAATTTTTACTGTTACTGTTATTTGGTTCCTGAAATTCTTATTTGTTCTTACGGAGCTCCCTTGGCTGGTGCACTTCAACCCCCATGTGGGGAATGCTAGTCAGGTGTTAGATGGATGCTAGGATTTGGGGGGTAAGAAACTGAATGGGAAGGTCCTCTGGCTAAAGAACACCTGGCATTGTGATTGGAGGATTTAATTTTTTATATTTATTTAGTTATTTGTGGGAGGATGTTCCTGCGTGTGCATGCAGAGGTCGGGAGATAATTCGTGAGAGTCAGTTCTCTCCTTTGGCCGTGTAATCCTAAGGGTGAAATTCAGGCTGTCAGATTTTGATGGCAAGTGTCCTTACCCAAGAGCCATCTCACCAATCCTGTGAGAGCTGAGTTGACATTATAACCCAAGTGGTAAGTTCCAGATGTTCTGTAGGAGGTACCGTCGAAACCAGGAGTGCAGAAAGCTTGCATCTGCTGCTGGATTCCTCTGGGAGATGGATGATCTGATGAAATTACCGAGGAGAGAGGTGAGATTGGTGCTAATGTTTGAAAATAGTTAAGTAAGACTTCACAAGTGCAGTGTTTACCTCAGATTTCACCAAAGTTTAGGTGCAATATTATAAGGCATTACAGTTATGAGTGGCAGCTTACCTGTTTAATATTTCGCACTCGCTTTCTAAGGTCTTTGGGTTGCCCTGATAATTTTGTTCACTTTTCTCAGTCCTCTCTCCTTTCCTTAGCCTTCTCTTTCTTTACTCTGTGCCCTCATTCCTCTGACCCATGCCTTTCTCCTGCCTTAAATTCTACTCACATTTGAGGCCCCCTTTCATATCCATAGACTATGGATTTGTGCCATCCACCAAAGAGCTGTCTTGGCATAGATCTGACCTTTGAAACTTCAACTAGCTTCTCTCTCCAACTGAAGACATATTGTTCCACTATTAATTATTCAAATCCATATGGAAATCACCAGAGTCAATTTTGGTTTTAATGGTGTTCACCCCTGAAAGTTCCTGTGAATCACTCATGACTCCAGACCTCATATTATTCTAGAGGTTCACGGCTTGTTATTTTTTTTCCAACCTGTCCCCACAACATAGTCTCAGTGTGATTTCTACACCACCTTCCAATACATCTCATACCAACCACTCCTACTAGAGACATTGTACAGTTAGAGGTTTTGTGGCTAGTGTCACCTAAACTATCAACCCTAGGAGCAATCTAATCGCCAGGTGTGGTAGTGCAACTGTGAAGTCCTAGCACTTGAAGGCTGATTTTGGAGGATCATGAGTTTCAGGACAGGCTGGGTTATATCACAGGTAGAGGAGAGGAGAGGAGAGGAGAGGAGAGGAGAGGAGGGGAAGAAGAAGAAGAAGAAGAAGAAGAAGAAGAAGAAGAAGAAGAAGAAGAAGAAGAAGAAGAAAGATTGAACAAGCACAGGTAAAATACCAAACTAGATGTATTGAGATGTGGCAGACTGGGCAGTGGCCGAGTTTATAATGGCTAGCTTGTGGAGTTAGAGCTGTGAATCCCTCCGGGGCTTTTCTTCTTTACGATCTCCGAAGAGAGTGAGCTAGAGAAAGTCAGCTGTATACAAATTCTGAGAAGAAAATTAAGGTCATTTTTAGGAAGTCTGCTTTTTCTGACCTTAAGTTGTCTCTTTGAAGGTAGAGGACATACTGGCTTTTGAGAAAAGGTATGTTCTTGGAACAACTGTGTAAAACTAAAAATAATGGTAACTGAACCTAAGAATGCCTAAGGTGGGAAAGGCAAACTGTAGATTCTGGTTACTATATTTAAATAAAACCACCTTCATAGGGAAGAGAACAAAATTCTAATCCAATTGGTATAACTTAAAGAGCAGCTGTATTTTATGATGCAGAAGTTATTTCCCTTAAAACAACCCATTTCATTTCATTAATTTTTCTTAGTTCTCAGAAACTCAATTCAATTGGCTTCAAGTTTTGGACATTATTGTTGAATATCTAAATTTAGTTTTATAATCATGAAGAAATAACAGACTATTTGCAGACTGTGGTTTAATGATCCTCATGCCTTTTTTTTTTTTTTTTTTTTTTTTTAAATCCGGGCTTCTTCTTGGTGTCTAAATGTCATTCTCTTCACAGGGCACTGGAAGATTTAGGTGAGGAAGTTGAGGAAGTCATCTGACACCTGAAAGCAACTGTGTCACCATTGTTGTAAAGATGAATATATGAAGGTATTTTTAAGATCTTTCCTCTAAACTCAGTCCTTTAGACAACCATAAGTGACATTTGATAAGCACCTACCTTCAAACACCCAGCGAATCTATCATATGGCATGCATTTTAGCCGGGCGGCAGCAGAATAGATAAGAGAGTTTTCTGAAGAGCCACTAAGCCAACTCAAACACATGCTTTCTTTGTGTGGCAACAAATATGTCCCAAGAGTTCATCAAATGGAACATATTATTTGACCTAGAATTTTTAAATATTTTGTACATTCTTTTGGTGATGGGCTTTTCATCTGTATTTCAGATAAAAGCACTCTTTAGTAACCCATCAATCTTTATCTGTGCTTTAATCTTCTCTCAGCAACATCTGCCCAGGAAGAGGATGTTACGTTACTTTTGAAAAGCATATAATAGTTACGTTTGTGATAGTGCTTTGAAGTTAGTGCTAAACACAATGACACAGCTAAACGTGTCACTGGTGGAGTCCACTGAGAGGCTCTGAGGACCCTGGGGTCTTGTAGATTAACAAGGCACATTGAAGCCAGAGCTTCTGGTAAAGTGAAGAGAATACTGTAAGAACATCCAAAATGGTAACTAAGGGGGTTATGGAAACTTAGAATGTGTCATCACAGCCAGAATGAGAACTTTAGCAAACATCTCTAGGTAGCGTGGTATGTATATTGTTTAAAAAAAAAATTACTTTCTCAAGCAAGGTCAGTGTTGGTGGTGGAACATATTTTTAAAAAATATTTTGTGGATACTCTTTGCTTCTGGAACACAGCTACTAAAATATTCTTCCTTCTGTGATCTTAAGTTAGGGGCAATCATTCCTCCAAGTAGACATAATTCTTGTCTGATTCTTACTTCACTCCTGTAAAAGAGGCAGCTGACACCCTCAGTTACTCCATATTTATTAGGTATCAATACAACCAATTAGTTTATGGAATATATGGTAATTGAGGACATAGAAAGTATCAGAAAAATTCCCAGAGTTAAAGATATGGAGGTCATGCTTTAGGAAGAGCTATGTGTGTAATATTTGGCACCTAGGTTAAAAACTGGTGCCAGAAAATACATGACAGAATTAACAGAAAGGTCTATACAGGTCCATATAGTTTTAAATTATGGTTGAAATAGGAATACCTTTTCTCCATATCTGTGTAATTAAGGTTTTTATAAAAATTTAGTATTGGAGGAAATTTAGCCTGGGTGGAAGACACAGTCGTTAGCTCCCCTGTCTTCTACCCATTTCTTTCATGTTTGTTTGATAGTAATACATAGGAAGGGAAGTGAGAAATGCTGGGCCCAACGGATCACTGGATGTGAGGGTCTGTGGAGACTGCACTGAGGAGAATTTGACGATGACTCCAAAGCTCTTCCCTCTCAGTGTTATGTTGCTGACACTGCGCTCCAATATGTTGCTATTTTACATTATGTCATGTTTTGTGTACTGTAGCAAAGGGAGGTTATCTAAGTGGCCTAGTTTAACCATACAACCCTCATCTGTAGCATGAGATATATTCAGTGTAACCGTGCGATCAACCTGACATCACCAGCTGAAGATAGGCTAAGTGGGGCGTCCCCGGGACACGGGGGAAAGACTCCACCAACTTCCAGTAACATGACAGCGACCTCGCTTCTCCAAGTGCAAGAAAATCGAGTTGAGACTGACCTCAATGTGACCGAAGAACAATTCTCTCTTCAAACCCAACCTAGCTGGCTCTTGTTCAAAGCTGAGCAGAGAAAGCTTGCTTTGGGAGTTGAAGCTGGAGAACTGTGACAACAAGGGATGTCGCTCTCAGGCACAAAGTCTGTGTGGTAGTTTTCACCAACTGTAGTAGAGAGGAGCATCCAACTAGGGAAACCATCGGCCAGTCACCTAGGTCACCACAAACCTGCACGCGTCTTTAAGAGAAATAGTGAACAGTTAAAAATGATGAAATCAGATTTTAAAAGGAATGGGTGAATGTATCTCATGGCTAGTCTTCTTGAGGACTTCATCGACTGACAGGGGGCCCGAACCACACCTACAGTATCCATACTGCATACGAGGCATTGGGTATTCCTCGAAGACACTGAGAAAACTGACCTACATCCAACAGCTAGCAGATCCTGAACCATCGATACATGTTGAATTGAGTTGAATTTTAGTAAATGCCCCTGAGAAGCCCCAGTCTCGCATGTTAATATTTTCAAGCTATAAAGAGAAAAAATGCCTATATTTTCATAGTTATTCCACCCATGTGATCTTGATCTCTGATTCAGTTACTAATTTTCCTTAGGTGTTTCCTGCATACAAGCATTTGCCTTATTTATCTCTGAACACAAACACAGCAATGTTCATTGCTCCGCAATTTGCATATTGTGTAGTGTGTTTAGAAGCTCACAAGTAGCATTTTCACAGCCCACCGTTAGACTGTTGGACTGGCGTGCCTGGGTGCCTTCATCTGCAGGCCATTCCTCTGCTTGAAATCCACAGCAGATGTTTGGCATGAACTTTCTCTACTGACTTCCACCATGATGTCCCAGCCAGGAACAGTGTGCTGGTCAGGAGACGATCCTAATGTCACCCTTGACCTATTTACTTCTTAGACCGTTTACAAGACCCGCCTTGAACATCTACTTCAGCCCTTGATACATATATAATCTCATTACAGTGAGTGAATCTAGAGATCCTTCACTGCCCATGCATTCCATTTTTGAGTCATAAATTTCCCTTTAAGCATATTTTTTCCTGGCAAAATCTAATAGTCATATCCGTTTAATATTCTGGGGGGGAGGGAGGCGTGTTCTTTGCTCCTAACCTTGTTGGTCTGTTTGTCTTCCTCCAGTCTCTAGTGAATTGCTTTTGTACCAATGTTTTCATCAGATTGTTTTGAGATGAATGGAATTTCTTAAAAGGGCAAAAGAAAAATTTCCATTTCTAATTTTCCCCTAGAATTATAGATAGAAAAGGATGCAATGGAATTTTTAAGTATTAGCCACAATGTTGCTATAAAGTATCATTATAAGTAGTTTTAAAAGTACTAAAAATTAGCAATAAGTGTTAAAGTTAATATAGAACAGTTATAGTTAATTATTGTAATTAGGTATGAAGATTTTGTAAATTGATATATACTACATAAAATTAGTGAGTTAAATATACATGCATGCATATCTAACTCTTGTATTAGTTAGGGTTTCACTATTGTGGTAGGATACTTGAAAACGAGCAACTTTAAAGGAAGGATTTATTTTGACTCACAGTTTTGGAGATTTCGGTCAATGCTAAGTTCACCTCACTGTTTGGGGGCTTGAGGTGAGGGAGAATGTTAGTGAAAGGAATGCGTAATAAAGAAATTATGCTTGTCTTACAGGGAAGAAAAGGGGGCGAGGGGGAGGGCCAGACACCCACTCTGCCCTCCAGAGCACACCCTGAATAACTTCCTTCTACTAACTCCTGCCTCCATGTTCCGACACCACCACAGACTGACATTTTGGATTTTAAATCATGGGCTTTAGTGGAATATTGAAGATCCAAACCATAATAGAAAATTTCATATCCTTTTAAAGCAAAGAATTATCAAAAGAAAGAGTAAGGTTTTCTCTGAACATTTTTACAACTTCTCTATGTCCATTTATCTCTTCAGGAGAGCTCCCCTAGTTTGTCCCAGGAAAGTCTGAGGTCCTTTTGTGTGCCAAGTCCTGCTTACTGTTTTATTTCCCATTCTATGTTCCCTGTAAGTTCTCAAAAGCTGAAAGGATCACATTATGTCTTAGAACATAGCGTTTCCTGTGTGTGCTTACCAATCCCCAAGGAAATCTCAAAGACATTCTTTCTCATTCACAGCGGTAGCAACAATGTGTGGTATCCAGTTGTATGTGCACAGATGAGCTTGCTGAGCAAATATGATGATTTTGTAATAAGCATAAAGCAAATGTATAAAAAATAGAAATAAAAAGTACTAAGATAGGATACTTTAATTTCTTCGTTTTAAGGTAGTGAAAATGGAATGATTCACATTATTGTAATTAGCTTCTTCATTTATCCAGTCACCCATAACTCCATCTATCCCTCCATCCATCATCTGTTCATTCTGTCATCTACAAAGCATCAATTAAATATAGACACTGTTTTCTTTTTCACTTACTGGCAATATGGTTTTATAAAAGTATGGCTTTATAAAAAGAACCTTCCTGAAACCTTATTTAGTTTTATAAAATAATGGCAGTTGTCCTCATCTATTTAACCCATAAAATCCAAACGGCATATTTTTTGTTAAAGTATTTTGAAAATTGTGAGGTGTTCTGTAATACTGGGATATCATTACAGTCCACATAATCAGCACTAGGAATAACCATATTTATATAAGAATATCCATTCCTACAAGTCTCAAAAAATCTTAGTCAAACAGGGCTGAAATCATGTTTCTATGTACTATTCTCAGAGCTCTGTTTTAAAAGAAACAGTTTTTTTTTTTTTAACAGAACGTGATTTAACATGAACCTATGGCTTCTCAAATTAAAACAAATCAGCCAAATTATCCAAATATGTAACTATCACTAACTATTTGAACAAACTCTTTGGTTATCTTCTTGCTCCCATTTTCAATCCAGGTTCCAGGTTCTGCTAACTCAAGAAAGCCAAACTCTTGTCTCAGCCTCTGAATATTATAGAATGATGGACAGAGGTTTGCAGCTGAAACTATTCCTGTGCCGGGCTCCCAACATCAAGTAGCATCTACACACAACTCATAGAAATGTACAGAAACCAGAATCTTGCTGGCCTAGGAACCTTCCATGTTGTTTCTCCCACCTATCACTTTTCGGCAATATATATATATATATAATGGATTGGTTATATGGAAAAAGTAACCATGCTTTCAAAAAAAAGCTCTGGGAAATGTTTCAAAGCATTGCAAGCCTAAGCCTGTAGCAGTCCCTTCTTTGACATCACCCGGCTATAGGTGTTCCAGCACTTCTGCCTCAGTTCTGGGTAACAGTGTGTGGGCCGTGGATACCTGCTGCGGAAGTGTGCCTTCCAGATGGCGGTGAGCCTTTCCCGTGACATACCCTTCAGCACAAACTGAGCCACACAAAGATGGTAAGAATCCACAGGGGACACAATTTTCCTTTATACAGTGGCAAGAAGGAAAGTCTGTTAGCTCAGTGTGATAGGCATCAGATGTGATCTTTTCTTCTCTTCACACAGCTAGAGTTTCTGTTGACGTCCATGACAGAGAAGATCCGCCCCGATGATGGTCACAGAGAAGACTTGTGTTGCTGGAAGCAAAGCCTGCCAAGAAGATTACCGACTGAGCATCTCATCCTGAGCCCGCTGCAGGAGTTTCTTCTGTACACTAGATGGGGGGGGGGGGGGGCTGCAGTTGCTGCAAGCCCAGGGGTAGGACAGGTTCGGGAATCAGATTTCAGCAGGTGCTGAAATCTGCACCTGCGACCAGCAAAAAATCCACAGGTAACCCTTGTCAGGCTGTCTTCAAGAGCTGGGCGGAACTGTCTGGCTTACCCACTGTTAGGACCAGGGCTGTTGGTCTACCATCCTCTTTTCCCCTTACGCAGAACTCCGTGTGTTGATACAACCTAAAGCGAAGTACAGATTTAGAAGAGGGCCGTTGCCATCCCTGCCTCATCTAGCTTAACTGGCATGAGAGTTTGGAAATTTCCTTCTGACTGGCTGGCTTTGTGTCTCAGCTTGACACAAGCTAGAGTCATCAGAGAGGAAGGAGCCTCAGTTGAGGAAATGCCTCCGTGAGATCCAGCTGTAAGGCATCTTCTCAATTAGTGATCCATGGAAGAGGGCCCAGCCCACAGTGGTTGGTGGTGCCACCCCTGGGCTGGTGGTCCTGGGTTCTATAAGCAGGCTGATCAAGCCAGGGGGAGCAAGCCAGTAAGCAGCACTCCTCCATGGCCTCTGCATCAGCTCCTGCATCCACGAGCCTGCTCTGCTTGAGCACCTGCCCTGACTTCCTCCAGTGATGTACTATGATCTGGATGGCTAAACCAAATAAAATGTTTCCTCCACAATTTGCTTTTTGGTTTCATGTTTTACAGCACCAATAGTTTAGACACCCTGTAAACTAAAAAATATCTACTATTTTCTTTAAGTTGCTGGTTCCATTTGGTCGTGACTTTCATGGCTTTCACTACTTGTTCATGTCTTTTCAGCCTGGAACTCAATCTAAGTGCTGTAATGAGCCTTCAAACTCTCCATAAGGCCCTTATTATGCTTCTAAGGCACAGTATATGCCTTTCAGATTACTGAGTCTCTAGGAGCAAAGAAGATTCTGAGAGATTCCAGTAAGTGTGCAGGGAAGGCTATAACAACACACCATGATTGCCATTGACTGTTTGAGGAAAGATATCATTGCACAGGAAGGCAGTTTTTCCTGTGCTTCCTGGTGATGTGTGAGAACAAAGTTCAGAGATCATAAGGGAAATTACCAGTTTAAAAGACCTTCAGTTCTACCCCTAATACCATCTCCCCAAAATGGAAAAAAAAATCATTTAACTTGAACGGAAGTAGCTACATGAGGAAATAAAGACTTGGAGGAAAAGCAGCCTTTGAAGAAGTTTCTCATTCATTGCCACAAGGTGGCATGAAGTGTCCATTTAGCTTGGTTGTTCTGTGCCAGGTAGGAGCTAAGGAAGAATAAGGGGAAAATTGCCCCTGGGGTGTGGAGCAGAGGAGGGGAGCAGCATGGCCGAGGAGCACAGCAAGACGTAGAGGTGTTTTTCAAGCTAGGCATTATGGGAGGTGGCTGTAGTGCTCTCCTTAGAGACTTGAGGTCCCCTTTCTCTTCCACTTGCAGCCCTTCACATCTTTCATCTCCCTTTTAATCTATACCAATCCTGCTCTCTCTTTCTGACTTGCCCCAAAGAAGTTTTCTCTTAAAAAAACAAAACAAAACAAAACAAAAAAATCCAGCATCCCACCTCAGTACCCACGAAATACTTAATGAGAGTTTGTGACTATTCTAGAATGTATACCATCCAAGCACTAAAATCTCTGCCCAGTCTAATCACCAGGGGTTCGGCACAGCACATCCAATCCCGCCCTGCTTGGGCCGGAAGAATATGGAAAAGTGGAGTGATATCAAAAGGATATTCCACTGGCTTCAGCTTCTTGGAAGTGCATGCTTGTGACGGTTTCAACATTTTCCATCTGGCCTGTCAACACAGGTTGCCAGAGCTGGGCAGTGTTGGTGGAAACCAACCTGGAAAACCCCCTGCAGGGTACCGGTCTGCCTTTTCCCAGAGAAAAGTCTGGGCATGAAAGAAAAGCCTTAGTACCTACCGAGACTCACATTCTTCAGGGACATTTTGTTGTTTCTACTGGTTTACAGATCTGAGATTCAGCAGTCAGAAAAGACACTTAGAAAACTTTATTTTCCTAGCAAACATGACCCACTCCCAGGACAAGTTCTGCTCTGTGTGGTTGCCATTAATCAGCCACGTTCCTCCAGAAGTACCTCATGAGTAACTGAGTGGAAGAGCTTCCTAATGCATTAATATGCATCACTCTTGATTCAAAGTGAGTTTCTGGTTCCTACTTGGTGCTGGAGTGTTGATGTCTGGACTGAGCCTACAGGTCGTGCCCTCTACAGAGCTCTGTAGATGAGTCACTATCCCCATGACTGAAGTTGCAAGTCCAGCCACACCCAAAGAAAAGTAGATGGACTTCTCCCTGGTAGTTTAAAGACAACGTGGATGGATTTTAGAAGAGATCTTGACAGGAAACAGAAATGCAGGTGTCATAAGTATACATCACATAGTAATGCCATTTCAAGGAGATGAACCTTGATCCCAGGGTTGCGATGGTGGCAATGATAAAAGCCAACCTTTATTCTATTTGTAATAGGTGCTATACATGGTTCTTAATCTTCCTAGTGGCTCCATGAGCTGCCTTATATTGCCTCCTTTTATACCTGAAACAAACAGCATAAAAATCTTAAACAAATTGCCTAAAATTACAAAGATTCTGAGTGTGTAAGGGAGGATTTGCAAAAAAGTGAGACTGGCTAACAAAGCCCAGGCCGTTCTTTCAAGAATCACATAATACAAGTTCTGATTGGAATGCTCTAAATGAAAGCAACTGTTCAGGCAAGCATGAAACCAGCTCATTACTTTAGCACCTTATGTTTAGGAGGCCTTCCACTTGGAAACTTCATGATTTGTAATACAATTCTAAAGTTGAAAGGAGAAAACAAGATAGGTTGAGCAGCCCAACAGACCCACATCAAGGTACTAAGGTAGTGATTCTTACCCAAGACCCTCAAAGACCATTAGAAAGCACGGCTATTGACTTGATGATTCATAGTGGTAGGAAACTGCAGTTATTAGGTAGGAACAAAGGTAATTTTGTGGTTGGGGGATGTCTTAGCGTTTTATTGCTGTGAAGAGACACCATGATCGAAGCAACTCTTATAAAGGAAAACATTTAATTGGGGCTGGCTTACAGTTTCAGAGGTTTAGTGCGTTAGCGTCATGGCGGGAAGCATGATGGCGGGAAGCATGATGGCGGGAAGCATGGTAGCATGCAGGCATGCATGGTGCTGGAGAAGGAGCTGAGAGTCCTACATCTTGATCTGCAGCAGAAGGGGACTGTGTGCCACACTTGGGCATAGCTTGAGCATAGGAGACCTCAAAGCCCCCCCACACCGTAACACACTTTCTCCAACAAGACCACACCTCCTAACGGTGCCGCTCCCCGTGGGACAAGTATTCAAACCCAGGGATCTATGTGGGCCATTCCTATTCAGACCACCACAGGGGTCACCACAACATGAGAGGCGGCATTAAAGGGTCACAGTATTGGAGAGTTGAGAACCACTGCTCTAAGGCATAGCTGGCCCTCAGTATTGATAGTTTCCCAGTTACCACTTGAATATTATGTGTACCTGTTATTCCTATAACACCTACCTTAGCCAATGTCACTGCAAACACAGTTTCCAAACCCAAAGAATTCAAATTTGCTGTCATCGACACCTGTGTTGGGAGGAGGAATGAAACATCACACAATGGCCGGTTTCCATAGACTCTGGAGTCATCATAGCTTTGTCACATAGCCCATTACATGACAAACAGACATATCTATAGGAACATCACACTATATCCCATAAAAATGGGCAGGTATTTGGTCTTAATTTCAAAAAGCATATCAAACTTTATTTGACTATTATTTGGGATGAAAACATGAAATGCTGTGTACAAAGGAAGATGGAATTTAGTTCAAGTTAGGTAATGCTTTTTGAAAACCAAAACTGTAATATTTTTACTTTTAAAAGAAAGCAAGGCTTCTGATAGGCAGGTATTGAACACCAAACTCATGGCCCTGTGAAGAAGTTGCTTCCTGAACACAGAGCCCCATCCACAGCTGGGGCTGAGGGCAGAAAAGACCTTGAAGGCAGGCCCAGGTGCAGAGGTGGGACCCACGGGGATTGGTGTTTCTTCCTGTGGAACCCAAAAGTGGATTATTTTATTATAACAGAAAAGGAAATGTATTGAATATAATTCATATATTAGGAATTGATGGCATAAAAATTATTATTGTTGTCGTGACCAAGCCTAGGTCTGTCTTGCAAATACATAATGAATTGTTAAGTTACCAACTTGGGGCCCTCAAAATGAAGGTACTTGCTATTTAAGTCTGACTACCTGAGTTCAGTCTCTGGAACACACATTGTAGAACAGGAGAACACACACACACACACACACACACACACATCACATGCACACACATGCATATACAAACACAAAGGCACACACATCCACATAAATACACACACAAACACATGCACACACATACACACACATACTCATAAACACATTCATACATATATATGTATATACACACACATACAAATAAAATAAATAAATGAATAAATGAGCTATAAACTGCCTTAGGTCTCATGATACACTGATAACTTTGAATCCCTGATAACTTTTCCTTTGTCACATTAAAACAGCCTCTCGTCTGCAGAACTGGTGGTTTTAGTACTTTATTTTCTACAAGATACAAAATGAAACTGCAAAAGAACTCCCCCTTTCCGCCCTCTGTAGCATTCTGTTTTATTTTGAGTCTGATACATACTCTGTTTTGGAAATTAAGCACTTCTTGACTAGTTACATTAATTGAATCCAAATATCAGTTAAAATCTGTTTTCGCATGCTTATTTTCCACCATAATTTTCTCCAGTTTTAAAAAAAAAATAGCAGCAGTTAAATTATGTCACTCATGGAAACTAATGTAGTAAAATGAAAATTAGAAGGAAATTTCCTATAAATGTATCTGTTTTTCTGTGATGGGAAGACCTTTCGATCAAGTTCAATATGAAGTATGAAATACACAGAATTCTTTTCTAGGCTGGAGAAGACATCCACGCCAACAGACAGCAAGAACCTCGAGGGCATGTACTCCTACCTCAGTGCTAGGAGCCTTGCTACTGCAGGTAAGGGGAAAATGGCAGGCGTTATTAGAGTTTAAATCTTCAGTGCCTCCCCCCGGCTCCTCACCACCCATGTGTTTACAGCATGGTCCCTAAGCAGTAGTGGGTTCTGAGAAGGTATCACTCACACTAGAATTCAAAAGTGCCTGGGATGGTAGGTGATAGAAACTAAGAGGGGGAGCTAGTTGGAATAAATAGGACAGAAGGCAAGCCCTTAAATATGTCCCATTGTCAGCTTTTTTCCTCTGTCCCCCGTTCCCTGCTTCCTGGATCCATGTGATTGGCAGCTTTGTCCACCGTGTACTCACCCCTAATGCTCTGCATCAACGCAATACCACACACACCGGAACCAAGTGATTCTAAGGCTAGAACTTCTGAAAAGATGACCAGAAGAAAGCATTGCTCCTTGCACTTGCCTTCGCACAGTTGTTTTGTGGCAATGGCAGACACTGACACATATGGGTCTCAAGGAACTCTGGGTCTTACAAAAGAGTTAGCTGTAAAACCAATACATAGCATGTGGAATGCTGTGTGAGGACACTAGTGCCAGGAATGATGGGCTGGGGAAAGCAAGGTGCCCTTGGGAAGGAAAGGAGAGAAGGAAACAGTGGTTGGGAAGGCAGCCCCACACTTAAGATCTCTAGTTCTGGAGTGAGGCTTGGACTTCAAGTCTGTTCTGACTTCACAGTGAGCTTTGGGCAACTTATTATTTTCCATGTGCCCTTCCTGTGGGGAGAAGAACAACTCCTTCCCTTTTGGGTTGCTTACAGTATTTTATATGAGGTCGTGTATGGAAAATAGTTCAGTGCCAGCCAACAGCTGCCTTTACTCAAAGTTAGTCAAAGCTAAGGAAAGTGGATGTTCCTGTAGATGTAGAGAAGCCTTCTTTGGCTTGAACAGGAGCAAGGTGCCAGGTTTAACATTTGTCAGAAACATGAATTTATAAAAGCAACAACAAATCAGTTACCGAAGCACAAAATACTTTGATGAGCTAAGCAAATGAGGTAAGTTATCCTTAAGCTTCACACACGCTCAGAGGTTTCATCTGCAGTTTTGCAGTTTCAGAAATGAAGATTCAAAGTGAGTCAAACAAAACAAAAACAAAAATTAACTATGAATTAGAATATGAATTCCTGTCATTCCTCCTGGTAGAACATACTACCTTACTCCTGCCGCACATTTTCTCCCTCAGATAACTTGATGGCTTTGCTTTTCTTTCTCTAATAACTTGCATGGTGTGAATGAGGGTGATGGTGGGAGTCCTCTTCAGCTATTTCCCCTCTTTATTCTTTGAGGCAGGGTCTCTCAGCTGAACACAGAACTAAAAGGTAGGACTAGTCTAGGGAACCAGCTTGCCCCAGGTATCCCCATTTTGAATGCTGGAATTACAGGTATCACCCAACACATTCACTGAATATGTAGAGGGATTGTGGGGATAAAATCGGTGAGTCCTTACGTTTGTGCAACAGATACTTAATCCACGGAGCCACTTCTCTACCCCAAGACCTTTTCTTAGGTCAATTAGGTATTGCTTTTAATCATCCTTAACCTCACTGAGAATCTGAACTCACTGTCCTGTTGGCTGTCAATGACCATATCACCCTGTGGGAAAACTCCTAGGCCTTGGATTTTCAGGTGAAAGTCAACGGTCAGAAACAAAGCTAATGACTGTTGTCTATGCAATACTAGCGTCACTATATAATGTTGTAATGGTTTTAGTGACAGAAGCCTTAAGGCCTGGGCAAACTATAGCAACTGCAAAACATTAAGTCACACAAATAGATTGTATCTTTAAAATAGCCAACAGGAAGACAAATGCTAATTGGCTGTTAAAATTCAGAGTAGCAGCAAGGGTATACTTAATCTGCAATTTAATACAATGAAGTCACTACTTTCTTCACAAAGCATCCTATGATTCCACCAAAGAAGCCAAACCATTAATGACTTTAAGAAAAAAACATATGGATTACAAGGTTTTGATATTTTGTGTTCCCATGATGGGGGGAAGTTAATTCATCTAGGAATGAAATACTGGTGACAAATAAGGATTTCAGAGTCATACTTACGGAAATTGCCATAGCTAATTAGGCTTGCCTTGTCTCTGACCCAGGGGACATGTGTATGCTCTTAGCACCCATACGATGATGGCAGGAAGAGTTGTTAACTTGCAGATGGGCTCTAGGTCTGCTACAGTTTTCTACACTTTTTTGAACA
The DNA here is from genome assembly GCF_907164565.1 of Psammomys obesus. Classification (NCBI taxonomy): domain Eukaryota; kingdom Metazoa; phylum Chordata; class Mammalia; order Rodentia; family Muridae; genus Psammomys; species Psammomys obesus. The sequence continues at coordinate 19,411,142 of NW_026585797.1, forward strand.
CTTGAGTAGTTAGCTATCCAAGCAGGAATAGAAATGCACATATTCCTTTACTGGTTCTAGTACATTCTCCTTCTTCCCTTTCTTCCTTGTTCCTCTTTGCCCCCTTTCAGTACACTAGAATGTAGGGCCTTGTGAATGTCAAGAGAATGTTCTATCTCAGAACCGTAGTCCCATTCATCACCTTACTTTTTACATTTTGAAACAGGTGCTAAGTTGCCCAAGTGGGCCCTGAACTCACTATAGGCCAGGTTGGCTTTGAACTTGTAATCTTCCTTCCTCAGCTCCTCAGTATTTTTGATGCCTTCCCTACCTACCATGTCTGGCTTTCCTGTTTTTCTTTCAACCCCTGTTTCTGTAGCTATTTACTATCCTCCATGAGATTCTTCCTAATCTCTCTCTCTCTTTTTTTACAGCCATCTTCAATGCTCCTGCCTAAATATTTCTAAAGCATAGGTATAGACAAGCCTCTCTTGATAAGACTTTTGCTTTGGCTTAGATCACCCCAGGAAGGTGATCTGTAAGCATAAATTTAAGGGTGTGATATTCAAGTTCCAACGAATCATCCACACAGTTCTTCTGCCTTAACTCCCAATAGCCCCAAGCAGCGTGATAAACTCTAGACTCTTCAGATTCTCAGTGCTTCTCCATATTCATGTCTTTACCTATGCTGGAACACCTACCACATGCCCACCCCATGCAGGCTTGTTCGATCTACTCCATCAGTGAGGACTCAACAGAAATACTCTGGCAAAAATGCTCCTGAGAACTCACTTCCCTTTCTGACTCAGATAATTAGCTCTTGCTTCTACTGCGCCTTAAGCCCCTTTCCAAAAATTGTATTTGTAGTATTGTATTATATCGCTTTCTTTACCCATCCTTTATGCTAAGGATGAAGGTCATGCCCTCTAGCCTTGCATTTTCTGTGTCACACAGTGCCCCAGAAATTTTAGGTGTCATTCTTCTTTTCATAGATGCATGACTGAGGGCATAACTGAATGAGACAGGAGTTAAGATCTTCCTTGAATCCGAAATATGAAGCTCCTGGTGAAGCTACCTACTGAATGAATGGATTGTAGGTTGGTTTTTCATACCTGTTGTCTGTTTCACCCATCCATCCACATACAAGATCATTATATCAATGAATTAGCCATTCAATAATTCCTTGGGCTCTGTTGACACAGCTGGCCTTGGCCGGTGTTATTAACTTCGAGCCAGTCGGTTTGAGAACAGTCAAAACACCGATTGCAACAACTCTACACGAATGGGTCCAAGTTTAATAGTGAAAACAAGACCTTCCTGAGTTACACTTGAGGGAAACCTGAGACTGCGTCTGGGAAAGGTACTGAGAAAAACACCCCAAGGATTCTGCTTCCATTTTACTGCAGAGGATTGTCCCCTGTCAGAAAGCGGGACCCTGGCTGCTTCCTAATGGCTCTAAACACAGCCTGTCTCTTTCTCCCCACAGTGTACCCTGCACCCCCACAGAGGCCGATCAAAGGGAGCAGGGGTCTTTCCCGAGGCCGGACTGCCAAGGGAGGAAAGACAAGAATGAGAATCTAGAGAAAGTTACAACGTTGGGTCCCTGGGGAACAGGCCTTTCCTCTACCTCTCTCTCTCTGGCTTCTATTTTCATAGCCTCTCAGTTTCAGGTCACTGGCAGCTCTGGGAACCAGGGCCAAACTGAAAGGTGCGACCGGATAAAAGGCTGAAGAAAGAGACAGCTTGAGCTCTCTGGCTTAACCTAAGGGGCAACTTTACTCACCCAAAGTCCAGATCACTCAACTATCATCCCTCAGGCACACCCTGCAGGGTGCCCTCCAAGACAGGAACCTGTGATTAGCTAGTGTCACCTCATCAAAGAGCAAAGAAAAGAGGCTGGCAGCAGGCACTCAAAAGAGGGAAATCCAACCAGAGTTCGTACCTGAGACCAAAGGCCTGTTTTCCATAGCAGAGGTGGACACGGGGACAGAGTTGCCTTTTGAGGTAGCTTTGAAGCCACCCTTTGGTAAACACGCTCCTTTTCCAAGCTCTCTGCACACAGACTATGTTGCCACCCACAATTCTCCCTCTACCACCCAGTAGAAACCCCCAGGTGGGTGACTTTCCCTCACACCAAACACGAGGAGGAGGCCCACGGGGATGCCCATGACCTCCCAGGACTGGGCCCTGGGGACCACAGGGCTGGTTTCCCATCACCGCAGAGCCATACTGGAAGGGTCTGCACTGAGTTTGAACTGGCATTTTTGAAAAGTCTTCTTTTTCTCCCTTCAAATAAAATATTTATGGCAGGAAATCAGTTTAGACATTCCTGAAACTAGCAAGGGTTTAGGAACACACTGTCCTACCTTTCCCTGACATGCAAAAGTAGTCAACTTTTTGAAGGAAGACTCTTTACGTTTAACCTGAGCCTTCACAGGAATGCAAACACCCACTTGGAGCCAGGCCTGTGGGAAAGGATTACCATATGCGAGCCACACAAGGAAATTCCTCCTGGAAGCCAGAGTTTATATTGCCCAGTGAGCTATGAATAGAAAGTTTGTGCCTGGTTATGAATATGGATAAAATACATCACTCATGGTCCAGGGCATGGCAAGTCAAATTGGAAACACATATTTTGGATTGGAGAATATTTTCAAAAATATATTTCAAAGAAAATAAACAGATTGTGTGTTCATTTACTGCTTGAAGTACTCCTCAGGAGAGAGGCATCAATAGTCTTTCTTTACAAATCATTTGTTCTCCCCTGTGGTTCTCAGGCCAGAGGCAGACCCTCTGGGAAAGAGAGGGTTCTCCTAGAGTGCAGCCGGAGCGGTTTTACTGGCGGCCATCATACCCTCTGACAAGGAGTCGAGTCTTTGGTGTGGCTTGGGCTGATGTGTCCTGCTCACTCCTGTTAGGCTGTGTTTGCCTCTTCATCTACCCAGAAGGATTCTGCAGGCGTTCGCATGTTACACTTTTTTTTTTCTTTTTGCTTGCTAGGTGACTCACAAACATGGTAACATGACATCTCCGTCTATGTTGCTAACCATCAAGATGAAAACTGGAAGTCTTCCATCTTGTTTCGTTCAGAGGTCTGGCCTGCCACAGGATTACAAAGAGGAAGGTGTGAGTTTGCATCTGCTGTGTTTTGACAGTTAACCTGCAATCGTAGTCCCTCCCTTCGTGAACTCAATTCTCCCATGTTATCACTATATTCCCAAGGACTCATTCACTCACATTGCTCCCAAATCTTCCCTCTTTAGGTTGGCTAGCTTAGCACTCTGTCCCTATATAGTTCTCCTTCATGTCCACTAAACTGCCATCCTTCTCATTGACGGGGGACACTGGGCAGCAGTAGAGATGCCTCATTAATCTGACATACATTAGGCAGTTCGTAGCCAACTGGTAACACATTTCGTGTAATATGGACACACCTTGTTTCCATCTGCTCTCCTCCTCATGCCTCATCCTGAAAACCATTCCACGAAGCACTTAGCTCACGCAGCACAAGCTCAGGCACTATGACAGCGGAGTGGCTCCTGTGGGACTGTGGGACCTAAGTGATGACCTAGATTTCAACCAGCACTCAGTGCCATCATCTCATACAAAATGCTGCTGGTGTCCTATGTGCCTGTTTTGTTCTCAGGAATTCTAAGTCCAAAGCCCGCCAGGTGTCACCTATCTGAACTGAGGATCCATATAGCCGTGACGTGGGAAGCTTGGGTGCCCAGTTCTTAGATTTGGTTTACGCATGTCTTCTCTATCCATTGCTCTCTGGGTTCAGTGATCTCAGTCCATGACCCATCCTGGACACTGATCAGAACAACACACATCTTGAGTTGGCTCTTTATCTCAGGAAGGAATGTGTCTTTGCCTGGGCCAAACTCTGGCTCAGCTGTAGCAGAAGGTGGCAAGGGATAACCGGAGTTCTGAGAATAACTGAAAAGGGTGAAAAAATAATCCATGGCAGCTCTGAGGTAAGGGAAAGTTTGTTCATGACTCTGCAGCAGAGGTTCTCAACTCTCCTATTGCAGAGCCTTTAATACAGTTCCTCACGTGTGGTGACCCCCAACCATAATTTACCTTTGTTGCTATATTATAACTGTAATTTTGCTAGAGTTATGAATAATAATGTAAGTATCTGTGTTTCCCAATGACCTTAGGTGAACCCTGTGAAAGGGTCATTAGAGCCCCCTCCCCAGGGGGTCACGACCCATAGGTTGAAAACTGCTGCTCTACAAAATGTACTTATCTTCTTGTCACTTCTTTAATTATAGCACCACACTCTGTCTTACCTGTCATTGATCATTGTGAATTAACATGTATAACATAAATTTGTGCACATGCTCATAAACAAATATATACCTAACTAGAAAGATAATCACATGGTTTAACACATGAATTATTGCCTATGTTAATCATGCTATTTTATAGTACCTCCAACTCTACCCTAAGTATTAGCTGTTCTTCTGCATATTTGACGTCCTTTTGTTGACTTGGTGTCAATTTCTTGTATATTAGATGCCTTCCAGTACACAGACAGTATTTTCTAGCTGCCTTTGTGTATTATGTGGCTAGTAGATATTCTGACAGGCCGTTGGAATGCATTCACACCAGTGCCAAAGTGTCACGTGACATGATGACTGCTGGTAAGTCTGAAATGAGAGACGTAGGCCCTGTAGTCATGGCACATTGCTGCCCGAAGCGCTATGTGTTTATTTTCTGTCTCCCTACTAGAAAGTAAGATTGATATGAACAGAAGTTTGTTACTGCCAAGTCCCAGATTCCGGGAACAGCATCTTTAATGTAGTGGACACTAAATAAATATTTGTTGAATGAATAAACCCTTAAAGATTAAAAAAAAGGGGGGGGGAAGGAAGGGAGGGAAAACCTTTGAAGAGGAAGTAATTACCTCCTTTATATCCGTGTGTCCGTGTTTGGTCTACTGCAAACAAAGTGCTTTTCTCTCTGCAGGCCCAGGTCTACCCTTTCTTGACATTAGTTTATGACTGAGTTACCCAGGCTTTTTAATGAATGGCTTGACCTACTTGGTACAATATTATTATTTTTTTGATAATGTGGTATTTTTGGAAGTCGTACATACCTGATAATATTTCTTATCCCTGACACTGATGTGGTGACTGAAAAAACACATCCCCAACATATGCTCTTGTTGCTGAGGAATTTGCCAATGTTTGAATAGGAAGCAAAAGAGGATGTTTTGATAGACTTAGGAGAGACAGAAAGTAAACCATCCATGTTTCTTTCTCAGCTCTGTCATGTTCTCTTCTGTATAACAACTATGCACACGTGTCTATTCAGTGTGTGTAAGTAGGCATTTGACTGTGGAAAACTATGGCACACTCCTTCGCTGAAGAAGGTTAATGTTTCCACCAAACTTTTGGGAAAATTAATTAAGGAGTAAATATCTTCCAAATTGCCTCTGGGTTCCATGGAAAAAAAAAGTCTATATGAAAAATGGCTTCACTCCTGGATTCAGATCAATTTCCTATGCATTTTGTTTTTATGGGAGAGGAAAACCAGTCAAGTGATATTCTATACAAGGTTTTCATTTGTTTTACTGTTACTTTTACCTGAGAGAACACTTTGTGAAAAATACTGAAGTTAACCATTGTAAATGCTACTTAGTCTGCAGTAGCTCCGGAAAATCCATGGGTACATTCAGGGTCAGAATGAAAACCAACCTTGTTAAATACTATTGTTTCCTCCAGTGCTTGAGAAAACACTTGGAAGTGTGAGCGCTGGCTTAGACTGAGGAAGGCTCATGAGCCAATAAGGGTCATCTAAGTTAATTATTTCCCTGGCTTTACAGCTAATGCACGCATGTTATCTGACACCAGCAACTCTGAGTTTTATAAGTGTTTACTGAGAATTTCATACATGCGTTGAATGTGTTAATAGAGTCCATCTTCCATTCTCTCCTCTTCAACGTCTCCTCTCTCAACCATTTTTCCCAACTCTCTCTCTCTCTCTCTCTCTCTCTCTGTGTGTGTGTGTGTGTGTGTGTGTGTGTGTGTAAAGCCCACTGAGTCTACCTAGTGCTGCCTGTTTGCACATGGACTCAGGACCATTTACTGGTTTGTGAACAGCCCCTCAGACACCACCATCTTGAAGAAAGCAGGCTCTACGACTCCTAGCAGCCATCGGTTGCCGATAGTTCCTCTACTAGGAGTGTAAGGATTTGTGTTCACCTTCCCTCTCCATGCTGGGATTTTTGTCCGACGTTGATCTTGTTCCAGTTTTACACTTGCTGTCACAACTACCGTGACTTCATAAGTACAGTTGCCTTATGTTGAATCCTGAAAAAAAAATGCTTTGTTGTAGTCATCCATAACCTCTGGCAATGATCCCTCAGCCATGAGAGTTTGGGAATGGGAGCTGTGTTATAGAAATCCAATTTAAGGGCTGAGTATTCCTTCATTCTCAACATGTAGACCAGTTGTGGGCCTCTGTGCTAATCATCATCATGCTAAACTAATAAATAAACACTTAAAGCATTTCCATTACAGTCAAGGGCAAGGCAATGATGCCTATTCTCTGCATTCTTTATTTCTCTGCATTTATTGAACTGGTTGATGTCTTAGTTAGACTAATAAGACAAGTGAAGGAAATAAAGGGGACACAAACAGGAAAGGAAGACAACAAAGTATCCTTATTTGCAAACACTTCTTAGAATGAAAACCTTATGGCAGTGAATAGCTACAGTCACCATATGGCTTGATCTATAATGTTTTTTAGCATCAAAAGGTGTCAATATTTTATCAGTCATGAAAATAATCTTTAAGTGCTATGTGGACTATGTGCTGGAAGGAAAAATGATTTTCTTTAAAAGAAAAATAGAAGTCAAAATATTCAGTCTAAAATGTTGATGATGTAGGAGACACAAAGTATAGGACTCTGACATAGGACCTCAGTCATTTTGTAAAGTATAATTTTTAGTTACCAAAAAAAAAAAAAAAAAAAGGTTGCTTGCCAGATACGTCAGACCATCTAAGCCTACTTACTGACTTTACCATAGTGTAGCCATCCCTATTTTGTCAGGAGCACAGATGTCCCCGGAGGAATCATTTATGCCCTTCCCTTCAGCTAGAATACTTCCGACGCAAGCCGTGAGGTACAAGCCAGTAAGCAGCACCCTTCCATGGCCTCTGCGTTGGCTCCCGTCTCCCCGTTCCTGTCAGGGTTGAGTTCCTGTCCTGACTTCCTTCCATGATGCCCAGTAATGTAGACAGGTAAGCGCAAATAACCCTTTACTCCCCAAGTTGCTTTTGGCCATATTGCCTCATCGCAGCAGTAGTCGGCCTAAAGGAGACAACAATGGGCTCCAAGGAACTGGACTTCCTATGGGAGTCTCGCGCTGCTGTGAAGGGAGACTGGAGCTCTGGAGCTGCGCCCAAAGGGAGTGCCTCTCTGGGGAAGAGATTCCTCACAGGTCTACAAATTTTCATACCTTCTTGGTGGACAAATTGGGGAGGAAATGATGATGGATCATTGAGGAGTGAAGCCATATATTAACCAAGGCTGCTTAGTTTTCAGTGTTTTGCCCTCTTTTAACCCCTCGTCAGAAACCCAAATGAGGACTGGGGGTCTGTGAGCCTCTTTCTTCCTTTTTTCAATGTGGCCAGACAGAGTACATTTCTTTTCTCTGTCTTTCATATTACTTACCTATCTTCTTATTTTTCATACTATTATTCTCTGCTTATCTTTTTGTTATATTAAGGATGTATGGCTGGGCATATCTCAGTAAGGCCACGAGGCTCTAACTCCAACAACTCCAGCAATCTTACTGCTTTTCTTTTATCCTCTGAGCTTTTGCTTCTGTAACATTCTGTCCTATGTTTACAAATAGATTATGTCATAAAACTATTATGGACATTTGAAAGGGATATTTTGAAAAGAATTTATTATTTTATAAATTTAGAGAATAAAGGTTATGTTTTAGAGGTTTTTATATAACAAAATCAAGATTCCCTATATAACCATTAGACTAGAAACATCAAAGCAGCAGGGGCAATGGGATTTTGTTTGTCGTAGAGTATCTAGGGCTTCATACAATGTCTGCCATGCAGGAGTTGTGTGACTAATGCATGTTGAAAGACTGGGACATAAGGAATATGTTCTGACAGAAAAGTTAGTTCAGGGAGGCACTGTAGCCAGGAGGCAGCCAAACACAAGCAGTGCTAACCGGGCCAAGTGCCCTTCCAGGGTGTGAAGAAAAGCACACACATAGTCCAGAGATGTAAACCCCACCCAGAAATCTAAGTCTGTTAGATGTCCACACTATTTCAAGACATTCACAAATTAGAAGTCAGTACTCTGAATCAAACCAGAGCCTTTCAGATGTGCAACGCACAATTTCTTTCCTTCATGATACAGAACAGTCCTGAAGAAGCTGCTTCACTTCAGAGGCTGTTTTTTTATGTATTGCTCTTAAGTAACAGTAGAGAAAAGAGCAAGCTCACATACAAACACAGGAAGCTCCCTCACGAATGCCAACAACATTGATTCTTTGGTGGTTTTAAGCAACCAGTGGATATAAGGAGGTGAATTTGGCGGCAGGGGATGGATTTCCAAAGAAATGAGGAAGAACGATCATACAAAACTCCTCTTTTATTTAGCTTAAAGAGAGCATCAGTTACTACCTATGGGGACCTACAGGGGCCTTTTCAAAATAATCTCTCCCCCTTCTCTCCCTGAGAGAACTGCATTGCATTTATACACATTGTGTCTGAACTGGACAGGGGCTTGAAACGGCCCAAATCAGCATAGTCCACGAGAACGATGCAATGTGACATCAGAAGGTTGCAGCTTCCAAGGATGCTTGCCCTCAGACCCCAGCCTCTATCTGTGGAAAATGCACATGGGGAGGTCACATGTCCTTATTCTGGCTGATAACTTTGATTAGCGGTAGACAGAAACTAGTATCATATACCGGATATATGAACAAAAGGGGAACCAGATCATTATATATCACACAGAACTTTGGTCTTTCAGAAGATCCCAGAATTGTAGAAAATGTCCTTCCTGCCTTGTATAAATTCAGGAACAACAAAGAGGCATTTAGAGGGATAATAAATATTGTTATGATTTTAGTCAGTGGTTTTCAGCTTGTGGATCGTGACCCCTTGGCAAACTTGCATCTCAAAAACATACTTCCATTACAACTCATAACAGTAATAAAATTATAGTTATGAAGTAGCAATGAACATAATTTTATGGTTGGGGGTCACCACAGCATGAGGTATTGCAGTACATTAAAGGATCACAGCATTAGGAAGATTGAGAACCACTGCTTTAATCATGTCTTGCTGTAATTTTTTTTCACACAACACTGGGAACTACTGTATTAGTTTGTCATTTGTTTCTGTCACATTGTCATATATTATTTAGGTCTGCATGCTTCTAAACTTTCTATGAATGGAATCATGTTTGACCTTTGCATCTGAAACATATTTTTTTTCATGTTCGTACTTATGGAGATGTACACATTGCTACCTAGCTGAATTCATCTATTTTCACAATCATATAGAAGTCTCCTGTTTGGAGAGAAAATAAAAATTTTTGATTGATTCTAAAATTTGATAGAAGTTTGTTTTCTCCATAACACTGATATTAAAAACAGCAAGAACTCCTACTACAGATCTTATTAATAAGTAATCAATTCTTTCACATTTGAAATGTTTGATTTAAGATCCAATACCTGGTTAATTTTTTGGACATTTTGTTTACAAACTATAATTATGTTTATGTGCTATGTGTTACAACGCTATAACTTTTTCTTTAATGTTGCTCAAATAGATTTCTGCTGACTTTTATTCTGTTGTCAGCCTTGAAGAGGCATGTTCATAAATCCTCTGTCCTTTGGGGGGGCATCTCTTTTCTTCAGACTTCTGCCATTTCTTGAAAAATGTCACACTTGATGAAATTAAGTTTGATCTTAACATGTCATCTTTATTAATTGACCTCTCTCTCTCTCTCTCTCTCTGACTGTCTTGAGAAATGGTTTCTCTTTGTACCAGCCCTGGCTATCCTGGAATCATTTTGTAGATCAGGCTGGCCTCAAATGCACAGAGATCCACCTGCCTCTGCCTCCCATGTGCTAGGATTAAAGGTGTGTGCAATCACTGCCTGGCTATTTCTCTGTTCTTATTCAGTAAATACCTTCAGAGATCCGTATTGTCTGATATATTAATGTAGCTTCCATAGGTTTATTTCATTAGTATTTTCCACTATATATTTTCTTTTCTTGTGAGTTTTAATCTTTATGGATATATTACAGCTGTTGTTACTAAATACAATACAATTGCATTACTTATATAAAAAGTTTTTCCCTATGTTGAAATGTTACTCAATTTTAATCTTCTATACATTTAGATTCATTTCTACTTTCTTATTTATACTTTGTGCCTGTTTAAAGTATGCCATATCTTTTACTCTTATTTTTTAAATTCTAAAATATTTTTGTTATAAATATTTTATTTTATGTGGTAAGACAGTTTAAAAACTTTTTTTTTTTTTTACAGTTTTTCATTTAGTTTTGTCTGTATTTGTCTCTCTGTTTACATACAGACTCATGAGCCACAGCATGTATGTGAAGGTCAGAGGATGGCCTGTAGGAGTCTGTAATCTTCTTCCAAGAAGTTAGTTCTGGGTTTGAAAAATTGATCGCAGACCCCTTAACCCCTGAGCCATTTCACTGGCTCTAATGCACATCAATCTTTAATATCACATACGTAATTTCAGAAATGTTTTTGTGCCTTAATTTTTAAATAACATTGATTCTTTGGTGGTTTTAAGCAACGAGTGGATATGAGGAGGTGAATTTGGTGGCAGGGGTGGGGGTGGATTTCCGAAGAGATGTTTCTATGCCAGTACCATGCAGTTTTTATAACTGTTGCTCTATAGTGCAGCTTGAGATCAGGGATGGAGATACCTCCTGAAGATCTTTTATTGTAGAGGATTGTTTTAGCAATTCTGGGTTTTTTGTTGTTCCATATGAAGGTGAGAGTTTTTCTTTCAAGTTCTGTAAAGAATTATGTTGGTAATTTGATGGGAATTGCATTAAATCTGTAGACTGCTTTTGGTAAGATGGCCATTTTTACTATGTTAATCCTTCCAAGCCATGAGCATGGGAGATCTTTCCATCTTCTGATATCTTCTTCTAATTCTTTCTTCAGAGACTGGAAATTTTTTTTCATATAAGTCTTTGACTTTCTTGGTTAGGGTCACACCAAGGTATTTTATGTCCTTTATGGCTATTGTGAAGGGTGTTGTTTTCCTAATTTCTTTCTCAGCCCTTTTGTCTTTTGTATACAGGAAGGCTACTGATTTTTTTGAGTTAATTTTGTATCCAGCCACTTTGCTGAAGGTGTTTATCAGCTGTAGGAGTTCCCTGGTAGAATGTTTGGGGTCACTCAGGTATACTATCATATCATCTGCAAATAGTGATACTTTGACTTCTTCCTTTCCAATTTGTATCCTTGATATCCTTCAATTGTCTTTACCTTTAGAAATTGTGCTTAATAGTTCTTTCACACTTCAAATGATATTTTTATTTCACCTTTGCTATTCTCAAAATAGGAAATACCTCCTCTCATCATGTAGTCTATGACTTTACCAGTTAGAAGCCTTGTGTCACTGTGGCAGGCTGTCCCACAGTGTGCATTGTATGCAGTCAGTTCTTGACTATTTTTTGGAGGGTTACCTAGGGAATTAATTAAACTCTGCATTTGAGAGTTCTTCTGGAGTTGAGGGTTTGCTCTCTGTTGTTGCTAGAGGTACAGTCAGCCTGTTACCACCTTAGAGTCTTGGTTTGACAATTCCTCAGGCGACCTACAGAGTAGAAAAATGATTTCTGAAACTTGCATGAGATAGAACCTTTGACACAAATTCTCAGGCCCCACATCCCCACCTATACCAAGCACTGAGGCTGATAAGCTGCGTTTCTCTACAGCCCCAGTGTAAACGGAAGCTTTCTCCTTTCTGGCTCATTTTCCCCCTGAAGGTGCAGTCATCGGATCTATGTTTTTTGCAGGTTAATAACCCTGAATAGCCCTTGACTTTCACCCCCAGTCTTTCTGCAGCAAAAACCACAGCACCAGGTACAAAGCCCAAATTTCAATACAGACACCTGACCCCAAAACAGAACTCAGCTTTCTGCTCTGCTTTCCATCTCACCAAGAAGTTGACTTCTGTTCATGTTTTATGTTACTGTCTGGTAATTTAAATTTTTGGCTTACCCACCACTTTAGGTTTTTCAGTAGGAATCCTATAACAAATTTGCTTACTCTGTCACAGTGCCAGGGTCAACCAGCTTGTCCTATCGATTTCTGAAAATCTAAAACACCTCAAAAAGAGATAGAAACAACCTCACTATTCCTCTCTACCAAGATGCCAGTATTTCCTGCAAATATTGACTTCGTGCAGGAGGCAAGTTACTTAACCTTTACTTTTGCATTTAATGTGAGAATCACCCCTGTGTCTGCTTCATAGGGTTGCTGTGGAGTTTCGAATGAATGGATCTCTGTAAGAGATCGCTGTGCTTGGCATGATATTAAATGATGACAAAAGACTAGCTACTGTGGTTTTTATTTCTATGCCTTACCCAAGGAGGGACATATGTGGCTAGTAAGCTCTCTATAAATGGCTAGCCATGCTCTGCTCAAGGATATTCATGCACGAAACGATTTGAATTATTTGAAGTACCCGAATGTCCGTATATCTTTGGAAAGACTTTTTTTTTCATATTAATAAGATGCTAGCAACCTCTAGCAGTGGCTTGAGTAACATGGTAAAAACATAAGTAATACGCATCTAAAATCAGTAGCAACAGTAATACAATAATCATAGTGCATATTTTCTGAAAGTTGAAGTAAAGAGCTAATACTGGAAAGTTAACATCTAGTTCTGAGCTGTGGTACCTAGGATATTTAGACAAATGTAAGTTCTTTATAAGCACCTTTAATATATAGTCATAACACTTTAATATTTTTTTCATTACATTCCTACGATGCTATCTTAGCCCTTGTGGATACTAATGGCTAAGAAAGCCTTGTTTGTTCGATAACCTTTATCATTTGGGAATTACAAAGGATGTGTGTGTGTGTGTGTGTGTGTGTGTGTGTAGCATTTTCTTTCTTGAGTTTTTAAGTGAGTCTTTAATGGATGAGAAGTGATTTAGGGGTTGCATCTCTGAGAGCAGAGGGCTGTTCATTTGCTAAGCCTGGGACCAGCCTGTGTGGCTTGCATTTTCAGCTTCCCACAGTGTTATGGAAACACAAATTAGCCTTACCCTGGAAAAATGACTCTCTGTCATTCTCTGGACCTGTGCATCTTCAGGACATGGGCAGCCAACACAAACAGGCATCATCAGATTCCTTTCCATCTCCCATGGAAGAGTGGCCTCATTGAGGATGGCTCTTGAACGATGAGAAAGGCTTCATTCACCCATCACTGCCTCTGCCCTCCCCTAAGGCCTTGACTCCTTGCTTTGACCTTGCAAGGGCTGCAGACAATCAGCAAAGGAATGTGTTTTTAAACATGGTTTTTCAGACAGTCCTTCATTGGTGAAAAATGAGGACATTCTGGACCCTTCCTCTGGCTCAGGAGAGTTGGCAAAGATGGCATTTAAAATGTCATCTGCTGTTACCTATGGCTTTCATAAACTTACTTACACAAACATATCCAACCTAAGGTGTTCATAGAACGAGCTCAGATCTGTCTGTTTAATAAGAGGTGTCTCGGTGTGAAGAGCTGAGAAAGATCCAGAGAGTAATTGATCCAACCTTTCTTTCTATACAAAACATGCCTTGCTTATGAACCAATAAGTAATAGAAGGTTTACCATGTGAAACTGCTTGTACATTTTTATAAATGTTCACCATTATCCAACTCACCTGAAAGCGTTTCTTTTAAAGGGCAATGAACCCAAATGATCTGTTTGCTATTATAATGAGAAATTTACACTAAAGTATGTAGAATGTAAGACAAATCAGAATTCAGGAGAATTAAAGAATATTATTAAATGTATTATGAATGTTAAAAATTGATATAATTAGAGCACATAATATGTGAGGTAACACAATCTAAGCAAGAAAAAAATCCTCCATGTTCTCCCTTGTATGTCAGATCTAGTTAATGTGTGTGTATATATGTAAATAACTGTACATGTGTTTACAACATAACATGTAGAAAACATTGAAGATTAGAGCATGAGGAAGGAAAGACTTAGTGCAGTTTGTGGACATGAGGAATGAAAGATGGTATAAAGCTAATTGCCTATAGAGGAATTTTATTTCACAATATGGCTGCTCTAGCAAGAGATCACATCCAAACACCTTCTAGGTCTGTGTGATCCAGCTGGAATACAAACATGCCTTTAACCCAGGAGGCAGAAGCAAGTAGGTCTGAGTTCAAGGCCAGCATGGTATAGAGCAAGTCTGAGGTAAAGAAAAGCTTAGGTCCAGGCATGGTGGTACATACCTTTAATCCCATGCAATGAAGGTAAAGATAGTTTGTAGAAGGAAGCACCCATGTTTGAAAGTGATGCGTAATTGAGTGGCAGAAACAGTGATGAACCAGAGAAAGAAGTGACAGAACAGGATGTACCCAACTCTCCTGAGAAGAGAGAGAAAGGGGAAGCTATTTAAGGGACAAGGAGAGAGAGTAGGCAGTTTTATCAGGACACTAATAGAGAGATGGGTTGCAGAGAAAGAACTCAGGTGAAGACTGAATGAGCCAGAGAATGAGAAGGAGCCAGAAGATTAGAGCAGATTGCTGGAGTTAGTTTGAGGCCAAGCAGAGCAATTCAGGGTCTGAGAAAGAAGCCAGATTGAGTAAGTCAGCTGGGAGAAGAGTTTGAGTAAGAACAGCTGAGTTGAACCAGCCAACCCCGAGCTCAGTAAGAACAAAAAGGGTAAACTAAGTAAAGCAGTAAGTCTCAGAGGCTGAAAACATTCTAGGTCTAGGTTAGGTTGTATAGAGGCTAGAAGCTTCCAGGACTAGGCCTAGGTTAGCAGAAGAAAGTAGTAAACCTCAAGACAACAACTGAAACAGGCAAATAAAAGTTCCTTTTACAATTGTCTTTCTAGTTTTAACTCTGTCTTGGATTTTCCATTTTTGGTGGTAGATAAGTAAATACGTGTATTCATCAGTACCAGCATGAAATGCGTGGAAACTCCACAGCTTGTATTCTGAATGTCTGCTGTATAACTCTATAGGAAACTATATAAGAAACTAACTATATAGGAAATCACCGAGATGAACATACTGTGTGCAACACTTTTTATTTGTACCTTTTTTTACAGCTTAAAAAATACAAAAATATTAGGTATATGATTAAACATATATATATAATTAAATATAGTGTAGGTATACTATAAAACATAACATTATTTACTAAATATACTAAAAAGTATAACATTATTATGGTCAGAACTTCAAACTTGGTATCTTGAAGGACAAGACAGAAGATACTCCTGAAGTGAAGGTGTGTGGTACAGTCTCAGTCAAAGGGCTGGCTGGTGCACAACAGATTTATTTTATTATTACAAAAATTCTTTTATTTTAAATTTATGCATGTTCGAGCAGGTGTGTGTGTGTGTGTGTGTGTGTGTGTGTGTGTGTGTGTGTGTCTATGGCTATAACCTGTTAACCTGTTAACAGGTGCTTTCTGATCAAGGGTAGTCGGGCCCAGGCCAAAATAGGTGTTCCAGACCACTTCACTAAACGGAATGGCTGGCGAAGGAATAAAGTAGGTTTGTGGGCCACACGCTACTGGTCACTAGCTGGATCTCTGGTCCCTACGTAGTCCTGCTTGAGTTCTGTCTCCCAAGTCTAAACACAGCATCCCCTAGAATTTGATCTGACCCCCCCAGCACCACATCAGTCAGATACAGTGGCTCACACTTGTAATTCCCACCCCTCAGAGACGGAGGCAGGGGGATCAGAAGTCCAAGTTCATCCTTGGCTATCTCATGAGGCTAACCTGGGCTACACGAGACTGTGTCTTAACATAAAATTCTCACCAGAAGTGGGCGGTTAGGAGAGAACTGTTTCAAAACTCGGATGGTGTTACAACAGGAAGAGCAAGCCCAAACTCGCAGAACCGAAGTTCCTGACTGAGGCTTGTGCAGCAGCCTCCAGAGTGTTTAGGGGTCAGTACTGACCGCCCCATGAGGGGAAAGCAGTGGTAAGGCTGTTCTACGCATGTGCAACTGAGCACACACCAGAGCGCTGGCGACTCAACCTAACAGATTTCCACACTGTCCTATTAGTAGCTTACTCAAGAAAATTGTACCCAATGCTCTTTATGAGGTGAAAAGTTATATAATTTACTAAAATTGTGACTAACTTTATACTAGCTCATACTTACAGATATAAATAACACATCTATTTCTAGAACACATATTCATGCTTTAAATAGCATATAAATCTAAAACGCACAGACATCAGTATATAAATCTATTTATAGCATACAGAGAAATACTGACTTAAGCATATCTTGAAGACATTTTTTTTTGTGATAGAATTTTTCATTAATGCAAACACCTTTTATAAATTAACTACTGCCCGAAGGTTTTGAGGAAATCTCTAATTACTTACCTTGTAAGTAATGTTGTATAATGTCTAACCATCACTGTGAATTTCCTGGGTGTCACATGCCTGTAGTCAGTAACACAGACACACATAATCATGAGTCTGCTTTTGTAGGCTTTGAAAGGACCTTCTGTTTCAATTATCTATGTTAACGAAAGAGATTTGTGTTGAGATTTTTTTCAAGCAACTGCTTCACAACTTTACATATTTATGTTGGTTGTTTTCAATTACGTATACATGTATGTGTTTGCATGTCAGTATGAGCACATGAGTAAAAGGTGCCCGGAGAGGCCAGAGGTGGCATATCCTCACAGAGCTGGAGGTACAGGCAGCTGCGAGACAGCAGTGTGGGCACTGGGAACCGAACTTGTGTTTTCTGAAAAAGCAGTCCATGTTCTTAACCACCAGGCCACCTTGCTAGCCTCTCTTCACAACTTTAAATGCAAGCAAAGGATGTGCACATTTTATGCTTCAGAGGAGACTATTGGTATAGGGTGTTTTTCCCCTGGGGAGGAAAAAATAACAAGCCCATGTACACAAGAAGTCTCCAGACTTGATTCTAGTTGATCAATGAGTTATTTAAAAAGGAACTGTGTCTGGGACCAGCACCACTATTGAGGTCCAGGAACCCTGTCTGCTGAGGTCCAAGTTAGGAATGGATCTTGCCCAGATGAACAGTTCCAATTCAGGGAACAGTTGAGTCACTTGGCTTCAGAACTTCAAATTATTTCATCACTGACCATTTTGAAAACGATTTACAGACACTGCAAGAATTACAGTTCAATAATTTTTACTTCCTGACCCCAAAACACAAGTTTATAATGAGACACAGTCTCAGAAAAATAAATCTCTGATTCTAAAATTGCAAGAAATAGTTCACCATTTTGAAATATGTATGTTGATGGTTTTTAAAATATTTGAAAGACTGATAGGCAAACTGTGTATTCAATTAAAATATCTGTAAAAGTTTACAAAGCGATGCGTAGTACCATACAAGAATTATTTATTTTCATTCTTTCTCTGTCTCTCTCTCTCTGTCTGTCTGTCTCTCTCTCTCATTGTTCTTTTGAGATAAAGACTCACTGTGTAGCCTAAGCTGGACTTGAACTCACTATGCAGCCCAAGCTGCCCCTGACTTGTAGTCCTCATCATGACTCAACCTCCGGAGCCCTGTGACTACAAGTGTGTGCCACCATGGCCAGCTTCAATTTTTTTTTTTTTTGTACTTTAAAAAATAAATGGCTTGAAGAAACATTTAACAGCCTTCTAAACCTTTTAAAGCTTTAATAAGGTCTTGCTTAAAATTTTTCATTTGTAATTATATGTAGCTGGTAAATCCTTGTGAAAAAAAAAAAAACATTTACTGGTTGAGGTCAAAGTTCAAAACAAGAAGGCAGGGCCCTTCTGAGTGGAACTCATGTTAGGAGCACACACTGGGTGAAACTGACTTTTTATTATGCTTATTTCTTTCAAGGACTTAAAGAGCATAGAACAGAAATTATTTTCAGTTATATAAAATCCCTTCTTTAGGCATCCTGGGGAACATATTATAAAATAGTCTCTCTCTGAGAGGAGCTCTCTGACTGGCTAAATTGGCTGCCGGTTATCTTTGAGGATCCACCTCACTGTGTTTCTTCCCCACAGGGCTAGGGTCACTCACGGATGTGCGGGACAATGCCTTAGCTTTTTGTGTGGATGCTTGGTTTCCAAACTCAGGTTCTTATGTTTACATGGCCAGTAGTTTACCAACTGCGCCATCTCTGCTCTTCTACACAACGTATTTCTTAATGACACTGACATCCTAAATAGCACAGCTCTAAACGCTGATCTTAACTGAGTAGGATAGGAGTAGGATAGGAACTCTGTTCTTATGCAAAAATTACAAAGTATCCTGGAACTTTGTTATTGTAGTATTGGTGTCTTGGATTCGCTAATAACTTCATGAATAAAATGTGGACAAAACAGTTGATAGAAATATCAAACAATATAGCTTCACATTAGCCAATGGTTTTACAAGATTGAGCTGAAGTAAAGTGAGTTCAGGTCAAATTCAGGATCTTGTACCAAATGCAGGGTTCGTGTGAAGGCACTGAGACATGCTCACATTGTATCATGTATTCAGTGTAATTTTAACAAGGCTCTGGAGGCAAAAAAACACACTATAGATCCAGTTAGTTATTTTTTTATGAAAAATTAAAATGAAAACAAATACAAACCAACTCTTTCTACTCTCTATCTGTGTGCAGAAATCTATCACATTTAAGGAACCGTCTCTTTAAAATGTGCTCTGGAGAGCTTATGGCAACTGTATCAAGCAGGTAAAAGAGATTTCTAATGAAGTCCTTAAAACATGCTGTGTAAACAGTCTCAGTAACTAGAGGAAACAGTGAAACAGTCCCCTAATAAAGGGACCTGATTCTTTCACTTTCCCAGCCCAAGGGAATTAAAGTCTCATATAACACAGTATGCACTTGGTATGTGCCGCTACAACACAAGTTGTCTTTGTAAGTCTTCTGCAAGCAGCAGACCAAAGGGTAAGGGAACCGATTTCCAAAACCCTGTTGTTTTTCTCCCAAGATGTTTCAAATATATTAACTTGGGTTTCAACTTGTCTTCCTCACAGAAAAAGCAGGGAAAGTTTTCTTCTGGCCTCGTCTGCAATGTTTTCTTTCAGTTACAGGGAAGTCTGGAGGGCAGGTGTCTGGGTCAAGGACAGATCTCAGCTGTGTTTTCAGTGTGCAGGTAGGTGGTCTCGGGCTCCTGGGCAAAGCAGTCATCTAATGAAATGACTGCAGGGACAAAGTAGCTTTGTCAACGCACCATCAAAAGCTGTGCTGCTTCCTGCGCTGATAGACAGACTTATCTTAAAGGTTACAAACCATCAGAAAAGCCTCAGACTCTGCACAGCCAGCCATTCCAAATGATTCTCCCCTTGAAACATAAAAAAAATCTTCAAGACTCGTGCAGACCACATCAGCGATGCACGGTCCAATTTGAATCACATAAATTCCTTAGGAGCAGCACAAGAACCACATCAGGGACCCACGGCCGTAGTGGACAGCTGGGAAGGGACTTACAAGGCAAACCACATAAAGTACCTATAAAACCCTAGAAACACATGAGCTGTGTTGACTTATGCAACTGATAGAAAGTTCTGCCAATGAAGAAGCAACCTGTCATTAGCTAAATCAAGCAGACTGTATTTCTCCGCAGAAATATTTTTGATGATATTACCTTTGTTCTTTATGTCTAATCTCTATCACTCCCTCCCTCCCTACCTATATAGGTAGGTTTCCAATTTTGCAGTTTGTGGCTATTTGACCTGTTTGGGGTTCCATGAAGGCGCTTGGGAGCCATAGATAGTTCTACGTGCAGTAACAACTGAGTGGTGTATATGTTTGATACTATGCGTTAGTCATGCTGATTATTTCAGCTCCATCCCCCTGTACTATTTTCACGAATGGTGAAAAGAATCAGGAAGTAAACCAGATTCTAAATACTCAGTTCTTCAGGAACTGTATGATCGTTAAAAGTTACAGAAGAACTGAATGAGAATTTGAGATCCACAGGCAATAAATTCCCATTTCTAAAGCCTAGGATGAGAGATGTATTGAATAACGTGTTAAGCATTAATGTAGAAGTGTGTTTACTGCACTTATTTCTCAGAGAGGCATCTGTATTCTGGTTAATAGAAGCACTCACACCAAGTGGAAGTTACTTGGTTAAATAATGCTAAGAACGAAGATGATGATGTTTCCCACTGTTAAGCATGAGGTCATATTCAAGCATTCCCCGTGCACAACACAGCACCCACTCTTACTGACATCTTCAACGTGTGTTTTTACGTCAACAAGCTCCTTCGATTTCAACCATTTTGTGACTAAGCTTAGTCCTTTCAACCATTCACATTTAAAGCCACCTTAGATGTCTTGAATATTACCATATGCATGTACTGGGTTCTTCAAGGTCAACTCGGTTTGACAGATTGTTGGTACGACTAGAATAAACTTGATGCCTAGATTCAATCAATCTGCTCTTCTATCCCTGAGCAAGCCAGTTAACTTTCTACCCTTACACGGTCAAATGAAGCAGCGTGTCTAAGCCTATTGCCCACAGTAGATTAGACAGAGAATAAAAATGCAGATATGTCCCCAATGCCAAGCATCTTTGGGTTTGGAGACAGTAGGTTATGCAAAGAAACATTTTCTTTACATTTCAGAGACTATTTTTAAAAGCCCAATGGGTCAGAAAAACAAAGACAAAAATATTGCAGAACTGAAGAAAAACAGATTTAAATAGGAAACAATATATAAAAAATATAGTATTATATTGGTCTCTTAGAGTCTGAGCATTTGAAGATAAGATGGACTTTTGTCCCATCTCAGAGGTCTCTGTAACTGCTGCTTTCAGTGTTCAGTATTTGGAATGTTTTCCAAAGGTCCCAGCAGTGAGAGTTCCCTTTCCTTCTTTTGAAGGGATTCCTTAATCTGAAAGGTCTCATCAATAGGAAGTTCATCCTTATGTGGTTCTTGTATTTTTCACCAGACATTTTTGAGGTCTTGATGTAGTCCAACTATTTCTGTGTGGACCACATAAATTTTACGCGAGTCATTTCATTTATTTTTATTTAGGGAGGAACCTGTCAGGAATTTGTTTTACCACAGAACAGACACTTTTTGTGATTATTATTTGATCTTTGTAGAGTACTGGTGGGGTGTTTGAGGTGTTGGATGTCCAGCAGAGCTGAGAATTTAAAGGTCATACTTATGGAAGAAAAAAAACCTGTTTCTATCTTGGCAAATGATAAAATGAAAATTGTAATTGTGACTTTGGGTCTCTGTTATTCACACAGCTACTTCGTAATTTCAAATCTATTGTTAGATTTTGTTTTAGAAAATGAAGCAAGCCACTGAGATTATTCATACTACTGACTTCATCTTGTGGAAATGAAACAATCATTTGGGTGACTTTTATTTGACTGTTTATCATTGTCTTTGACATACCAGAGATAAGATTTAGTCTGTGGCGGTGAGAAATTGTCAGATCCAAATGGAAAAAGTTGTCTGGTTGTGTTTTGAGTGCAGGATCACACATGCTCACACCTTAGGGCAGGAAATGTCACTTGTGCTTCTTCGTATGGAAGATGCAGAATAATGTACAACGTTCTTGGGTATTCCTTTCTTTACGAGGGGAGAGAAAAGAGGAGCACAGCTTTAGAACCAATCCCTCTCATCACACTTTTGTCTGCCTTAATAGGAACTCTGTTCTTACAAGCTCTCCTTGCACAACTTCAAATGCCATGTTTGTTTTCCTTTCTCTCTGCAGGGTTCTCTTTGGTTTGTTTTGGTCCTCTCCCATTTCTTTTTTGTTAGTTACCATCCAGCCATCTTTTAAAGTCTTCATCCTCTGTGACCCATTCCCTGATACCCAAACGCACCCTCCTCTCAAGCCTCATTTGTGAGCTAGAATCCTCTCACAAAGAAGCATTTGTTTCTCTTCAGACTCCAATTAGATTGCAAGTATTTCATGAATCAGGGCCCTGGTTATTATTCCACCCTTAACTAGTTTCAAGAGGCTTTCAAATAATGTCATCATAATTAATATGCAAATGGAGATAGCGAGAACCTACCAACCAGGAAAATACAGAGATGATAAAAGATAGAGTGTAGGAGTTAACCCCGAGAGCACATGAAATTAAAGTAGAAATGTTCCCTATGCAGAAAACAATAACACTGTCAGACATGCCAAAAAACAGTTCCCAGAAAGTGCAATCCAAAATTTAATCCAAATTAAAGTTTATAAATAGAAGACAAACACACTCTTTAATCTAACATTGAGACATCTTAAAATCCCAAGGAACAAAAATGAAAAGTCGTCGTCATTCTCCCTATTCTGACTTTCTGTTGCTGTGCTAAGCCATAATCAAAAGCAACTTAAGGAGGAAAACATTTATTTCACCTGATTCTTACAGGTCGCAGTTCCTAATTGAGGGAAGCGACGACAAATGCATCATTGGAATCAGAGGCAGAAACCACAGAGTGCAGCTGCCTGCTGGCTGACTTGCTCTCTCATTTGCTCATTGTCGATTTCACACATAGCCTAGGCCAGCCTGCCTAGGGCGGGGACCTTCTACATCAATCACCAATCAAGAGGGTTCCTTCTACATCAATCACCAATCAAGAGAGTCCCTACAGACACCAGGTGGAGGCCATTCCTCAAGGGAGATTTGTAAACCTGCCTATTTAGATATAGCAGGTGTGTGGATCAGTCAGCAAACCCTGTACATACAAAGAGATGTGCTAAATTCTTTAAATACGAAAGACAGACAGGTGCCATGTTTATATAACGTTTTGTGATGCTTCTGATTATTTTGCAAAGCAGGAGAGAATGGCAGAAAAAATATATAAATATTAAGTTAATCTAACATAATCCTCCCAGATACCTGCCACACTTACCTGCAAAAGTAGCAAAAATCAGGTGACATCATTTGGATGGGGAAGGGGGCTTAGCATATGCATGTTTGCAAATTCGTATATGTGTGCCATTGCATAGATAAGCATGCATGTGACATAAATGAGGAGAGCAGAAGTCAGTTGGAGGTGTTCCTGGTGTTTTAAAACAGGGTCTCTCACTGGGACCTGGGGCTCACTGACTAGACTAGACTCCAGCAAGTCACGAGGATATACCTAACTCTTAGACCCAGTGTTTGGAGGACAAGGGCTTACCGCAACCCCTTGTTTCTCCGTGAGTGACGGAGGTGAAGCTCTGGTCCTCATGCTTGCATGGGAGGCACTGTCTCTACTGAGCCATCTCCCTGGAACTGAATTCAGGTCCTCATTAACAAGCACTTACCCCACAACACAACTCCAAATTCAGACTTTTGACATTGCTTCTAAGCCTAACTACCTGTTTTCAAATGGGAATCCATAGGGACCCATTTTCATATGGGAATGTTTCTCACAATTCAGGGTCCTCTGAGCACAGATATTTTCAATCCTGTCTTCTGGGTTTGGCCTTGAGAAGTGCCTTTTAGCTTTTTTTTTTTTTTCATCTCTAAAGATAGTATAGGATTATGGTCATGGATGAGATGATGTTAACAACTGCATCTCAAGCCCCTCCTATGTCTTCAGAAGTCAACGGTAAATCAACCACAGGAATCTTCTTCTGTTCCCTCTGAGGTAAAAACTGAATATCATCAATAACCCCACATAAGGGAATCAGTTCCTTGGTAGGTTCCTTGACCAGTGAGAATATCTCACCGCGTGGCTTGGACAGGGGAGTGAGAAAGCCCCTACTGCTTCCAAGCAAGTCAAGAATTTTCTAATTGTCAAATGACCACTGTGGAATGGGTCATTGCTCATCTTTGTCATGAGAAACTGACCAAACGCTGTGTTTTTAAATTAATGTTGAACCTTCCATAGTTAATCTGCTGCCACCATAAAGTGTGTGGTGTGTGTGTGTGTGTGTGTGTGTGTGTGTGTGTGTGTGTTCACGTGCATGAGGAAGCGGAAGCCAGAATGTGACACTGAGTGTCTTTCTTAATTGCTGTCCACTGTATAAACTGACATGGGCTCACCCGCTTGAACCAGGGCTAACCAACCCAGCTTGAGTAGCTAGCCAGCTCCTTCCGAGGTTGCCTCGCTTCTGCTTCATGAGTGACAGTGCTCGATTATAGGCAGGGAGGCCCAGGACTTCAGGTAGCATGTGAGTGAGTGCTGGGCGGCAGAACAGACTCTAACGCTCACCTTTGCACAGCATGCTCTCTGCCCACTTAGCCGCCTCCTCAGCTGCCCGACACTCCTGGCTGAAGACAGAACAGGAAGAAGTGATGGTGGAAAGGGTACAAGATGTATCAAAGCGCCACAGAGTTCACTTCAGTTTCTGTGTCCTCGCCTAGCTACTTGCCTAGTTTCAAAAAAAAAGAAAAGCCTCCTACTCTTTCTTTCCCTCTTCTTGCCTCTTCTCACTTCAGCCATTTCCCTTCCTGTTTCTGTTGCTGTCTGAAAATATCACTTCCTTGCTGTTTTTTTCACTGAAGTGAGAGAACAAATTTCCTTGAGACTTAGCACTCATCAATCATTCTATTCTTAGAAAGGAAGAAAGAAAGAAAGAAAGAAAGAAAGAAAGAAAGAAAGA
>NW_026585797.1:19435882-19508879 GCF_907164565.1 Psammomys obesus
GAAGGAAGGAAGGAAGGAAGGAAGGAAGGAAGGAAAAAGAAAAAAGAAAAAAGAAGGAAAGAAAGAGAAACAGAGAAAGAAAGAGAGTCTTCCTCGTCTCACCCTGGATGGAAATAGAATGTTACATTTAACTGGGAGAGACACATGTTGAGAAAAATGTAGCTGTTCTTGGCTGCTGTTATTTGAGAACACTTCAAAAGATCTAGGTATCGAGAGAACAAATACCCCAATTTAAAAACGGGGTACATATCTAAACAGAGAATTTTTAAAAAAGAAAAACTCAGTGGGTTAGAAACACTTAAAGAAATGTTCAGCATCCTTAGTTATGAGCAAAATGCAGATCAAAACTACTCTGAGATTCATCTTACACACATCAGAATGGCTAAGATTAATAGCACAAGTGACAGCTCACATTGGCAAGGATGTGGAGTAAGGGAACACTCACCCATTGTTGGTGGGAGTGCAAACTTGGCAGCTGCTCTGGAAATCAGTGTGGTGGTTCCTTAGGGAGGTGGGAATAATTGGTACCTCAAGACCCAGATGTATCACTTTTGGGCATGTATCCAAAGGATTCTATCTACAGAAACACTTGCTCCGTGTTTGTTGCTGCTTTACTTATAATAGCCAGAAATAAAAAGAAGCTACATGTCTGTCAATAGACGAGTGGATAAAGAAAACATCATCCATTTACACCGTAGAATATTACTCAGCCATTAAAAATGAAATTAAATGTGCAGGTAAATGGATGGAACTAGAAAAAAGTTATTCTTAGTGAGTGTACTGGCTGGTTTTGTGTGTCGATTTGACACAAGCTAGAGTCATCAGAGAGGAAGGAGCCTCAGTTGAGGAAATGCCTCCATGAGATCCAGCTCTAAGGCATTTTCTCAATTAGTGATCCATGGGGGAGGGTCCAGCTCATGGTGGGTGCTGCCATTCCTGGCTGGTGGTCCTGGGTTCTTCAACAGAGCAGGCTGAGCAAGCCAAGGGAACCAGCCAGTAAGTGGCACTCCTGCATGACCTCTGCATTATCTCCTGCCTTCAGGTTCCTGCCCCGCTTGAGTTTCTGTCCTAACTTCCTTCAGTGAAGAACAACAATGTGGAAGTATAAGCTGAATAAAGCCTTTTCTTCCCAACTGGCTTTTGGTCATGGTGTTTTTGTTGCAGCAATAAAAACCCTGACTAAGACAGTGAGGGATGCCAAATCTAGAAAGACAAAATTATATGTGTTCACTTATAGGTATGTGTATATTAGCTGTTCAGTCAATGACAACCAAGCTACAATCAATAGAACCATATAGGTTAGGTATAGGAAAAGGGAATAGGGGGGACAGATCACCCTAAGATTGGGAAATAGAATATATAATTATGTATGGAAAAATGGGCACGGGTGGGGGGCCTGGAGTGAGAGGGTCAAGTAGGGAAGCAGAGATTCTCATATATATATATATATATATATATATATATATATCATCAGATAATAAAATCACCAGATAATGCGGGATAAAAAGCTCCAACTGAACATCTCTTGTCACTAAATGAAACGTCCTGTACCAGAAATGGGTTACAGCCAATTGAGTTGTTGGCCAAAGGAGTTCTATGGAAATCACCAAACAACCCAGGCTGTTTCCAAGGCTATAGTTTTCCCCCACACAGACTAATGACAAGGCCCTATTGCTGAAGACCACCCCCACACAACCCATTGAACATGGAGAGGTCAAGCTAAGATCCACATAAAGCCTTCACCCCTTTGTGCTGGCATCTTTGAGTACCTTCAGGAAGGTACTCTGAACACTACCAAAGGAGAAGGATAAACAGCAAGCCAACTACAAACCCTTAGATCTACAATGGTGGTCTGCCCATGGTAACGCAATAGTGACACAAAGCTTATGGGAATAACCATTCAATATCTGATTTGACTTAAGGCCCACCTCTGTCACTGCTTGGGTGATCAAGAGGCTCAGACCAAACAGGTCAAGAGCCTAGGGTAAAACTAGATACTACTGTTCAACTGAAAGAACATAGCAATAAAATGACTCCTGGTGTCATTCTGCTATACTTATGGATCAATGGCTTGTTCAGCCATCATCAGAGAAGCTTCCTCCTGCAGTCGACGGAAACAAATACAGAGACCTACATCCAGAGCATGTGCAGAGAATGAGAGGTCTTGGAACACTCAGTCCTAAATGGGATGAGGCCTCAGCACTCACTGAGCCAGTCAGAAAAGGTGTAAGAGGCAGAAGGGATGGATGCTATCAGTTAAACTGTCTTCCAGGCACAACAGGACTGATGACCAGATGAACCCACAGAGACTGGTCTATACCAGATGGAGGTATAGAAAGCTGAAAGGGGAAATGTCCTCATCCCTAAACTAGGAGCTATCTCCAAGTTATAATCACTTGCAAATGAAAATTGAGTTTTCCACAAGGGTGTTTTAGTGGGGGAACAAACTCCTGTTAAGGGTAGGCTGTATCCCAGCATGGACGGCCAGCAGAAAGTTAACCCAGCGGCATCCTTGGGGAGTCTTTGTCTCATAATGTCATGTCAGGTCTCCTTCTTCTTCCTTCCCCCGCCTCTTCCTTCTCTTCTTTTCCTCACCTTTCCCCCTTCCTTTCCTCTCTTCCTTCTCTTTCTCTTCATTTAAATTTTTATTATTT
The DNA here is from genome assembly GCF_907164565.1 of Psammomys obesus. Lineage (NCBI taxonomy): Eukaryota > Metazoa > Chordata > Mammalia > Rodentia > Muridae > Psammomys > Psammomys obesus. The sequence goes on from NW_026585797.1 coordinate 19,438,537, forward strand.
TCTCTCTCGCTTTTTTTTTTTTTTAACCTACAGTTTCCTTGCTTGGATATGATGGCTTTTGGCTTGGAAATTTTTATGGGATTCCTGAGTGTATGAAGGAATGGGCGTCTGTATCTATACCTGTTTCTTGTGCCTTTTCTTGTGATCTTTTCCTTCTGTTCCTTTGTTTTATACAATTCCAGTGCATTTGTTTTTGTTTTATCTTTATTCCTTGGCAGCCTGTTTGTTTTCTAATGAGAGACAGAAAGGGGATCTCCAGGAGGAGTAAAAGGAAGGGAACTATAATCATGTTACAACATATATTAAAAAAAATCTATTTCCAACACAGCGTCCTGCTGCTGCTGCTGCCTGAGGATTGAGGTGTAGAACTCTCAGCTCTTTCTCCAGCACTGTGTCTGCCTGCACACTGCTGTGCTTCCTGCCACGATGATAATGGACTGTAACCTCTGGACTGTAAGGCAGCCCCAGTTAAATGTTTTCCTTTATAAGAGTCGCCATGGTCATGGTGTCTCTTCACAGCAATGACACTGCAACTAAGACGCTAGTGGATGACCTGTCAGAAGCAGGTGGAAGGGCTCCAGCCAGTGACACTGGAAAGTGCCTCCAGTCCAAACTCGGTTCGTTAACCATCGTTTTCTTTTTAAGTTGTTTATATTAGGGATCAGCGAACTGTGACATGAAGGAAACCTGCCCTTATTTCCATGAAACTTAGAGGCTAAGATTGTGTGCCCCGTGGTTGTTTAATGATCAGGGGGGAAAATGATAGTGTTCAACACATAAAAATTATATTACATTCACATTTTCAGCATCCCCAAATGGAGTTTTTGTTAAGTCTTAAAAAAAATCTATTTCCACTAATATACATATTGCCACGTCATTTAGGTCATTTAGAGGTCAAATCAAATCTTTTGAGAAGTATCTTTACTTCTTATCTTAAATGTAGTTATGTAGGACAGAACACTTACAATGAATTTTGTTTGTCTCCTCTTACTGGGAATTTTGCACTCAGGCGTTTTGTGGTTCAGACGTTTAGGTGAGTCCCGATGAGAAATAGCTAGCATAGCAAATGAAAGCATAAGAAACGTAAGCAGATGATTCCCTCATTGACACCACCTAAGCAAATTTAGCAGAAATTTCTAGGTTTCGCTTTTAAAATAAGGAGTTCTGACCACATAATACCTAATCTCACACCGACTCTAAAATTTGAAATAAAGAAAGGGGAGGCCATTGAACATGCTGGGTCATGACTGTAACCCCAGTATTCAGGAGGCTGAGGCAGGAGGATCATTGTGAGTTCCAGGCCTGCCTGGGCTGCACAGTGTATTTCGTGACAGCCTGAACTACTTAATGGGACACTGTCTGGAAACACAAACCAAAGGAAACAAGAGAAGACAGGACAATCGTGTAAGAGAAAAACCTTTGATTTGTTGAGTGGAACTTCTGTCACGTACTCTTTTCTCATTCGAGTCAAATTGTCTCACCCGTAAGCAACACAGAATAACAGCACATGACTCCAGGGAGGGGGTTCCTCCCTGGGTGGTGGTGAATAAACTTTAAATGATATAGCATAAAGCTGACAATCCAAATCTTAAATGCAAATAGAAAAAATATTATGACACAAAAATAACATGTTTTGTCATCTATTAGAAAAAATGTCATTAGTCACATTGCCCCCATGCCCATTCTGCACCCTGCTTTTACAGGAAATGCTTGGTCATGTGTGTGTTGTAGGAAACACGGAGCTTTGAAGACGGGGACATAAATTGATATTTCATTCCCTACAGAAGGAATCACTGCAAGGAAATCACTTGGGGGTGATCTGTGATCCTGTCTACGGCTTTCCACTCATGCTTGGGCAAGAGAAGACAAACAAGTAGGCTGAGAAGGAGCTGTAAGTAACCGGCGGGAGCCGGGGAATGGACTGAAGTTCCTACTTGTGACAGATGAAGCCTGTGCCTGAGAATACCCTGAGCCTTTTGCTCCATGTAGGTTAGAAACCTATGGAATGTGTTCTCTTGTGGGAACTTGCAGAGTGACATGAGGATGAGGGCGTGTGTGCATGCAGGCTTTTTGCTGATCCTCTATTTGTTTTGTAAAAATTCTTGACCATTACATCTTCTGGGTCATTTGGCTCCACTCACTGTCTTACATGACAACCGTCTCCTGTAAAACTTTCCTAGTTGTATATTTTCAGTTTAAACGTGTTCTTGACAGTTTTACAGTTATGAAATGAACTTGTTTGTGCTAGCATTTGCCAGTTCACAGATGCCTTCTTTAAATCCCATGGGGAAGCATTTTCTTCATTTATTAAAGAGATCATGAGTCTTCATAATCTTCATATTGTCTGTATCCATAAAAGTTATGAGAATAGCACTGATCTGAGACCACCCACCCAACTTTGATTAATGAAAATGAAAAAATGGAGTCAATTGAATATTTGAAAAGAAGGTCTTGCTTTAATATTGGTTTTCTCTCTCTTTTTTCTTCTATTTTCTTTATCCTTCTTCCCTTTTCTTCCCTCTCCTCTCCTCTCCTCTCCTCTCCTCTCCTCTCCTCTCCTCTCCTCTCCTCTCCTCCCTTCTCCTCTCCTCTCTGCTTCCTTTCTCTTCTCGTTTCTCCCTGCTCCCTCTCCTAGGTATTGAGCTCAGGGCCTAACACATGCTAAGGATACTATCACTGAGATACACTTGCGGGCACGTATTTATTTCTTAATCCTCCATATACTTTGCACCATAGATAACTAAGTGGCTTATGCAATAAATGCCATTCTTACACTTGGCAGAGATACATTCAATTTAGCTGACATTATTATAAGCTGATCATTTAACAGGCAAGAGGTTATGGGTAGAGCAATCAGAGATTAAGGTTCAGTCACATAAGAAACATATCCAGTAATTCAGTAATTCAATTTATTGTACACAATCTACAAGACTGTGTTCTACAAGACTGGGTTTGGAAGGCCCAGAGGGGAATAATTCAGACATGAACTTTGCTGTCATTAAGTCTTTCACAGACATGAATAAGGAGATATAAAGTCTTTCTACGGTAAGTTAGCTTCTAGTATAAGATACTGTCTGCAGGGATTAGCTAGCTCAGGTTGTGACACTGGGAGAGAAATACCTGAAAGTGATATTATACCAAAGACTTCAAAGCGAGGAGATGGAAATCTGGGGCTCTGTTTAGCCATTGCTGTCTGACAAATAATTCTCAAGCTTTGTGGCCTAAACCACGCATTATATGGCATCTTAAAGTCATATGGGTTAGGGATTAGCACAGAATTTGGCTGGGATATCTTTCTTCTCCATTTGGCTTATACACAATTGGTGGTGTTCCAGCCCATAGATTCCATTTGGCAGGACATTAGTTGTAATTGCTAAGACTACCTCTGAATATCCCGGATTGGTTTTCCTTATACAGTCTCTTCACGTCCTATAAATCAGTAAAATTGTTAGAGTGGTAGGCGGAGCTTTAGAGCTTAGACTCTGAAGGCAAGTGCCCTAGAAATGTACCTGGGGACCTTGATGTTAACTTAAGGTAAAATAGATTTGACTCAGATGAAGTCACATTTGTCCTGACCGCTCATATTCCTAACTTCCGTTAGTAGTCATAGAACTCTAAACGTCTCGCAACGCTGAGGACGCTGCTTCTGTGACTCCTCCAGTGTCTTAGTTACTTCTCTTCTCCATTGCTGTGACAAAACACCATGCTCAAGGCACCTTTTAGAAGAAAACATTTAATCTGGGGGTCATGGTTCCAGAGAGTTAGAGTCCGTGACCATTAGGTTAGGGAGAATGGCAGCAGACAGGTGGGCATGGTGCTGGAGCAGTAGAACTTTCGGATAATCCAGAAGCACAGTGATGAGGCAGAGAGAGCTAATTGGGCCATTGAAACCTCACAGCCCACCCCAAGTGACATATCTCTTTCAACAACGTCTTCTAATCATTCCCAAATAGTTCCTCTGACTGCAGACCAAGTGTTCTAATGTATTGGCCTATGAGGGGCCAGTTTCATTTAAACCACCACATTCCATTCCCTGCCCCGCATAGGCTTGTGCCCATATCATAATACAAAGTGCATTTTGTTCAGCTTCAGTGGTCCCCAGATATCTTCACAGTCTGAACCCAGTACAAAAATTCAAAGTCTCTTAAGATTCAAGGCAATTTCTTAATTGTAATGTCCTATAAAATAAGGCAAACTACATGCTTCCAAAGTACAGTGGCACCGAATATACATTACCATTCCAAAAGGGAACAATGGGAGCAAAGCGAGGAAATACTGGCCCACAGCAAGACTGAAACCCTCTGCAGGGTAAACTCTAAATCCTGTAACTCCATGTCTCCTGTCAAAGAGCTTAGCTGGCTCCACCCTTCCATCCCCATCTGCACATCTCCCTGGCATATATCTCATGGCTCCTCCAGCATCCTGGGCTCTCCAACACAATCCAAACTTCATTTTCACAGCTTCACGCAATGCTCTCTTGGGGCCTCTAGGCAGGGACTCTTCTGAAACACGGCTGGCTTCAGGACTCTCAACCTCAGAGGGAAGGTCCCACGACCACTTTACTTTTCTATCCTTTAAGACTCTAACGCAGTTGACACGGCCACACTAGGCTGCTCACTTGAGATGGAGCACAGCCCACGCTTCGAATTATATCTGCTCGCGTTTTGACCTGTTGCAGCTTTTTATGAACAGATAACGCCTTAGGACTTCTTCCTTTTGCAAGTTGGGAGTCTAGCTGGGTGTGGCCATGCATGGCAGGAAGGACTCCCTTTATCCTGTCTCACGTCAGACCTTTCCATATTTCATTCAGCACAAGTGCTGACCCCAGTGTTAGATTTCCTGCTGTTCTTTTTCTCCTCGAACTGTACATTTTGTGTTTCTTTCTGTCCCACTTGCTCTTTTTCATTGTAGACCTGCACAAGACTTACTAGTAATAATAACAGCACAACAGTGCCAGTATTAGGCAGTCTTGAATTACTCTGCCAATAAAATTAGTCCAAAAATTTTCAGTTTATGCTTATGCAGAATCCGAGGACAAGGACAAAATCCCACTACCTTCTTGGCCAACATACCACAAAAATGGTCTGTAGCCCAGTTGCTAGCATTGTTCCCTTTCTGAGATGGGCCTCCATAGAACAGCTGCTCTCAGTACTGCTGCCTTCCAAGGTCCTACTAGTTAGCTGCTTAAACGCTATGTAGAGTGTTGACAACCTTCCCAGTTCAAAGTTCTGAAGTCTTTATACATTCTTAAAAAACAAAAACAAAACAGCATGGTAAAGTCTATCACAACAATTCCCCACTTCCTAGTACCAAGTTCTGTCTTAGTCACAAAACACCATGACCTAAGCAGCTTACGAAGGGAAGCTTGTAGCTTGGGGGTCATGGTTAGAGTCCATGCCCATCATGGCAGCAGGCAGGCAAACGTGGAGCTGGAGCAGTAGCTGAGAGCTCCCATATGACCCACAAGCACAGTGATGAGGCAGAGAGCTACCTGGGAAATGGCTTGGGCCATTGAAACATCACAGCAATGCCCGGGGTGACACACATTTTCCAACAAAACCAGATCTTCTAAATCGTTCCCAAACAGCTCCACTAACTGGGGACAAAGCATTCATACATTTGAGACTATGGAGGTCATTCTCATCCAAACTACCACACCCATCCAGAATTCTGCACGGTTTTGGATCTGTCTGCCTCTTTCTTTGTTCTCCTAGTTCATTGGGGGCTAAATCCCATACACTGTAACAGAGTTGTTCTGGAATGGTCTTCCCTTCATAGTAGCTTAAGGTTTCCAAACAGTAGTTCATGAGAGGGAGCAGGCAGCAGAAATCTCTGATCCTTCATCCAGTTTATCTCACTGTCACACTTTCAGAATTCTTGTGGTTCCAAGTGAGTCATAGGGAAAATCCAGAGTCAGGGGAAAGGACATAGGAGATTGTAAGAAAAGGGGACAACATTCTTGGTGAGCCATTTATGGACACTAGCTACTCTACCAGAAAAACAGAAAAGGAAAAACCACCTCTCTAATATCAGGGCTTTGGGAAACAGGTTTTGGTAACGAATGCACCTATTTTCTTCCTTTTATGTTAAGGATTTTCTGAATGCACCCAGCCACTTTTCTTCTAAGAACTTGCATGGATTAAGAGTTTTCTAGTCAGAGGAAGAAACTATGGGAGTCAGTGGCCGTGATCTGATGCCCTCTGGCCCTTGTCCTGGTGGCTCATGAGGCCTTTGATTTTTCACACTCAGTGCTTCAAGCCAGCTTTAGCCTATAGTGTAAACACTTCATCCTACACCACACAGAGCTCCCCACAGTCTCTGTGGCACACCCCTGCCAACATGAGGAGCTAATGTTAACTAGTGTTTGTTATCATCGCACACCGTGCTACCTTTGTAAGGTCTTGTTCTGAGCTTCGGGCAAGACTCCAATCTTAGCCTTTCATTCTTCTGATTAATCTGTGTTTATTTGCCCTGGCCATCAGAGCCAAGAGAAACTTGGCCAAAGATCTGAGGAAGCTCAAGGGGGGTATGGAGGAGAGATATCCTAAACATTACAACTGAAAAAAAAATGTTTTAAATCAAATTTAATCTGGAATAATTTCTGTGAGATCATCTACTTTTATTGTCATTGAAGGTGAAGGCAGAGTGTTGCTTTCGTATTCTGTAGCTTTTGTCTGGGTATAAAAAGACCCCTTTGCCACAGATTTTTAGGCCTTCAAGACAAGCAATTTATAAACTACAAATAAACTTATAGGCAATTGTTATTGTGCCATAAATAGCCTTGTAGAAAGCAAATATCCTTTTTTTTTTTGTCTGTATTTCTAGTCTGGGTAGACTTCTGCTGTGAGTCATTTATGCATTAAAGACATACACATACACAAACATACATACACATGCACACATACACAGTTTATATTAGAAACAATTTTTCTTCTGTTTGGTGCTTCACTGAATGTTTAAATATGTAACGATGCAAGCTTCCGGGATCTGAATGGCATTTTTCACTCCCTCCTATTCTGAGTTTCCTGTGAAACTGCACATCTGAACTGAACAAAAGTGTCCTTTTCTAAACCAGAAATGGGAAGCAAGTTCACAGTTCCTTTCTGAAAATGACATTCTATTTGCCAGAGGACTTTGGTGTGCTGTGTAAAGGTCATGGGCAGGAAAAGTCTTTGTGAGTTCTCCAGGGGAAGATAGGCAGAAGAGCCCAGCAACCAGATGTTCGGATAGGCTGAGTGGCCCTAACCTGCATCTCTCCCTCTTTTTTCCACTCCTTTCAACCCTCAGAGACATCTACTTCATGCACAAATTCTAGGGTTGAAGGAGCCATTTGTTGGTTAATTTTAATGTTTTGTTTATTGACTGTAATTTATATTCTGCCCTATATCAGAATGGGCACCATTTAATGAGAGTTAACAAGGGGCTGAGCTTTATACCTGGGCTGGCCTGTCAGAACACAGGCTTGTCACAGGATCACAGATAGCCTTATCGCAGGATCGAAGATGCTCAGACACAAATAGTGCTGAGAATGTGCAAGTTCGGGAAAACATAGAAACCAAAGGAAGTCCTTTGTACTTTTAACATGGCGAGTACGGATTCATTTTTCTAAGACACCAGTGAGGATGGGATCTTCTAGACACCTTTTAAAATGAATATAAGAAAGCAAACACACCAGAAAGGTTGCAGCTTCTGACATCCTACGAAAGGAAAGTTGCTACTGTTCTTGTGACACAATACTGACACGTTTGTGATTTGTAGTTTTATCTGAATGCTAACCAAAAAGAAAGGGGGGGCGGGGAAGAAAAGAAAAAAAAGGAAAGAAATCCTTACCAAAACTAGCCCATTTTATGAAGAAACTACCACATATTTTAACAGGGCCCCAGACCTTAGCAGGCCCTGAGACCTTAGCACAACTGACACCATGATCAAAATACCATTCGGACTGTAAAACTCGGCATATAGACAGCACCACCTGCCAAAACTAAATCAAAGGCCTAATCCGTCAAAGCCCATAGTTCTGGTGAAGTCTCTGGGGGCACTAACCTTGCTTTCTGGCCTTTGTAGTTCCACATCTAACTGTTCTTGTTAACTGAAGTATGTCCACACAGGACATGTTTTTTGTGTGTGTGTGTGTTTAAAAGTTCACCCTGAGAAACATTCAGTGCTACGCCGGGATCCTGAACACCAGGTGTAGCTGCTGATCGGCTAATAAAGACTTTCTACTGATTTAAACCCATGTCTGAGCAGTCTTCTCTGGTGGACACATCACAGTAACACTGTAAGTGCACCCACTTGGGTCCAATTCCACAGGTGATTAATTAATTCACTTGGTAAGCGACTTGATCGTTAACTAACCCAGTTGGTAAGTTAATTTGGTAATTAATTAATCTGGCTGGTGAATGATTATTTTAATTTAAGCAGAGATGGACTCCTGTGTCAGGTGTGAATGACCTCCTGTGTCATAAGCCTTTAACGCTCAATATTCTTTTAATTGTAGTTGTCAAAATGAAATGCTTATGGGAATAACAAGGTCAACATTCTTACTGTGTCTTTCTTTAAAAACTGTGATTAAACCAGGGCGGTGCTGGCACATGCCTTTGATCCCAGTACTAAGGAAACAAATATAAATATATATATATATTTATATTATTCATTTGTTAAATTTTCATGGGTATGGTATCATCATAATGTCATTTTCAATATACTTAGGAAAATAAGTAGTTTTGATTCCACCATCACGGTGCAGTACTTCACACTGACCACTAGGTGGAGACCTGGCCCCCACCTCCTAAGAAGAGAAAGGGTTAGGTTACCGCAAGGGTTAGGTTAAGGCAGAGCTGGGTGTTCTGACTCCCAGCACCGGAAGTCTAGGGTGCAGTCTTTACTGAGCAATGCCCTCGTGTTCGCGGCAAGACTTTTCAACGATCATTACAGGTAATTCTGTAATGATCAAAATGTAATAACGAAATGTAATAACGTTAGGAAAAGCAGGGTTTGTTCCCCTGGGTAAGTTTTCAGTAACTTCAGAATTAGCAGACTTTGTTTCTTTGACCTTCTACAAAACTAAATGTTATGAACAGGCAGGAGGAGTTTGTCTGCTACGTTCTTGTGTGTGTGCACTCGTGTGAGCGCATTTTACGCTCTTGTGAGTACATTGGTGTGTCACCACGCAGGGGCTTTGTACATGTGCTTGAAGGATCAAACTCGAGTTCTCCTGCTTGCGAGCACGTTACCTACCCAGCCGTCCCTGCAGCCCGTGTTCTATCTTAAGAGGATATTGGGCACCCAGATCTCAAGAAAGCCCTTTGACGTGGACATTTACAAAACGTATCACATTCATACTCCACCCTTAAAATAATATTTCATTAGAAACCAAGATTGATGCAATAGAATGTAGACTCTGGGCCTTCTGTGCGCCCCTAACCATCCCCTTTGCCCTCCTCCAGTGAGAGCTAGTTAGCATCCTGCTGACTCGGCGATTTGTAGACAATGTCCGCCTTTCATACCATTTAAACTGGACACCGGCACTTTTATTTTTTAAAAAAATCTTTCTTCTTCCTTATATGTCTATATTTATTTTTAAAAAGATTAAATTATCATCATTTATTCAATTTGTATCCTGGCTGTGTTACATCATTTATTCAATTTGTATCCTGTCTCTCGTTTCCCCCTATGTCCCTCTGGTAGTCCACTCATAGGGAAGGTCCTTCTTCCCTTCTATTTGACCCTAGCCTATCAGGTCTCATCAGGATTGGTTGCATTGTCTTCCTCTGTGGCCTGGCAAGGCTGCACCCGCAATGGGGAGGTGTTTAGAGAGCCTGTCACTGAGTTCATGACAGAGAAAGCCCCTGCTCTCCTTATTAGGTAACCCACTTGGATACTGAGTCTATGGGCTACATCTGAACCAGAGTTTTATGTCCTCTTCATGCATTGTCCTATCAGTCTCTTCAGAGACCCAAGGGCTCAGTTTTATTGGCTCTCTCCTTTTGGAGCTCCTGTCCCCTCCAGGTCTTTCTCTCTCCCCCTTCTTTCATAAGATTCCCCACACTCTGCCCAAAGTTTGGCTATGAGTCTCAGCATCTGCTTCAAAACCTCAATCAGTAGTCTTTCAGAGGCCCTCTGTGGTAGGCTCCTGTCCTTTTCCCTGTCTTCTCCTGCTTCCAATGTCTATTGCATTTGTCCTTCTGAATGAGGATTGAGCATCTTCCCTAGAGTTTTCCTTGTTGTTTAGCCTCTATAGGAATATAGATTTTAGTATGTTTATCCTATATAATATGGCTCATATCATCTCCTTAGATGTTGAAAAACATTTGACAAAATACAACACCCATTCATGTTTAAAGTTTTAGAGAGATCAGGGATACAAGGCACATTCCTAAACATAGTAAAGGCAATATACAGCAAGCTGATAGCCAACATCAAACTAAATGAAGAGAAACTTAAATCAATCCCACTGAAATCGGGGATAAGGTAAGGCTGCCCACTCTCTCCATTTCTCTTCAACATATTACTGGAAGTCCTAGCTAGAGCAAAAAGACAACTAAAGGAGATCAAGGGGATACACATTGGAAAGGAAGAAGTCAAATATCACTATTCACAGATGATATGATAGTGTACTTGAGCGACCCCAAAAATTCTACCAGAGAACTCCTTCAGCTGATAAACTCCTTCAGAAAAGTGGCTAGATACGAAACTAACTCAAAAAAATCAGTATACAAAAGACAAAAGTATCCGGTTTGTAGTATTTTATTGTAACAACTTCAACAGACAATGACAAGTGCTTTATGGAAGATCCCCAACTCTCAGGGGCTAGACTCAGTGACTTTAACTTCATGATGGCACTCGAGTAACCACATTCAGTTGAAAGGCTGCTGTGAATTCTGGCCTTTCCTTGCGGGAGCGATAAGTGTGGTTCACTCTTGAGGTCCAGAGTAGGCACACTACCTGAAGGGGTACACAGTTGGGAAATATAGTCAAGACTCAACCCAGATGGCCTGAGACCAGAGTCCACATTCTTAATCGTTGCCATATGTGTTTAAAAGAAAAGAAAAAAAAATTAAACCCCAAACCATATTAGAACAACAGCAAGGGGAACTTTCACTAGCTAGAACTGTGGGAAAAACTTGAAAGTTGGAAAACAAACAGAAACAGAGAAACATTAGGTAAACAATGAGAGCAGGACATGGAGATGGGATGGGAGGGGAGGAGACAGGAGCCATGGAAACCCTTAGGGTAATTGACTGGATATAGTAGCCAGAGAAACTGAGGAGAAGAAGGCCGACTCTTGCTGCATTACTTCTTGGCCAGTCAGGATGTCTGCATCCTGGAGGCCCCAGGATGTGGGAGATTGGGTCAAAGACTTAAGACGTTTGAGTGGTTGGCAGGATCCAGAGGTGGGTTGTGCCTGCATTCCAGAGACCAACTGGTGCCATACTCCTTTGGTGTGGGAGCCCCTGCCTCATCCAGGGTATCTCTGCAAACACTTTCTGCACACATTCCAGGAAGTGATCACAGCTGGTAAACCTTGTCTGGGTTATGCAATCACGTGGCAGACAATCGAATTAGAAATGTCAGCCCGGCATTGAGACAAGGGCCAACGGACATTTCAGAATACAGTGAAAGAGAGCTTATATATTTAAGTTAAAAAAAATGATTACACCTGAGAAACTCAGAAAACATAGACATGAACATCCATCCTATTAAAAACAACTCAACAGATGATGAAAATTAAAATTCAGTCAAATAGTTGCTTGTAGATAAAGCAAAAACTGGTCATGTATTAATAATTACTGAAGATAATTTGATGACAAACACATGGAATCATTATAATTTTTTCTCTATTTTAATATATTTAGAAAATTTCTATGCAAAAGACTAAAATTCATATTGAAAAGGGAAATCTAAGTGACTTGGAAGGAGAGTCTAGCTGGATGGTTGTTATTATGAGGGGCAGACAAGATGGACCACATGTATAGAGCAATAAGAGACTTGGTTTTTGAGCATCTTGAGACTGAGGCCATGAGCCCCCAGTGCCCACAGTGTGGCCTCCAAGGAGACAGTGAGGCTCAGTAGTATCTCTGGAAATTGCCCTGACATAGACAGTGAAGAAAATGTTCAAACTGTCCATTCTGGTATCCAACAAAGGTTTGGTATTCATAAAGAACAGCTAGCTCCCACCATGTATCAGAAGCAAGCAGTTGATCTGAATAAAACCTCCAATAACCGCAAAAGAGACACCACTAAAAACTCAAGTGTAAGTGGTACATTCCAGCTTAACAACAACAATAAAAATTGTTGGGGGCTGGAGAGGTGGCTCAGTGGTTAAGAGTACTGTCTGTTCTTCCAGAGATCCTGAGTTCAATTCCCAGCAACCATATGATGGCTCACAACCATCTATAATGAGCTCTGGTGCCCTCTTCTGGCATGCAGGTGTACATGCAGGCAGAATACTATATAAACAATAAAGAAATAAATAAATCTTTAAAAAAAAACCAACAACAATTGTCTACTGCCTTATTTAAAGACTTACTTAGTTCATCAAAGGATCCAGTTATTGGCCAGGATTTGAACACCGAGGGACCTGTAAACTGTTGCATCTGCTTGGAGGATTAGCTTTATCAAATACGGTTGGAAACCTAAACTTTTATGAAAGTGGTCATAGCATCATAGAGTAGGAAGCACAAAAGGAGAAAGCAGAGGACAGATGAGCGTCTTGAACAAGTATGGTACAGCAGGGGACATGAACATCAACCTGACCAAGGCTCAAGCAGAATTTTTAAAAACTGGTTTTGAGTAAAGGCTTTCTGCAGTGGAGGGCATGATGTCCTGGTCTTCAGCTCAGCCCTCTCTCTGACCATACAAATTGTTCCAAGTGAGGCCAGTCAGTGACATGAGCATGATATGACAGAGAGGACACAAATATCTTTGTGTCTCTTCACAATTTATTATTTGTTGAGCAGCAATAAATCCACAAAGAACATTGGCTTGGTTGGCAGTAATTTCCAAGCAGCGCTAAGTCACTTGATAGCAAGCCAAGGCAAACCTGGGTTCTTTTGTTCCATTCTTAAGGACTAATACTAACTTTCAGATAACATATTACACATAACACAGTATATCTGTCTGTCTGACTGTCAATCATCTATCTATTATCTACTCACATGTAGGTATAATGGCCTATCTTGGATGTCAATTGATTAGCTTTGGATCTAACTAAGAAACATACCTCTGGGAAAGCCTGGGAGTGTATCTTAGAAAGGGGAAGAACTTCTGCTAGAGTGGGAAGCACTTCCTCTAGCAGCCATATATAAAGATATATAATGGGAAATGAGGCTGGTTTTGTCTGCATGCCTTCACTCTCTGCTGATGAGTGCATCTCTCCTGCTGCTACTGCTGCTGCTGCTGCTGCTAAGGATGATAATGATGATGATGATTCTATCTTTCCTTGATACCACAACCCTGATTATTCAGCCTTCCAACATGAACTGAAGACTAGTGTCTCTCCAGGAATTCTTTATCACTTCAGTACCATATTGGAAGTGAGGAGTGGATCATCCCACCTTGTGGACTGAACTGGATTGTTAGCCTCCAAGTGTGCACACAGCCACGGTTGGACCACCCAACCTGCATCATGTAAGTCACTCTAATATATTCCCCTAAAAGTAACTGTAACATTCACTTTGTTAGTTCTGTTCCTCTGGAGAATCCTGATGTCTTAGTCACTTTTGTATTGCTCTTGTAGAGTACTGTGAGAGGGCAGCTTATAGAAGAATTCACTCAGTGGGGTCCTGCAGTTCCAGAGGACAAGTCTACCATCATGGCAGGAGGATGCCGGAGGCATGTAGACATGGCAGTGAAAAGTATCTAAGGCTGAATACGTTCATCTGTCAGTAGGAGGCAGAGCAAAAGAATTAACTGGGTATGGGTTGGGATTTTGAAACCTCAAAACCTTCCTCCCACAAAGCCACACCTCCTAATCCTTCTCGAACAGCTCCACCAATACGGGATCTGCTATTCAAATACATGAGCCACTGGGGGGCAGTCTCATCCAAACCAGCACATCTGACTAATACAGTAGGTTACAGAATGGCTACCAAAGATTAAGGAGTCTGCAGCGGAATTCAAGGAGGTCCAGAAAGGGCCTGACTGAGAGGCAGGTGAGGGGAGCTGGCAGGGACAGTAGGAGGGGGATAAGAAAATAAGCCCTGCTAGAGGTCTGCTGGAGTCTCCCCTGAGTCAGGCTGTAGGACCACAGGGTTGATCGAGGTGCTGAAGAGAGGTGTCAGACACAGAAGTGAGGTATGGTCTGTGGATGCAGGGCCAGACCTCTATGGATGAGTGTGTGTAGATGGACAGTAAGCCATGTCAACCGTGGGGACCTAGCTGAGCGGAAGCCTACACAGCAGGTGGTCAGAGCTGTGGGGAATCATTGCTCTGCATTGACCTGGCCACGGGCTGTGCAACCTTTCCCAGGTCTGGTGTGTTCAGTAAGGTGTATCCGGCCTAGTTTTCTTTTCTCTCTCTCTTTTTTTTTTACCTTGATAATCAGAATTTATTTGTTAAATATATTTAAAATTGCTAAAAATGTACAGGGCTTTATTTTCATGAATGAAAAGACTTAATATTGCTAAGATAATATTTCTTTTATTATTATTATTTTATTTTTTTATTATTAGTTACATTTTATTAACTTTGTATCCCAGCTGTATCCTGTTCCCTCATTCCCTCCCAAACCCTCCCTGGCTCCCTCATCTCCTCCCTGCCCCTTCCCAAGTCCACTGATTGGGGAGGACCTCCTCCCCTTTCATCTGACCCTGTTTTATCAGGTATCAGGTATCAGGACTGGCTGCAAAGTCCTCCTTTGTGGCCTAGCAGGACTGCTCCTCCCTTGGGAGGTGGGGAGGTCAAAGAGCCTGACATTGAGTTCCTGTCAGAAATAGTCCCTGTTCCCCTTACTATGGGAAACTAATTGGTTACTGAGCTACCATGGGCTTCATCCGAGCAGAGGTTCTAGGTTATATCCATACATGGTCCTTGGTGGAATGTCAGTCTCAGAAAAGACCCTGTGCCCATGTGTATTTGGTCCTTGTGGTGCTCCTATCCTTTCCAGGTCATACTAACTCCCCCTTCTTTCATATGCTTCCCTGCACTCTGCCCAAGGTTTGGTTATGAGTCTTAGTATCTGCTTTGATACTCTGCTAGGTAGAGTCTCCCAGGGGCCCTCTGCGGTAGGCTCCTGTCCTGTTACTTGTTTTCTCCTATGTCCAATGCACATCCCATTTGTCTTTCTAAGTGAGGATTGATCATCTTACCCAGGGTGGGCCTAGTTTTCTTGATAGGATTTTAATGTGCCTGTGTGTTCATGTAGTCCCAATTTACTTTGATAAATTTATGGAGCTGCTGCTATTTTTTTTTTTTTTTTTTTTTTTTTTTTTTTTTTTTTTTTTTTTTTTACTTTTAGGAAGAAGTCACTATCAGCCTGTGCCTTATAAACTCATGCTGGACAGATGATGGCTATGTGCCCAGTAAGGTACAGGATCATCCTGTCTCTGTGTTTGTGGTCAAAATGGAGCCAGAAGTTGCTTGTAAAATATAGTCTGTATGGGCCAGGCACAGCTGAAAATTTGACACATACGGAGTAACTCTGGAGGGTACAACCTGGTCACAATGCCAGTGTTTCAGCACTCCACTGGGCATTCAGGAGTCATGTGACATCTAGGCCTCTGGACAAAGTGAATGTCAAGACAAAGCAAAATGGAAAGTCAGTATCAGAAACTTCATGGGATTCCAATATATAGATATATTGGAATATGTGTGTGTGTGTGTGTGTGTGTGTGTGTGTGTGTGTCCATGTCTTCTGATTGTCAAAAATGTTTGTATTGCTTCTTAACAAATAGAAGTTTGCCCTTTTTACTCTCTTCGTCAGGGGCGAGCACGCATGCCACTGCCTTAGCAGAGGTCAGAAGCCGACTGTTGTGAGCTTCTCTTCCTCTGTCTCATGGGTGGTTGGCTCAATGGCAAGTGGCTGTACCCACTGAGCCATCTTGCTGGCCCATGTGTCTCTTCTTTTAAAACCTAATTCTGTAGAAGACTCTTTAAAAGCCTCTTCATCATCTCGCTTGAGCATTTTGTTTTCTTCTTTTCTGGGCATGGTTAAGACATTAAAGAGCCTGTTTCCTTTCCAAAGGCCAGCATCATTGCCTTAGGGACCATTGTGGGAACAGTCTAAGGGAGCTGGTTCTGCTGTCTCACAGTAAGAGTGCTCAGAGTAAACAAGCCTGCCACCTACTCCCTCCCTGAGCAGATGGCTATGGCATTCCTCTGCAGCTGCTGGGCCGTGGGCTGACTGGCCTGTGTTCCCAGATAGCAAATCTCTACCCAATGAAGCGATGAAGTAAAGTAGCCCTCAATACACTGCATACCAACTGAATTATCTTCCTTGTATGGCCCTTCAGCCATCGAGCCTGTACATACTTGTTTACTTTTGTCATTGTCTTGAAAATGAGGGCCAGTGAGGTAGCTTATTGATAGAATGGTTGGCTGCAGTGCTGGAGGCTCTGGGCTTGATATCCAGCAAGGCCTACATCAGGTATAGTGGGGCATGCTGTCATTCCAGTACTGGGAAATGGAACTGGGAAGGTGAGAAATTTAAGGTCATATTCCACTACAGAGAAAGTGTTAGACCACACAGGGCTACAGACTCTGTCTGAAACTCGGAAAAAAAAAAAAGAAATTCTTTAAACTCATACCATCTGGAAAGCGAATATTTTCCGATAGGGAAAAAACACATATCAGATAATTTCAAGTTACTAAGTTGCTTAATTGGGCTTGCTTGACCAAAGATGCATTCACACAATGGAAATTTTGTTAAAATTGCCTAAGGTTAATGATGCATTAATGAAAACAATGCAGACTTTGTTTATAATGTATTAAAATAACCAAAATACAAATAACAATGTTGACTTCAAATAATTAAATTTCCTTTGGTAGGCACCCTCTGTAAGAAAAGAATTTAATTAACAAGACTTGTTTTAAAGAATTGAGCAAGCAAGGCTGGAATGTGAAATATTCGCGGGAGATACAGTTCTCTCAAATGTTTCTCTCCAAAGACAAAGGGATTATAATATGGAAGCATCAATCTGTTTGAGATGTTTCCAGCTTTGCAAGGATGAAAGTGGTTGTGTTTTAATACAGTTGTAAGTGACTTTGAACAATAGAAGGAAGGCAGTAAATGGCTTTGGGATATGGTCATCTCATACTGCGACCCTGATCTCACGATTGGGGGCCTGCAGGGCTAATGTTTTTAACTGTGAAGTAGTTCAGAAACTATAGGCCAGGCAGGTTAATAAAGTCAGCCAGCCTACACATCATGATTGTATGATGGCATTTTAAAAATTAACCTTGTTTTAGTTTAACTTTTGAATTTTATAAGTAGCTGGTCTTAAGAGAATGTCTGAAAATGTTCACATGTAAATATATAAATATTATATAACTTATAACATAATATATTATTATATGTATATCAAATCATTTCTGCTCTCTTTGACAGAAAGAAGAGAAAAGAAAAAAAAAAAAAAACAAAACCTCAAGCTTGAATGTAAGATTCTAGAACCTAGTCACAAATTACAAGAAATTTAGAGAATGAAGTCCATGTTAGCTGATGTTGTGGAAATGCAGCCAGCAAAACCCAGACAATTAGAAATTTTATTGGGTGAAGATTTTTGTTTCTTAGACACACGAAAGTAGTAATAGAGAGACACTTTAGTGGAAAGACGCCTAATAGACATAATGCATGATAGTGACCTTGTGTGTAAAACGCATGGGCCTGTGATCATGTGTGAGACAGATGAACGTGAACAGTGATTGGTATGGTGTATAGAGTCAATACAGGCATGCAAAGAAACAGAACTGGCCACAGAGTGGTGGCTGTGGTAACGTGCTTGTCAGTTCCCTTCAGTGATTTTCTTAGCATTAGTGTATGCTTGAAAACATCTGTAATAGAAAATGTATACAAATTCGGTGAAAAGCAAACTGCAATTCCCAAGAGGCGCAGAAGTGTTTTTTTTAATCTTATTTACATTTACATCTTGTTGTTTTGGTTTACACTATGTCACTTCTCGTTACAATCCCAAGTGTGGGATTTTTAGTCTGTTCAAAGCTGTTATTGCTTAGTTCAGGGGTGTGGTCTTTGTCAGCTGGAATTAGCTGAGTTCTGAGGACTTTGAGGGGTATAAATAGCCCCGAGGAAAAAAGCGCAGTGGCAGCTTGGAGGAGTAGGAGGAGGACAGCTTGCTGGCTTGCTGGTTCCCTGGACTTCTGGATTTCCTGACGATGGATATTGGTGTTGCCCCCAAAGAATCCTTCAACCCTACCCAGCGGGAAGAAGGAAAGAGAGCAATGTCCCATTTCCCTTCCAATTTTCTTTTTCTTCTACCAAGGGCTGGGGGGTTGGAAGCTTTACGAAGCTTTAAGAACCCCCCAATAGAGTAGCCTTTGAAAAACTAGTACCTACAATATCTCTACATGGAATAGTAGATGGTATAAAGTAATGGTATAAAGAGATATGTAATGAATTTACTTATACATTCTAAATTTGTGCCGTGAATTGCAAAAGTTGTATTTGCAGGAAAGTAACTCTCAGAGTGTTTGAAGCCCGAAGCTCCTTGTTTCTTAACAAAGGGCTTGGAGGATACACTCAGTCTCAGAGCTGAGACGGCCCAACTCTGCCACTACGAATGAGGTTATGCCTCCAGAACCCTAGCACCCAAGAAAAAAGCCAGAGGCAGTGGACTCTGGCTCTTATTCTAGCAAGAGAAAAGGCACCAGAGACAGAGAAAACCCCAGAACTCACACCGGTCTACCCATCTGTGGTGACTGCTTCAATGAGACAGCTCATCTCAAAACGTTATGGGAATGGCAATAGAGAAAGACACAAGAAATCAATCTCTGGCCTCCAGCTGCATAGGAAAACATGTCACATGCAAGCAACACACCAGCAAATGTGAACATACCTATACTTTTACACACACACACACACACACACACACACACACACACACACACAGAGAGAGAGAGAGAGGCAATAAACTGAGTAGCTAACTGGTAATTTTATGTATGTTCTGGCCATCCCTTGGTTTAAATGACACATTCGATCTCAGTCTGTAACTTATACTCCACTCTTAAGGACTCCTCAGACTTCCAGAGCTGTACTAGGGGTTATTATGTAAGTACACTTTGGAAATTCTGTTTAAACTTATCTGGAGACTTTATGTAGATGTTCCAAACACCCAGCGACTTAACTGAATAAACTTCGTTTAAAAAAATTCAATGTGAATGACACTATGATATCTGCTGAGATTATAGCAAGTCTTTGGTCTTCATGAAACTTGGCTCTCTGAGTCAGGGGGAAAGGTGGGTCAGTCTAGTGCTTTCCACACAGGCAGGCGGACGCACCTCATACCCAGCACCCAGGCTAGAAGCCACGCATGATGGCGTGTGCCTGCGCTCCTGGTGCTTCTCAGGAGGATCTCTGGGATAGTTTCAGGTCAGAAAGCCCACGAGCCTCAGGTCCCAGGGAAAGAGACTGTCTTGAAACCAAGAGGAAGGCTCCTGAAGAATGACAGCTAAGGTTGGCCTCTGCCCTCCACACACGTCCGTGTAAACAGTCAGCCCACAGGAAGTGGCTGAGCACTGCAGCGAACCGGGGAGGCTGTTTCTTTAATGGTAACCCACTCCCCCACACAGAGACGTTCTGCCTGTGAATCTGCTTTTCCACCTTAGGTTATTACCTTAAAGTCAGAGAGGTGAGACCACAGTGGGATGATGGCTGACAGTCGGTAGCTGCATCCTGATTACGGATCCCCAACGCAGATCAGCTCGTATGTGGAAGGGTTTTATAATAACCCTGGCTTTGGCTCATACCTTCATTAAGTACTCAGTTTGCTCATAGGTGGTTAGTATTATTATTGACAGATATACACAGTGCCGGCTGCTAGGTTTTCACTATGATACCTTTCTTATTAGTTTTGCTCTTCCATGTGGCTTTTCCTCCACGGTCTTAGGCAGATTCCAAATCAGGATGCACTTCTGACGAATCATTTGGAAAATAGCCTTCATTTTGTCAAAGGTTTAGTCTGATTTTTTTGTTGTTGTTGTTTTATTACTAACAATATTTCCCTAGAATCCAACTTAAAAAAATATTAACCTTACAACATAGCAATTATCCTTGAAATATTAAAAAGGAGGAAAAAAATCCAAAACCCAAGAATGTGATTATGAGTTGTTCTAGCCATGAGAATTCATGACTCCAACCCACACACAGGACAAACTTTTATGAGTGTACAGTTTGTACTGTATGCTCTTGCATTTCAGTCTGTCATGCCCCAAAAATGTACTTTTCAAACTTGGATAAGTAATTAAAAATCACCCAATGACTAAGGCTGTTCTGTGTCTGATTTCCACTAGCTGGCTGCACAACTTCTGGAAACATGTGACCCAGACCAAATAAGGGCAGAAATTTACCAGCTGTGGATCCTACCGCAGAGTCCTGGGCCTGTGGACTCCCTCGTCTGCTGAGACGGTTCTTGCTCGTAGTGTCTATTTCTCACTCTGCTGTGTGGTCAAACGTACAGCTGGGCACTGTACTTTTACGTCTGTTTGGGTAGTTTAGACAGTGGTACTTGGCTGAGACATTTAAACGACACCGCAAAGTTAATATATTTACATAAATGTGCATGATGATACAGCGGGCATCTCCATGTCCAGAAGCATGCTCGGGAAGGAGGTCTGTACGAAGCTGGGTACGTCTCTGCTTACTTAGGAACTTGTCATAGGAGACGACTCCGTGGGTAAAGTGCCTGCTGCGCCGTGCGTGAGGACCTGAGTTCAGCTCCCCAGATCCCATCGAGACGCTGGGCATCGTGGTTTGTGCCTGTTATCCTAGTGCTGGGTAACCAGAGACAGGCTGATATGGGGAGGGGCGGTCACTGCCAGACAATCTAACTACAACAGCCAGCTTTAGCTTAAGCCGCAGACCCAGGCTCAAATATAAATAAACAAATTAAATAAATAAAAAGTGAGAGATGAAGCTGCCTAGTATCAACCACTGATCTCTACCCCTATACCTTATGAAGCTTGCACACAGGCATGCGTACACACACACACACAGATGCTAATACACACACACACACATGCTAATATATACACATCTGTGCAGGCACACACACACACACACAATGCATTTACCACCAGAGAAAATTTCCTCTTCACTCCCTGGCAGTTCACCCAACCCAGAGCGTTTTGAACACATCTGTACAGAACAAACTCTTTAAAGCCACATCAATACAGAATTCAGTGGGAAAGAAAACAGCCAAATTCTGTTGATTATAGTCATTACTAGAAATTAGGCAATATCTTTATACATCTGTTTTGCCTTCGCAAAAGAATTTAAGTGAAATATCTTTTATGTAAATAATAGGCATCCCATAGGCCTTGGACATACATCACCAAATACCATCCAGTCTTCTCAGGAGCAGCTATGGGATGGAGGAATCCTTCTTATAACCGATTGTCTGCAATTTTTTAAATTTCTGGAAGCTTCTTTCCCATGAATCTTTTATGGTGCCAGTGTATGGACAGAAATTGCCAACTTCTGAGTCTAGTGTGGGGCATAAAACAGAGAATGCCATGTCGGTACCAGTCCCAAGGCTAGCACGGGGCAACTGTGATTAAACAGGACTGTCTGTCAGGCATCTAGGCCTACTGAGGTCAACTTCCTTTTGTTGGCAATAAATCATGATCCCTGTATAGGTTCTGTTTACTCTCTTTCAGGGATCAATTTTTCCCTAGCAAATAGAATGACATGTTTTATATTTAATCCCACTTTCTAGGCATGCCACTTAATTTATGAAATGGTAGGACTTTGAAAATGGATTTAGATTATAATATTCTAGGCTCCACAGATGGTTTAACAAAACATGAGAGCTACAGTTCATCAGGGAATATAACAACGTGAAAAACAGAATGAATGTGTAATAGTTATGGAAAAGTTTACTAAGACATATTTTAAAATCAATTATTATTTCATTCACTTTATGATAGTCCAAGTATAATCTGCCATAGCACTGCAGTGAAGCCTGGCATTTCTTAAATGACTATAGTTGAACTGACACTTGGAAATCTCTAAGCAATCATACTGAGTCCCAAGAAAGAAAGGTGCAGAAATTGTCTCAGCAGTTTCAGGGGCCAAATTCAGTTGGTAGCTCCCAAGGCCACTAAGATTGGCCTGCTGCAGACACTCACAATCCAGTCCCCAGGGACTCTTAAAGCAGGTTCTCTGAATACTCACCCTCCGCCACGTAAACATTTAATTGGCAGGGGATTGCCATAGGCAGATCATGCTACCAAGGTCCTCCTCCACCCCTGGAAAGATTATGTTGCGAGACATTGCGTTGGATTCTATTCAGAGAAACGCTGTCATATGGGTCAGAAGCCCTGTAGACTGTGGCAAGAAAGCCCATTGACATTATAGAGGCTGGGGACCTCAGGCTCTTCAGGACAGTGTAGACTTTTTTAGAGCATAAATTGTCTAATGAAATAAAAGTAGAAAATGTTTTATTGTATATTAAATAATCTGCTGTATATTAGTGTGCTTAAGGGTGATATAATAAACGTTTACCGCTTAGGATCAGGTGATCAGCAGCTAGTATAGAGCATGATTATTTTTCCAGGAAACATTTAAATGACATAATCTGGGAGCCACTGTTACAGATGGAGGCTACAAGATAATGGTGTTGCCAGTCGGTAGACTGGCAAACCTAATAGTGAGCTGGTGGGACGCGGGGAACCTTTTGGGTTATATAGAATAGCTTTTTGACTGAACATGAGGTAAAAATTTAATTATAGAAGGAAATCTTAGTGCAGAAGTGATAGTCCATTGTAATGGAAGAAATTATACAATGTAGAAATGAAAACAACACCATGTTATACAAAGTATTTGTATGTTGGGTTCCCTTAAATTTCATTTTCTTCCCTTTTGAACAAGACTGAAGTCTTCTGTTGCCAAGTCTGGCCTCGAACTCCCCTTGTAGTTAATGGTGACCTAGAACTCCTGATCCTCCTGCCTCTACCACTCAAGCACTGGGATCATTGTTCTGTGGGGTAGATTAAAGGGTTTTCAGGCTGTGCACGCGCACTGGAAGCTGAGGCTCCTAATTCGATGTAAGGCTTGTATTTATGGTTGTGAGCCTAGCCTTTAACGGCTGAGCCATCTCTCCAGCCCGTAAGGCTTGTATTTAAGGTGAATCATCTCGCTGTGACTTTCTCCTGGGTCTCTCCAGACACCGCCTCACTTTGTCTGTGCGGTAAGTCAGAGGACAGTATGTACTGTACCTGGACGGGACAATTTTATTATTTGCTAGAATTTTTCCTAGTGTTAGGTCATTTTGGGCAGGAATTCCTTGCCAGCTAGCAACAGAAGGAAAAGCAGAAATAATGTGTTCCACAAAGGGTGGCGTTTGCAAGTTACACACGACTGTGTTATTTTAAATCAGCGAGAGCAGGGTTTGGCGGTGGCAGCCACATTTACCCTTGGAGTGTGTCGCTGGAGAGAACCAGTAGTTACAGAAGCCGCAAGCATTCTGTGCAATTAGGGTTAGGCGAAGGGATTAAGTAATCCAGCAACAGTCACAGTTACATAACAGGCAGATGCCGGCCGGGAGGGGAGCCGTAACTGAATACTATAGCGGGAACTGCAAGTGCGGCTGCAGCCAAGGGTCACTGGCTGTTTCCATTAGGAGCTTAGTCTGTAGCCGGTTTATAACTCAGACAGTTTAATTCGGTATCCAAATCAGGAGCCTAGAGGTGCCTTTTCCTTTTTCAATGGTAGAATACATTTAGCTCGAAAGGGTTAGAGATGTCAAGTTCCTCTTGGGGTTTTAAACCAAGATTCGGGTACACAGAGCAAATTAGACATATAGTTATATGGAAGGACCAGATCTAAATTTTCCTGAGCCCCAGATTTAATGAGGAGAAGGAGGAAGAGGTATGGGGAAGCAGCAGAGCCAGAAGAGTGGTTCCTTCAGGCTCATTGAACTTGGTCTTAATGTACAGAGGAGCGAGAAGACTGTTAAGAGCTCTGGACTCCGCTTCAGGGACCCCTGTTGACACGGAGGTGACCGGGTCAGGAAGTATTTCATAT
Organism: Psammomys obesus; assembly: GCF_907164565.1. NCBI lineage: Eukaryota > Metazoa > Chordata > Mammalia > Rodentia > Muridae > Psammomys > Psammomys obesus. The sequence goes on from NW_026585797.1 coordinate 19,462,730, forward strand.
TAAGCCACACTGAAGGCACTGAGGTGCCAGGCTCACTTGCGTGGGTGTTTTGGGTTTTAACCTTTCTTTCTCCTCTTGCCTATCAGTTGTTCATTCAGTGAGTTCATTCATGATTCCAATGGGAAATATTGCTAAAACACTGACATGTGGCGCTCGAGCCTACTGCCTTCTCCCGGCCCTAAAATGAATCATTAACCGAACTGGAAAAGAAGAAAGGCTTTTGAAGCCAAAATCACCGCTCTAAAAAACCACAACTGGTTACAAAGTGAGTTCAATCAGTCAACCAAACCACCATTTTATCACCTTAATATCTGAAGAGAAGTATCGTGCTGGGGTCCTTCACAGTGATAAAAAACTAACAGTTATTTGGTCAGGACTTGATAAGGCGAGAATTTTGATGCAGATGAGTTGATGGCATTTTTGAAATTTGTATTATATCCAGTTGGCAGGAACTCTTAAATTGTATAGAGCAGAATTTCTACTTCATGCACAGTTTTCCTGAACCTCAACAACAGCAACAAAAGCATCCTGAATCAATTAGATCATGGCTGGTTTATCTCAAAGGGGCCTGCTCTCCGGTTCTTTAAGAATACCCCCACCCTGGATGGAAAGGAGACTCTGTAAGTGGTTCATTATACTCTAAAGTTTGAGATTCAGTTCTATATGAGCAGGCAGCACTTCCTCCTTCTAGTTCCACTTGTGCATTCCTAAATGCATTTCTTTTTTTTTAATTTTTTTTATTTTATGTTCATTGGTATTTTGCCTGCATGTATGTATGTGTGATAGTGTCAGATCTTGGAATTACAGACAGTTGCGAGCTGCCATGTGAGTACTGGGAATTGAACCCAGGTCCTCAGGAAGAACAGTCAGTGCTCTTAACCTCTGAGCCATCTCTCCAGCCCCCTTAAACGCATTTCTTACTAAAGGGTCTTTTCCTTGGCTGAGCTGTCATTCTCTCTGAGCACAGGGGGACTCACTCGGTCTTGGAGACAGGACTCCTGTGTGTCTCACACCTGGTTCTAAGAAGTAACGTTTTCCTCATGTCTTGCATTCAGTAACAGTGTATCCACTGGTAGTGTCATGAATGGGAGCCATGCCTGTCCTGGGCACAGTACTGTATTAACTGTCCTCTCCTGCAGCATATATTGATGCAATGAATCTAGGCCAGTTCGAGATTAGAAAGAGAAGACTATCAGGGGAGCCTCCGACTTTGACTTCTGTTTACTAGAATCCAGAAATGAGCTGACACACAGAAATTAGAATCTTTCGGTAGCATTTAAGGGCAAAGCAAGCAATGCTCATCTCTTGTTTCTCTCCCGCTGTCAGGCCTTCTACATTGTACTTCTCCTCTGTGAACTCAAATGTCGCTCCAGCATTGTGTCTTGTTTATATTTACTCTTCACAGTAAGTGTTATCCTGTAAGTTCATGACATGAACATACTGAAATTCCTACAAACCAGAAACTCCATGCCGGGGAGGCGAGTGGCGATTGGCAAGGGAAAGCATAATATGGAGAAAATTAGTCAAATGCTGTTGTAATACCTTGGCTTCACTCGGGCATTCATTTGTTTTGCAGTTCTTGTCCAGTGTATTATAATATTATTGGAGATGACTTCATAGGTCAAGTGTCACTAAGAAACCTCATATTTTTAGTTAGCATGAAGAGATCCAAACTTGCCAGCAAGTCAATATTTATCAGGGTCATTTCCTTTAATATTTTTATTTTCTCCATAGCCTAATCCCCATTTGGGGAGTCAAAATGTTGGGTTATCCTGATTTTTGTCAGGAATGATGTGTAACTCTCACCTGACTTCTGGTCACTGCAAAGTGAGACTTTAGCTAAAATGGCTTTTCCCACAGTCTCTGTGGCTGAATACATAAGAACCAGTCTTGGCACTACTGGGATGTTTCAGTGGTGTTTGGGGCAATATTTTAAGAGTCTTCAGAGCACCATTTGAGCATTTACATTTCTGAGGAGTGCGTGTCTTTAAGGCAAACCCCATGTGCAAATACCCAAGTCGCATAACAATGAAAACCCAGAAGCATTCCAGGGAGTTTGACATGCAAAGGGAGAAAGCCCACTAGTCAGTCCTGAAACCACAGGAAAGGGACTTTGGGTTGAGATGAAATGAAAAACTCAGCAGAGTCCCTGCAGATCCGGATTCACACCAACCGCTGAAGACCTTGGAAAAACTGTGCTTCCCCGACGACCATTATCTGTCCCTTGTCTATTCCCAAAGCATTGCCTCTCTGTCATCATGGAACCAAAGTACATAAGAGCCCCTGTGTTCACCACACTTCCAGCCTGTGTAAAATTCCACATTTTGATTTCTCATATATATGTGGTGTCCAAATATGTCTTATGAAAGAGAAACTAAAATTGATATTTACATGAATATGCTCACATGTTTATATGTGTAAGATAAATATGCCTGCTTGGATTTCTGTTAAAATATTTAGATGCATATAATCGTATCTTGCATTTCACTGTTATTATTTCATAGACACGAATTATATATCTAAAACTATAGAGTGTGTTGTGTGCAACATAATACATTAATATACAACTAACTGCCACTTGCATTATCTAAAATTCACTTCCTTGCATTTTTACTTCTTATTTTGAGACTTAAATGAGGGGTATAAGTACTTGTGTGTTGTGGGCTCATTACCCATGTACATGTATGTGGAGGCCTGGAGTTGACTTTTCCCTTGATTTTTTAATTTTAATTTAATTTTATTTTTAATTACACTTTATTTACTTTGTATTCCCCCTCTACTTCCCTCCCATTTCCCCTCCAAACCCCTACCTTCCTCCCCCTTCTCTACACATGCCCCTCCCCAAGTCCACTGGTAGGGGAGGGTTTCTTTTTCTTCCTTCTGATCCTAGTCTATCAGGTCTCATCAGTGGCTGCTTTGTCCTCTTCTGTGGCCTGGTAAGGCTGCTCCCCCCTCAGGGGGAGGTAATTAAAGAGCAGGCCAATCAGTTCATGTCAGAAGCAGTCCCTGTTCCCATTACTATGGAGCCCACTTGGACACTGAACTGCCACGGGCTACATCTGTGCAGGGGTTTTCCCTTGATTTTTGACACATTGTTTCTCACTGAACTTGAAACCTGCTCTTTCAGTGACAAGGGCTGCCCAGAAAATCCAGGGATCTTCTGTCTTCAGTTCCCAGTGGTGAGGTTATAAACTTTGTAGCCAGCCACACCTGCCTTGTCTGTGGGTGCCACACATCTGTACTGGCGTCCTCAGGCCTGCACAGTGTGGGGTTGACACACGGAGACACCTCCCCAGCCCTGGAAGTTACTCACATAACTTGCCTTCTCAGATTAGATCTAGATCTAGATCTTCTACTCCGGCCCTTCCCTTTCTCAGTCCCTCTGTGAATAAGTTCATGTTCACAATAATGGCTTTGAAGTTTTCCGTTTTTGTTTCTGTGTTTTTGAGACAAGGTTTCTCTGTGTAGCATTGGCTGTCCTGGCTTTAAAGTATTCTTAATTCTGGACTGGAAGATGGTTCATGTGCTATTTCCATCTGTTTCCAGGGATTCATTCCATCACTCTCTCTAGTATCCATTGGCACCATGGGGCACCTACATACATGCAAACAAGCAACCATCTACATCAAATCAAATCAAATCTTTAAACACACACACACACACATATTTCTAGAAGTACATTTTTTAATTCCAAGTAACACTTTGGTCCCTGACTATTCTCTTTTCATTGCATCAACAGTCTTGTATTTTATTGATAAAACAGTCCCCAGAATCTTATGGAATATGGTTGCTTTAAATTTATCTTTAATAAGAATTGACTTCTTTGCCCCCAGGTGTCAGTTCCCATCTTTGTTCTTACTAGTTATCAGCAATAGTTGGTGACACAGTCGATCAGTTACATGTTGATGATTATAAACAGGAAGCAAGAGCGAGGAATAGTGACGAGGGAGTCCTATGTGGATTTGCCGCTTGCCTAAGTTAACTGCTATTACTAGACTCATCATTGATACCAAGCTGCACGGGGAGGAAGAGTCCTGGCGCAGACCTAGAAGGGCAGACACACAGAAAGTCCATGTGACCTCTTAGACGCACTGACTTTAATACTGCTCCACTTCTCAAATTTATATCCAGGAGATAATAACAGTTATGTATTAGGATTAGGTTAAAGAACATTCACTCTGATCATAACAAAGGGATTGGTCTGAAAGATAAAAAAAAAAAAAAAAAACAAACCTAAGGCAAATAAAATAACAGAAAATGGTGGGTGCAGTTCTTTTTTTTTTTTTATTTTATTTTTTTCTTATCAGTTACATTTTATTAACTCTGTACCCCAGCCGTGTCCCGATCCCTCATTCCCTCCCAGTCCCTCCCTCCCTCCTCTCCACCGTGCCCCTTGCCAAGTCCACTGATAGGGGGGACCTCCTCCCCATTCATCTGATCCTGTTTTATCAGGTATCTTCAGGACTGGCTGCAAAGCTCTCCTCTGTGGCCTAACAGGACTGCTCCTCCCTTGGGGGGTGGGGAGGCCAAAGGTGGGGAGTTCCTGTTAGAAATAGTCCTTGTTCCCCTCACTATGGGAAACCAATTGGTTACTGAGCTACCACAGGCTACATCTGAGCAGAGGTTCTAGGTTACATTCATACATGGTCCTTGGTTGCATGTCAGTCTCAGAAAAGACCCTGTGCCCAGATATCTTTGGTCCTTGTGGAGCTCCTATCCTTTCCTCATCAGACTAACTCCCCTTCTTTCTTATGATTCCCTGTACTCTGCCAGGAGTGAAATATCCCAGAAGGAGAAAGACAAACACGGTATATACTCACTTATATAGACCTATAAGATATAATAAACATAATGAAATCTGTACACCTATAAAAGATAATCAAGAGAGTGGACATGGGGTAAGATGATCAATCCTCATATAGAATGACAGATGGGATGTGCATTGAACATATGACAGGAGTCTACTGAGCGCATTGGAAAGACTCTAACTAGCAGTGTTTTCAAAGCAAAGACTCATGACCAAACCTTTGGCAGAGTGGGTGGAGTTCTTTATGTCTTTTAAAGTTTTTTTTAAAAGATGTGTTCATTTTATTTTATGTATATGAGTGTTTTGCCTACACATATGTACACGCGTTACATGCATGTCTGGTGCCAATGGAAGCCAGAAGAGGCTGTCAGATCTTCTGAAACTGGAGTTACAGAATTTATTAAGGTCCTAAGACAAAATCTATTAAGGTCCTAAGGATCTAAGAGTTCCCCAGAGAATATTAACACAATTTAAGATACTTTGTTGCTAAGAAGAAATGACAAGAAACATAAATGATGCCATGTAGCAACGACACAGACTTTTGCTAAACATATTGCATGTTGGGATTGGGTATGTTAAGTCATGATCACAAGATATCAATTACATTGCTTAGCTATAAAGTAGATTCCATAGAAGGCTAACCAAGGCTCTGTAATGTTTATGATGCTACCAGTTCAAGCTTGTCAATTTTGTTATGAAGTTATAATAACCAATGGCGTCTTAGGAAAGGCTCACCATTCTAAGAATGGTGGTTAACCACAATCTCAAAAATATAATTACAAGCATATGGATATAGTTCTGTGAGATGCTATCACAAAAACTCTTTTTTAAAAATGTCCTATATTTAAGATCACAGACAAAAAGACTATGGAATATTTTAATTTTGTGGAAAATCCCTTTGTTCCTTTTTTTTTTTTTTGGATAAGCTTGGGTAGAAACTCAGATTTCACAATGAAAAGAAACAGAATAAGTGAACCTCCTCCAGTTCTAAGGGAACAAACATGCACCTGTGCCCTGGTCTTAGTCTCCTCCTGAACTCCTCTCAGACTTCTCTCTGTCCCTTAGGAACAGCTGCACTGGCTCCACGGCATAACTAAGGATTATCAAACACTTAGGTTCAATAGGCTCCGCTTCCAGCTAACTTTCCTGAGGAAGATTACATTAACGTTGTGATGGAAGCGTGTTGGTATGATCCCAGCACCCCAGTGTTTGGGAGAAAGATGCAGGAGGATGACTACAAGCTTCAGGGCACTGTGGTCTGTGTAGGAAGTGCTGTAGCAGTTCTGCCTACAAAGGGAACACCTGTCTCAAAATAAACAAACAACCTGAAACAGCAAAGGAAAAGAAAGCTTGTGTGAGAGGTCATGATCTAACTTCTTCCACAACAGGAAGTAAGCTTTCAGGATCCAGCCAAAAGGCAACAAGCTATGGCTAAGAAAACTGAGATGTGATAAATGGTGCCAGGATGGGGTCCTTGCTCTTCAGCACAGTGTCTTGGGTAGGCCAAGAGCATCAGAAGTTCTTTGGTTTGAGACTTGCCCCAGTACCCGTTCAAATCCTACACAAGTCGAGTGCCACGCACTGCTTGCCCAGAGAGGCCTGCTTACTTTTGATAACCTCTGATTACCATTTCCTCTCGGCCTTGACTGCAGCTGATGGATAAAGAGGTCTCCCTGTCCTCAAAAGAGACAACCAGTCACGTGTACAAGGCTCCTTACAATGATGAGCCTATTGGCTGGAAGCCAAGACCTTGTCGAATCTGGTAGGGTTGAACAGACATTAGACTTTAGCGAATTGGATTTGGGTTGTGTTTTTATAACAGAAGGCAAACTGCAGCAACCTGATGAGCTAAGCCATTTGAACCAGCTCAAGCAGGATTCTTGCGGCTGCTGAGTCTGAGTGGATTCCCTTGTCACAGATGTGCCGAGCTGAAAAATGGTAATGGAACCCATGATCATAATGGACCTTTGAGCTTGCATGTCAGTCCATTGATGACTCTGGAAAGCAGAAGCAGCCCTGAGCCCTCCACCTCTCTCATGTGGTGGATAGACACAACCCTTGCTAACGGCAGGTTTTAAAAATTAGTAGTGAAGTTGGAGGCTTACAAGTCGGAAGTCAGGTGGGGCAAGTTAGTCCCTGTGTCAAAACGAAAGATTAAAAGAACAATGTGGCTATAGCTCAGTGTTAGACTGTTTGCCTGGTATGCACGGGGTATAGACTGAATCCCAGTACTGAAAAAGAGAAAAGAAAACATTGTTTGCCACTAGGCTTCTGGCAAAACTAAACATCTCATCCATGGAATCCCCCAAGTCTCTCTCACCTGAATCTCAGTGACTAGCAAAGTAAGGTGGGCCCTACAAGCCTCCTTGCAGGGTGAGGATGATGTATTCAGAGGTATGACTGCCCTGGTTTCTGGTTTGCTGTCATAAACACTGTGATTAAAAGCGACTTGGGAGGAAGGGGACTATTTGGCTTGCGCTTGCTGTTCCTCATCTAGCATTGTAGTTGGGGCAGAAGCTTAAACAGCAATGGAAGCAGAGACCATGAAGCTGCTTACTGGCTTACTCGCCTGCCTAGGGAAAGAACCACCCACAGTGGGCTGGGACTTCTTACATCAATTAGCCATCAAGAAAAACCAATCTGAGAGAGTTGAGAATCTCTCTTCCCAGATGTGTCAGGTTGATGTAACTGGTCTAAATAGCATCTTGACATTTGTATTTATGTTGTTTTGACCTATGCAAAACCTCTAGTACTGTGGAGTCTAAGGACATTCACATATGTGTGTGGAGTCTTAATTGCAAAGAAATGTACTGTAAAATGGTTTGGAAGCAAAGAACAATGAACTTCCTAAAAATATCTCATTTGTGAATTTGGCAAATCATTTGCAGCTTCATGCAAACCATGGCAGACAGAAATATTATTAATAACTCTTATTTTATACTATTTGTTGTTTTCTCAGAATTCTGTAAAGTGAACATTGAAATGTGTTTCATCCTTTGCGTTGACCAACAACTCATATCCAAACCAGAACAGCAATGTGCTCTCTGAAGGCCACTTTGAGGCAAGTGCCTCATTCTTCTTCCTCAAGTGTTCAAATTCCTACTCTCACAAGATCGTAGGCCCTACTAAGTTCCCCAGTACAGCTGCTGCAGCTTATACAGATTTCAATATTTGTGGTTATATGGAAAGCAAGCTGCTGAAAATATCATAAAATGTAGCATGCATAAAGTTCCGTGTAGAGTTTGCTGAAAAGAAACCCAGGAGTCTGGAAGTGGCACTGGCTCCTCAGAAAGGACAGGGCACCTGGGCATCTTCAGTGAAAAAAGTCTTGCTTTCATTGTGCTATATAGAGTCCCACTTAGGTTAACAGACATTATCTCTGTGGTCAAAGTTCACAGAATTGTTCACTGATTTATTTTCTGTTGATTGTTTTGTTTTGTTCCCACAGTGAAGCTGCATTTACTCACACAAAAGGGCAGTTAAAATCTTGAAACAAACGAACAGCATTTTGAAAAGCACCAACAAAAAAGACATACGGAAGATAGCCTACATTTTCTTTGTTAGCTGGAAGAGCAACAGTGATCTCTGATGACTAACAGGAAGACGTGATCACGGAGGCAAACCCAGGGCTGGTTTTAGCATAGGAATGGAGATTAAGAATGACAAGAAAATTAAAGCCTGGTTGAAAAAAAAATAAATGTAGTTACAAAATTATGTATAGAAACTTCTCTGATCATGTAATTTAAACAAAAGCTTAGAACCATCTTGCTTCCGTTATTTATTTTCAGTTTCTTCTGAAATACAATGATATGGCCAATAAAGAAACAGCATTCTAACAGGCAGCTGTGCCTTCCACTCATGGGGTATCAGGAACTGATCTCCTCAGATTCCTTTCTGGAACAGCCCCCATCGCTACCATACCAGACAGACAGACAGACAGAGAGACCTCTCTCTGTGGTGGACTCTTTTACTGTAATAGCACCTTGGAAGATCTAAGATGGGACCTCAGTATCATCACTGTCACTGTACATGTCTTGGGAGCAGCAGATTGAACTTCATCTTTTGGGGTGTTATGAAAAGATCATTTGTTTTTATAAGGTGTTTCAACTATGGGATGAAGTAAGTGTGGAAACCTTGCATCATTAGCTTGGGGTATTCCACTCATGTTAATACACGCACAAACACACACACACACACACACAACTCAGCTTATGTAACTCTAAAAATGGAAGGTACACCTTTCTTTCTTTCTTTCTTCCTTTCATTCCTTTGTCCATTCTTTCCTTTTTATGTCTTTCATTTTATTTATTTATTTTTTTAAATAACAGCTTTTAAAAATAGTTTTCTCATCCTTGGGGCAGTTGCTAATGGCAACAGAAGGAATGCACTGGCGTGTCATAATAATCCCCCATTAAATCTCTAGTGTTTAAATTTTAATGCTATAATTCAAGAGCTGACAAAAGCCCATTGAGTGTGTCAATGGGGAGGAAAATGGGCTGCCCATTTTCTCAGGAGTGATGCTATAGCAACATGGAATGAATTTGGGGTCAAGGAACAAGCAGTCTCCGGGTTTTGTTTGCATTTCCTGGCTAAAAGTAGAATCCAACGTTATAAATTTTGCCCAAATACATAGTTATTTTGAGAAACAGGAAGATAGCTCACCCTGTGACACCATGTTTTACAACAAAAACAGGGAGACAGGTAAAAAACCCAGAACTGGAAGGAAGACATACTGGTGAATACTCTAACACTGAAATGATTTTTTGAGTGGCCACATAAGAAACATCTACGATCCCGATGTCTTTCTTGACACCCAGCTCCTTGCCTAGACAAATGGTGTCTTAAAACATGGAGAAGTATTACAATCTGCAAGATGCCTTTCTGAACGAAGACAAAGGAGGACTGATGGGCAGTCCCTGAGTGTGACCCCTATAGTCATGCAAGACACGGGCAGAGTAGGGTGGTGTTGGTTTTGTGTAAGCTCTTTATACTGGCACTTTTGTTTCTATGGAAGGATTTTTTTCTACCAGAATAAACAAATACACCTGAATCACAATTGCCTGTTGTACAGTAGAAAGAAAGAAAGAAAGAAAGAAAGAAAGAAAGAAAGAAAGAAAGAAAGAAAGAAAAAGAAAGAAAACCCAATTCCAAGAAGTTTGCACTACCAACTTTTCTCTCCCCAGGCATCTGTGTTTTTACTTCTGGTTTTGGTGACAAACATTCTCATATTGAGTCAGCGCTCAGTAATATAAAATAGTATGTTTTGGGTGCTTAGCCAACAAAGTGTTCTAGTTAAAGACCATATTTGCATGGTACCCAAAATACCAGGATGCTGGATTTTTCTTATGCAAAGGGCAGGTGTAAACAACACAGCTCAGCAGCTCTTAGACCCACTTCTTCCGGCGGTCAGTCCCCTCTTCTTGGTTCTCACTGATAGATTCCACCAAGTAAAACTCCTTATCAAAGTGTGTATCACCCACTGCTACAATTCATCCTAAACATAACGGCAAGTGTAGCCATCTTCCAAAAAATTATGTGATGTCTAGAAAACCAAGCAAATATTTCTACAAATTGGCTCTGCTGTTCCAGGGAGTCCCTAATATCTAACTTCTCATTATAGTATTTGTTTATCCCTTCCTGCCATTATAGAGTCCATAGACCATGCCTAGAATTTTTCATTATTCTTTCCAAAGTGCAAGCCTAGCTTAAATATTACTGTTTCCACGCAAGCCATTCATATGACTTCTTCCAGAAAATATTTTATTATTCTCATTAATACATACCTTTATTTATTTATTCATTCAATTATTCATTTGTGTATAAATTTGTTGTCAAAGTTACAAATCAGATAAAAAACAACATATGTATGAAATATTTTAAGGGTACCCACTCTTTTGTTCCTTTTGATATCACTAATAAAAAATAGAAAAATAAAATTCTATGACGGAGAATCATTTAATAATAGCAAATGAGCTAATATTTGAGCATAATTGAGGTGCTAGGAAAAGAAGAGGATGAGAGTAGAAAAAATACTTAAAAGAAATATAACTTGAACATTTTAGAGATTTATTTATTCCGCACTGAAAGACTCAAAGGAAATATTAAAAAGTGCAAGGATAACCCCAGACCCTTTCCATCAACCTGCAGGAATCTAAAGTTCAACAGACACAAGTGAATCAAAAGGAAGGCAGGCATATTCAATACCACCAGCAATGAGAAAGAAGGTGGAACTCTTAACAGAAATAATGAAAATGTGGAGACAGTGGATCATCCTCAAAGCAATGAAAAAAAAAATTAATTAGTCAACCTCACCAAGTGTTAATCATCACGTATGCACTACAGGAAATCTTAGAGTCTTTTTCAGCTGGGGAAGTTGAAACCGGATAGAAAGTTACTTGTCTAATAAAGAGTGAGGGCAGGCCAGAGGACTCAGCTTGCCGAGGAGCTGCCTGTGGAAACCCGGCGTTTGCTCTGCAGTCACCAAGGTGCAAGTAGACCACCGACTCCCAAGCGCTGTTTTCTGCCTTGTACGTCCCTGCCGCAGAAGGCGTGCCCGCGTGCACGCGAGTGCACCCACGCACACACACCGTAATACAATAATAACAACTCATAAATTATGAAATATGAAATTCTGTGATGGTTTTTGGTGAAAGTAAATCGAAAAATTATATTAAAGGGTAAGCTTTTATTTGATAAACATGAACTAAACCTCCAAAGTGAAATTAAACTTTTATTAATGCAATAAAATTGTGATTAACTGTGATTAAGAACCTTCTCCAAAGGAAGCTGCTGGACCTGTAGCTTACTTGTAGATCTTAATAGGTATTAAAGAAGAATTTGTTCCAACAATTCTCATTTTGGTCTATTTTATCATTTTTTGCCCAGAGGAATTTCAGCCTAAGAGGATTTCTTGAGTTCATTATTTAGTGGGGAAAAAAAGTTTTTCTTAAGCTAGGCCAATAAAGAAAAATATTCTGATCAATAATTTCAATGAGACTGTAATATGGGTGAAGGTTCTCCATTTGTTGTTCAATTAGCACTTGGCACTGGCCGTTAGCATCAGCCACATCCACCCGTGACATAAACTGATATACAAACAGAGAAATGAAAAACATAAAAGCCCATACTCCAGTAGCACCAATAACTCAAGGTCACAGTCTTCCCAAACATGGCTGACATCCATGCCAACATGCACGAAGCCAACATGTTTGATGGGAGAAGAAAGGGAAGAAGCCACGGCGTGTTCAAGTCAAGATAAAGCTGGGCTGCATTTTATATAAACATGATTTGGGCCAAATATGGGGTGGACTAATTCCATTTCTTACCCATCCTTTCTCATAAGGTACTTCATAAAAATTAAAGAAGAAACAAGAAAAAAAAACCCCGTTGTTTCTGTGTTTGTTTTTGTCAAGACTTCTAACCATTGTTGCAGGGCACACTCTGGGCAGAGTGGCGTATGAAATGAGTGGTGTGTATCAATGAACAGCTATCTGGAAGACAAGATGGTAGGGACGGGGAATGTCTGGCATGCTTAGGCAACGTTTTTTCACCCATCTTGGAGTGAACAGCATCTTAGTGTACCCTCTTACTGCTCTGAAAAAATACCCTGGCAAAAGCAACTCAGGGGAGAAATGATGTGAGTTTACAATTCAAGAGACAGTCAGTCGTGTTGGAGAAGTCAAGGCATTATGTCCTTAGTTGGAAGAGAAAAACGAATGCTTGCTTGGCTCACTATACACACACATTGTGTGTGTGTGTGTGTGTGTGTGTGTGTATGTGTGTGTGTGTGTGTGTGTATGCCTATACTTATAAAAGGAGAGTTCCTCATCCAGGGAATCATCTGTTCTATATTTTAAATAGGTCTTCCTACATTGTTTAACGAAATGGAGGCCCTTCCTGGCAGGTGTTGCCTGGAGGCTTCTCCCAAATGATTCTAGATTTGTCAAGTAGACAATACTAACATCACAAATGGACCATGGTGTACTCTTTAATATATAAAATTAGTTTCCCCAGAAAATGGACCAGAATATTGGATCTATGATAGAGAAAAATATTGAGGAAAATTGGTGCCAGTATCAACAACTGGGGCATGGAAAGAAGGCAGAATGTAGCCAAGAGTGACAGCAAGGTTCAACAACAACCCAAGGATGCTATAGGAAAAGATAGATCCAGCAGTTGCAGAAAGAGATTGAAGTCTTATATGTAAAACCCCTGTGTTTGGCTGCGGCTTGAACTCCTGGGCAAGTTGGAGGATGCAACTTCCAGAGACGTCTAAAAGATGAAAGCAACCAGTTAGCAATGTTCTCAGTGATTGCAGGGATTTGGCCTTTCTTCCTTCCTTCCTGGAAGGCAAAGTTGGACAGAACAACACAGTGTCCAGTGCCCTTATTCACCTTGGCTCGTTCACCTTCACTTCCTCGAGCAAACTTAGTATAAAAAAGGTAAATGGGGTAAACCATAGCTCTGCTTCTTGTGGCTGAACCTGTGGCTACAGGTGTTGGGAACCTTTGCTTCCTTCCTTAGCAACCTATTCTCAGAATTGATCTAATCTCCCACAGCTAACATCTGGGATGACTCACCTGGTGGGGAGACTTATCACTCCTGCCTTTATACCTTCTCCAACTGGCTGCTCTTCACCAATTTATTATCAAAGTTCAACAAGGAAGAACCATTGCTAAATATGCTGCTCCCTCTCCCATGGCTAATGGCCATCCTTCTGGTGATGGGGGTAATTGCTTCTGTTAATAGAGTGTCCCCTCACTGTCCACTGTCCACTAGAGTCTGAAGCACACAGGCAGAAACCACAGATTCTATTTCAATGAGGACAGTGATTTCAGTGAGGGCCCTGAAGACAGCTCTCATTTCTGGAGGGGCACAGACATCTCATAAAAATAAATAAACTAGGGACTTACTATAAGTCATCTCTACTTTCACTGGCATAATTTACTCTAATTAAATAGCACCATGTATTTTGACTGATAAGCACAGCACCATACTATGGCTATTGACTCTTGTAGAAAATTGGCTATTACTATTTACCGTTATTACTTATAATTATTATAGATGCTATTTTTCAACCTGCTAGCATATCAGTGAAAGACACAGACATCTGTTAGATTTTTAACATGCCTATAAACTAGAGCTGGGCAGAATATAACGCCTAAGCTATCTTTTGCCTCCCAGCCCCACAATCCTGTCACACTTGCTTTAATTATTTCTCTGCGGATTACTTTCCATCCATAATACCCATAAATACTTGGACATGCTTCTCATCTGGGCTATTTCTCTCCATCACCAACCATCAGAGCTATCTCCTTTGGACCACATGGTTCTTCTTATAATCCATGGCAACTATGTTTTTTTCTTCTTTTCTGTTCCTCTTTCTCATTTTTCTTTCCCATGATCCTTCTGTCCTCCAAGACCCTGAACCTTAGCTATGCCTACCTCACTTCTGCCCTGCCCAGGTATATAGGCAACTTTATTTAATCAATCAGGGATAATTTTGAAGGCAAAGTTAACAAATGTCATTTCAGATACATGATAGTCTGGTCATAAAAGACAGCAAGCAGACTCCAGGGAACAAAATAAGTAACAATTAAATACAAAGCACCAGGCCATGCTGTAACAATTGATTTTGATGTAGTGCTATGGAAGATTACTTCACCTAGTATTTGTGCTTCTGACGTAAAACGTCCTGTTTAAGTTCAAGGGTTTGACCGCTTGGTTCTCAGTGGAACTTGTAGGAGATGGGATCTAGCTAGCCGGTGTAGAGCTGGAACAATACAGTCATCCGCATTCGGACCTAAAGCCTTGCCTTTTGATCCACTGGCATGTTTCCACCACCATGGACAGAGCCCCAGATACCGTACCTTCCCCATCCTAAAACTGAGCAAAAGCAAATCCTTCCTGAAGTTGCCGCTGGTCAGGTATTTAGCGACAAGCAATGAAAAAAGGAACACACTCGGCAGCATTAGCATTCTCAGGCTTGTGCTTCCCTTGCGTGTTCGTTAGCTGTCCAGCTGCTCTTTAATGTTGACTGTCGGAGGCTAAGGTGGGGGATCAGAGGACCAGTGGCCTACTATTGCACTGTTTCTATCTATAAAGGGAGTCTTTTGTACAGTAAGGGGACTAATCAACAGAATGAAAGAAAATGTTTATGAATTCCTTAGCTAACAAAGAGTTAATCTGCAAAGTGTGTGACAGTGCAAACAGCTCAGTAACAAGAAAACAAACAATAGTTTTTAAGCGAGTAAAGGACAGAAGTGAACATTTCTGAAGGGATATGCACAGATGGCCAACAGAGCGGTGAGAAACTGTTCGTGATCACTAACGATCAGGGAGTGAAACCATAATGACATATTATCTGACACCTGTTACGACAGACATTATCCAAAAGTCAAGGGAGACCAATGTTGACAGGGTTTTGGAGACTAGGAAACCCTTGGGAAGTGTTTGTGGGGATGAAAGTTAGTGTGGACTTGTAGAAAACGGTGAGTGGATTCCTCGCGGTTTAGTCTTTTAGAGCAGTGAGGTATGGATGTTTGGGCCAGAGTCCTGTTAGCAAAAGCTGCTCTCAGCATTGGAAGATGCTTAGCAACAACCCTGGCCTCTAGCCACTAGATGTCAGCAGCATCCTCCCACGGTCTGAAGACATGGACAATGGCAGGGGGTAAGAATCTGGGGTTCTGGGAGGACCCCAGAACCTGTGCCTTATTCTGATGCGCCTGTGCTGATGGTATGAACTGCTTTTAATCTCGTGGATGACGGTACCGTCTGAGGTTCTTAGGTCAGGAAAAGTAAACCCACGTACGGAACACTTGCCAATTCAAGTTTAATTAAAAACCAATCTATGCCTCTTGCAGGATGGAGGGGGACCAACGCGCCCCAGTTTGCTATCAAGTGGCTGGCTGGTGTCTTGAAGGAATAGCACTGTGTTTGGAACCTAGCGTCAGTGTCGGTGGCTCTCCTGGAGATGTGACCGTAATAGAAATTATACCAGCCTTAGTAAATGGAAGCTTGTGTGGTTGGGCCCCGGCAGAACCTCCATCCCCCACACACGGCCACTCTGTTCATGTGCCCATTCAAACATCGGAGTCTCTGATGTCAGCGGATGGCCGACACTGACTGCTTGTCTTGTCTATTCTAAATGACTTCTTGTCTAGTGACTGTCCCAGGGGTGATGCTCTCCCTTAGGCGTTAACATGAAACCCAAACATCTCCGCACTCTATTCCTGCTTCCATTTTCTCCACCCACACCCCGTGATCTCAGAACTGCTGGCCCCTCATCTTTCCATCCATCCCTTGCCAAACTATTTGTCACTTCATGGATTTGTGACATGGGTCAGTCTTTTTCTGAACAAAGAGAAATTAGTTGTGCTGCCTGAAGAGAGACCTCTCTCTCTCATGGAGATCACCATGGAGCGAGCTCCCGGCGAGTCCTGTCCATTTTCACTTTGCACTGCTTTCTGAAGGGACGGCTTGCAGTCCCTTTCTCTCTTCATGAAGCAGAAGCAGCAGGAGCTACAGCACTATGCAAATGTTGCTGAAGAGATACAGCTTAGTAAGGTGACATGGTGGTGTGGGTTGCCAGGATGGGTAGCTTACTTAGGTCCAGGCCCAGCTTTTTCTGAGCATACACACATACAGCTTGAATCTAAATGCTTGGATTCTTACATAAAATTTCATTCACTCTGCCCGACAGTTGGCCATCAGGCTCAGCATCTGCTTTGATAAGAAGTGGGAAATAGCAAGAGCTGGAGAGGACAGGAACTCCACAAGGAGAGCAACAGAACCAGAAAATTTGAACACAGGGAACTTCCCAGAGACTCATACTCCAACCAAGGACTATTCATGGAGATAACCTAGAACCCCTGCACAGATGTAGCCCATGGCAATTCAGTGTCCAAGTGGGTTCCATAGTAATGGGAAGAGGGACTGCCTCTGACATAATCTGATTGGCCTGCTCTTTGATCACCTCCCCCTGAGGGGGGAGCAGCCTTACCAGGCCACAGAAGATGACAATGCAGCCACTTCTGATGAGAACTGATAGTCTAAGATCAGAAAGAAGAAGAGGAAGACCTCCCCTATCAGTGGACTTGGGGAGTGGCATGCATGCAGAAAGGGGAGGAAGGGTGGGATCAGGAGGGGAGGAGGGAGGGGCTTATGGGGGGATACAAAATGAATAAAATGTAATTAATAATAATAAAAAAATAAAAAAATAAATGCTTGGATTCAAATATATACATATATTTTGATATATTTCAGCCCTTCATTCTTATTTGTATCATCCCAGAATGAGAATTGAATAAAAGCTTCCACAGTTTTCTGTGCTCTTTCTGGTAAATAGTACTTATCTACCACATGACCTTTTAATTTTCTTCAGAAAACTACAAAAGTGGATGTGATTGTTGAAACTTCACTTTAGTATAACGGAGAGGTGTGTGTAACAAACAGGAGAGACAAACATTCCTCATGTCAAAACCCAGGAATCCATACGGAGCTGTCTTTGCCATCTAACTTACGTCACAGTCTGTGAAGCGTCGATAACTGATGTATTTCGTGATATGCTGGAACTGGGACAAGGGGAGTCTCTCACTAACCCTCATCGATTTGTCATGGTTGAATGGCCCATGACTTTCAAAGATTTACCAGTTAATTCCCGATCAGTGCTGGGTTATAGGTATATGCTACTATGTCTAGCTTTTGTTTTGTCTTCTTCTTCTTCTTCTTTTGTTTTTTTATGAATTTTGAGGCTCTGTGCTCAGGTCACATGTTTGTCGTTTGCAGTTTGCTAACTGGGCCATATTTTTATGTTTAGTGACAAATTTCCTTCTAAATGATCTTTTCTATTTATTTTTAGTGTTTTCTCTGTATACAAGCCCCTTTCCTACTAGATTAAATGCTACCCATCTCGTAATATGTCTGGAACCTATAAAATGTTTTCAGCTGAAAGTTCATTCAATATTATTTGATTACAACTCAGCAATTATTACCAAAACACAGAATTTTATTACAGAATCCAGACTAGCTTTAAACTCTCTGTGTATGTAGCCCAGGATAACCTCAGATGCACAGTCTCCCTTCCTGGACCTCTCAAGTGCTGCCATCACGCCTGCCTAAACCTGGTAGGTTTTTATATATTCCCTGTGATGTTACATATTGGTAATCGTGTCATGTACAAGTATAATTTTATTTTTCCTTATCATCTGTAAGCCTTTTATTTCCATTTCTTTTTATATTGTACTAACGGGTATGCTCAGCTTTAGTTGAGCAAAACTTGTAAGAATACACATATCTCGAATGTGCCTGATGTTAACGAACAGAATTTAGGCCTCTGGCACTAAATACAGTGTTAGCTGTGACACTGCTTAGGTTGACAAAGCTCCCCTCCAGTCCTAGATTTTAGAGAGCTTTAACTTTAAATGGGTGTTAAGTTTTTAGCATCTGACATTTCTGCATCGAAGGATGTCATATGACTGTTCTTTTTCAGGCCGTTCATATGGTAGGTTTCCCTGATGGGTTCTCTAATATTGAATTAGAATTGCATCCCTGAAATTAACCGTGCTCAGTCATGGTGCATAATTCCTTTTATATCTTGCTGAATTCTATTTGTTACTCCTTTCTAAAGGAGATTTACATCTATATTCATGAGAGATATTTGTCTGCATTTTCTCTCTTACACCCTCCCCCTCCCCCTGACACCCCACACACCTCACCCCACAGTATCTGGATAGTGTTTGCTTCATAAAATTAACTGCAGAATGATCCCTACTCATCCATTTCCTGGAAAAGAGCACACAGACATTGTGTTAATTCATCACACCTTTTCCTAGGTGGTTTTAAGATTATCAGCTCAGTTGTTACTGCTTTCATAACGAGTCATCTAGTCCATCCTATATAGATGCTTCTGGTGTGGACCAGCATCTTACTTCTAAGTTACCCTATTGATGAGTGCAGACTTATCTGTAACATTCCCTTTGGAACCTTTTGACATTGTGTAGGTCTGTTTCATTTCTAGTTTCAGTATTCTTGGTCTTACTGTTAGGATCTGTCAACCAAAATCGTTGCTGACTTTATAAGCATTTCAAAGAATCAGCCTTCTCTCCAATTGTTTTTCTCCTTTAAATGTCACTGATTTCTGAGCTTACGATTATTGTTCTAGTCATTTTGAATTGATTTTGCTCGTCTTTTTCTAGATACTGAGGTATGAGGTTTTTATTGATGATCTGTTTCCACCATCAGAGTATAAGCATTTGGAATTATATTTCCTCCCTCAGAGCTGGTTTACCTGTATTTTACACATTTTAGATATTGTGGTTTTAATTTAATTCCATCCAGTTAATGTTTCCTTCTTCTTAAGAACTCTCATTTCATCCATGGAACATTTACTGGTTTCAGTTTCCAACCAGTTAGAGGACTCTCCCATTGTCTTTCCTTTGCTGTATCTGGGCTGGCTCCATATGGACAAATAACAAGTTTAATGGGATTTCATTTTTAAGTGTGTTGTTTTATTGTCCATAATATGCCCATGGCATAGTCTGCAGGTTCTTAAAGAATACAGTGTCTCCCCAAGTTCTTGGGTGGCATATTCTATAACTCTTTACTCAACCACATAATTTTGATAGCAGTCTGAGATCTTCAATATCCTTGCTTTCCAGTCAACTGGTGCTACAACCTTCGATATAAAGGAAGTCAACTTAAATGAAGCCCAGCTAGCCTGGAAGGGCTATGTCTGGAAGGGCTCAGCTAGAAGACAACTGCGTCATAGGAGCCTGGAGGCCATGAGCCACCATACTTTTAGCTGGCTCTGTTCAAGAACAAAAAGAAAGAAAAGCAGAAGATTCTCTCGTGGAATTTATAAGACAGAATGGCCAGCAAGGGACCTCTTACAACCACCCCACACCAGGCTTGGGGAAGTTTCTTGTGCCTTGTCATAAAAAAATGTCTCTGAGATTTTGTTTGACTGGGAAACTCGATGCTGCTAGTGTCTCTCCTGTAAGTTGCCTTAAAATACAAAGTTTATTCCTAGGACTCGTGGCAAACTTTACCTTATATTATTATTCTTACTTTTGATTAAGACATATTTTGAGGTAATATTTAAAGATCAAATCTGGTTCCTTCTTTGTGTTTTATTAAACTTTTGGTGGGTGTGGGGGACTCAGGACTCCTGTGTTCAACTTCTTCATAGAACACACAATAACATTTTATAAACCATTGTTACCTTACTGTGTTGTGAACCCCGAAGATGTTCCTTTGGTCTAACTGTGTTCGGCGCCTAGTCTATCCTCCTGCTGTTCTTTCTCTTCTCTAACCTTCCTAACTTGCTTGTGACAACTTTCAGAAAATCTGCTGTTTTATCTTCTGCCCATCAGTGAGAGAATGAAGAGTTTGTCTGTCTGCATCTGGCTTCTTTCACTTAGCACAGAGTCCTTTAGTTCTACACAAGCAACAAGAGCTTGTTTGTTTGTTTGTTTGTTTGTTTGTTTGTTTGTGACAGGATCTCTCCGTATGGTTCAGGCTCGACTAGAACATGTAATCTTCAGCCCCCACCCCTGCATGCTGCCTTTATAAGTACATGCCACCATTCCTAGTGTGAGATAAATTAATATTCCATTGTGTACATATTACTGTACTTCAAAAATCGATTAATCAATAAGTTAATTAACCTTTCAGTTGATGCCATAGCATGGAAATTGTTGGTAGGGTACTTTTCTCTCATGTGCAAAGCCTTAGTTAGGTTTTATCTTCAGCACTGTGGAAACTCCTTCACTTCAAATTACCTTTCCTTTGATAGTATCTGGTACCTGGAAATTCTGGGTCATGTAGTGGTTCTGTTCACAATTTCTTGAGGTACCCATACAGCTTTCCACCATGGCTGTACTGCTTTGAATCCCCAGCAGCTGAATAGGAGGTTGTTTTTCTCTGATTTCTCACCAGCATTTGTTACATTTGGTCCTTTTGATTATAGCCATTTTAACGAGGGTGAGATGATATTTCACTGTGGTTTTACTTAGGATTTCCCTGACATAAGCAATACCAAGGCAGTTTTTTGGTTTTTGTTTTGTTTTTGTAATTCTGGCCATCTGTATCTTTTTCTTTGAAAGATATCTGTTCAGATCTTTAACCCATTTTTAAACTGGACATTTGTTAACTATTCAGGCTTTTTGTTTGTTGTTTTTATTCTCCCTATACCTGGACATTAACCCCATGCAATTTTTTTTCTTGTTCTGAAAATAATCTTTTCATTCTATTGATTATTTTCTTTCCTGTACAAAAAAAAAAAAAAAAAGGTAGTTTGTTATAATCTCTTTCATCAACCCTTTAACCCTATGTAAAAGAGAGAAATTTATTGGGGAAAGGGGGCATAGAACCCTTCATTTCTCCCGGCTGTTTTGGGTCAATGGATCCTTTTGTTGAGTCTCTGTCAACAGCAAACACAGCAAGCAGTCTCCTCCATCTCTTTCATCCAAGCTGCTGCGTTAGGAAGCGTCTCTCTCCGTCTGTCTCCTCCAAGCTGCCATACCATCCATCTCTGGTTTCTCCAAACTCCAACCTTTCTCTTTCAGGCCTCTTATATTTATAGCTCTCAGAGTCCTATACCATACCTTTTCCATGCTGCATGAGGCAGGCCATTACCAGCTAGCAAAGACCATGCCCAGCAGGAGGCAACTATCAGCTGTGGGCAAACAAAAGCCCAAACTAAAATCCCACACTTGGGATTTTAACAAAAACAAAAACATTTATATAACACAACTGAGTTTTAAAAAGAAAAAACAAAACAAAACTTCCATTGCAAAGGCAGACACTCAAAGAAGAAACCTAGAGGAAGAAATTTAATTCAGTTTCCATGTGTAATGTGTGGTATGTGACATCCTCCAACACAGAAACATATCTAAACAGCTACCTAATTGTAGCAGCATCTAAAGGACATTTAAAAAGTACATTTTTAAATCAATCAGCAACATAAGACATGGATGAGATGGTTTGCCCCCGACTCCTTCTTTTTAGATATAAGTTGCTGCACTAGCCAAGTTTTCAGAAGAAAGGAAGACAAAAACTGAGGCCAAATCAAATTCTGTTTCTGTTTCTCCAAATTATTTCTCAACTGCAGAGAAAAGCAAACCACAGAGAAGTGCCACACAGGGCAAGGGAGCTGGGAACACACTTCAGATAATTCAACCATAAAACCTGTCAACCACAAACAAGCAAGCAAGTATAAATATAGAAGTAGATACAACAGACACACACACGTATGCATACCTCTGCTCTATTCTCTGGAGTTTTCACCAGTGTAGTTTAAAAAGAGGTCTATTCATAGCCCAGAAAAAGCATATGGGATTTTATACTTCAGTAAATTTTCTGCTGAAGTTTTTTGTGTTACAAATATTGAGATCATTCTATGAAAATAATGAAAGTTTAGAGGTTGGGATAAGATAAATGATCCAGAAAAAAAACAAAACAAATTGAAAATAAATGAATCATTCATCATACCTTTCTCTGGGACTCAGCGTGTAAATGTAGGAGTTTCTGTTGTTAGTTGTTTTTCCTATTTTCTTGTATATGCTCATTTACACAGAAGGCAAGATGTTTTTCCCATGTTAAAAAAAAAAAGCTAGGGATAAAGACATCTAATATGAATTTTATCTCTGAAATTGCCATAATTAAAAAAAAATCTCTACCCATGTATAATTAAAGAATGTTAACAATGCATTTACTTTTTATGATTTTTCTGATGACCAAAAATTTCACTGTGTTGTGCAACCTCCGTTAGAGACCTGCATAGCAAAGTCCATACATTTCACTGATTCATTGAGAAAATAATACTGTATTTTTTATATTTCTATATTTCTGCAGTGGTTTGTAGCTTTCAATGATGTTATACAAAAGTATTAGTGATAAGCACTGTTTATTTCTTCTTGGTTCTTTTTGTGTGTCATATGACTGGCTTGGTGTTGAGAGTTCGTGGATGCACGGATCGGCATAAACCCAATCATTATTCCTGACAGGTCAGCACATAATCCAAAAGATGACTCAACATTTTTTTTTCTAAAAATGTGAAAGAGCACCTCCCCCCCCCCCCCCCCAAAAAAAATCCACATTACTAAATGTATTGTAGTAAAGCAACATATCTTTACATTATTTCTCCTGGAAAACAGATCCTAATCAGTACTTTTGCTTATTACATCCTAATAGACAAATAGTCCTGTTGTATTAATGATGCTTAATAATCAACTCACTTGTCAATTGGATAATTAGGCAGCTTATGCTATTATATAGCAAATATTCCCTACCACCTTCTCTAACTATGAAAGACTTTCTCAGTCTGCTGATGTTGAACTTGGCCATAGAACTTTACTTGGCTAATGGAAGGTTCCAGATTCCATAGAGATGGCGATTTTGCTGGTCCTAATTAGTTTGGCTTTGGTGCTTTGGCTGCTCTTAGGTAGCTATTGTCCTTTCAGCAATGGGGTACTGACTTGAACCCAGATTTCACTTCACAGCAAAACCCCACCAAAGCAGAGATGCCCAGCTCTGCCTATTGGGGTCAGTCCATCGGCTGACCTGCAGACCTCGGTGCTAATTAGGCTTTATGCTCATTGGAGCAAGCCATGATCTTTGAAGACAGTGTGTGTGTGTGTGTGTGTGTGTGTGTGTGTGTGTGTGTATGTGTGTTCATATGCAGCTGATGAACACAACTGGGATTGAACACAGAGGCTGTTTTCCAGTCTCTCTAGAGTAGATATTGCTTTATGACACATGTTACCCAAGCTCTATAAAGGGAGCTCATGTGAGGTCTAGTCTAATATTGTCAGACTGTGGTCATGTAGAAAATGGGTGTCAGTGGTGATGAGCTACAAATGAACATGTATACCTTATCTCCCAACGGCTCAGGGACCATTGCAGAAGATGGCGCAGAAAGATTGTACAAGCCAGAGGTCAGGCAGGGCCAGAGGGAATGAGTGGGTATCTAGTGGACACTACAGAGCTGCTGCATTCATGACCTCACAGTTGCTGTGGTTGCCCATACAGGACCAAGCCGTTCAACTTCTTGCAATAGAGGAAGAGGATCATGTCCCTCTAAACCCTAACTGGGGACCTACTGATGGACAGTTGATGGCTTCTGGGAAAAGGATCGATTTCTCTCTGTTTCTTTCTTTCTTTCTTTCTTTCTTTCTTTCTTTCTTTCTTTCTTTCTCTCTGTCTCTCTCTGTCTCTCTCTTTAAAGATCTGGGTCCTAGTAGTCTAACCACACTCTAGTAAATGGTGACTGTCTTAGGTTTTCTACTGCTGTGATGAAATACCATGAGTAACTTAGGGTAGAAAAGTTTATTTCACTTACTCTTCCATATCACAGTTCATCAGTGGCAGTCATGGTGGGGAGAACCTGTACACAGTGGTTAAGCAGAAGCAATGGAGGAATGATGGTTACTGGCTTGCTCCTCATGGCTTGTTCAACCTGCTTTCTTATAGCACCAGGCCCACCAGCCCAGAGATGGTAACACCCACAAGGGGCTGAGCCCTCCCTTGTCAAAGTCCAGTTAAAAAAAAATGCCCTTCAGGCTTGCCTACAGTCTGATCTTATGAATGCATTTTCTCAGTTAGAGCTCCTTTCTCTTGGATGACTCTAGATTGTATCAAGTTGTCATAACACACAGGAGTATATGTGCAGGAAAAACATGAACTCAGTGGGTTAAAAAACAAAACAAAGGAGACATAAAGTGAGGGCAGGGAGGTGGGAGAGGACCTGGGAGGAGTTAGGTAGAGGAGTTGGGGTGAATATGACCAAACACCTTTTATAAAACACTCAAAGAATTAATCAAATGTTACATGTAAAATAAACAAGGCATTATAAAAGGGAACGTGAAGGTGATGGAAGCTCCTTGGGGTAGTTGAGAAGGGAAAGTGAGGGGCGAATATGACCAACATGCATTGTTTACATGTATGAAATTCCTAAAGAAGAAGTAAATACCTTTTAAAATATTGTCACCCAGTGAATGCCACACAGCCATTATATAACAAAACTGTAATTTTAGTCTGCCTAATGCCAGAATCCATGTTCTTCATAAGAGGCTACACTGCTTGCCACTGGAATATGTAACACTCTCTTCAGTAAATTGTGAGTCTGAAGCTTGATAACAAGCATTTGACAGAAAGCATTAGCATATACTGCGTTTAGTCTCATTTTCCAGGCCGTTTAAATGTTGAACTGAAGTCATGTCACGTGAGATACTAATACGGCCTCATCTTTCATTGAAATCATCCTTACTTGGGTAAAGTGGGGGGTTTTGTTTGTTTGTTTGCTTGCTTCTTTTTCTACCTAAAGCAGACATTAAACCAAGCTGTAATTTGCCATGGAAATTTTGAGTTGAATATAAAAATGCATACCTTACTAAAACTTGCCTTTCTTGGTTCTTTTTTTCCTCCTTTTTTTAAAATTTTATTAATTACACTTTATTCACTTTGTATCCCCCCATAAGCCCCTCCCTCCTCCCCTCACGGTCCCACCCTCCCTCCCCCTTCTTCACGCATGCCTTTCCCCAAGTCCACTGATAGGGGAGGTCCTCCTCTCCTTCCTTCTGATCTTAGTCTATCAGTTCTCTTCAAAAGTGGCTGCATTGTCCTCTACTGTGGCCTGGTAAGGCTGCTCCCCCCTTAGGGGGGTGGTGATCAAAGAGCAGGCCAATCAGATTATGTCAGAGGCAGTCCCTCTTCCCATTACTATGGAACCCTCTTGGACACTAACATCTTGGTTCTTTTTTAAAATAAGTATCTTTTGCATCATGTCACTGTGGTTTTAACTGCACTTCAATGTGTGCGACAGTGAGACAGCACTTGGAAGAGAATGGCAGTATTTTAAAGGTTAGCATTTTTTTAAAATTAGGAACCAGTTCATACTGTCCATATTGGATGGAATAATAGTATGCATCCGTATAAAAGGCCATCACACATCACACCACACCCTGCTTTTACGGATTAGATGTGTTGATGTTGAATAGCTCTCTCAATAGAACCAACAGTGTGTCAATAAGCCAGGTTATTACAATTTATTGATTACTTTCATCAAATATTTTACTTGATATTATGCAAACCTCCAAGGTGATTTAATTTAATTTAGCTTGCATAATCTCAATAGACAAAGCAGTGGTTCATCTGCTAAGTCAGCTTTCTCACTTTGAGCCCCAGGGACACTGTTATAAAAAGGAAGGGTTGCGGTACTGGGTTCAGTTTCCAAACACAACAGTTTCTCTCTCTGGCCCTTACCTTAGCAGGCTCTGGAATACGCATATCGTATTTTGACTAGCTGTGGGTTTTTCTTTGCGCACAACAAAAGCCAAACTAACTAATGAAATTACAGACCTGCAAAAGCTTCTTTCACAGACAACTCTGCTGGACATAGAGGTGACAAATACTTCCAGATTTCCACACGCATTTAGAGGACTCCCCATGCCTCTGCTTATATACATTAAAGGTAAAGACACAGACAACCAGGAACGTGAAGTGAGAGGTGAAAATGAAGTGCTTGCTAAAAGCTAGACACGAGAGTCGCCGTCCATTTGAATGGTCCAAAGCAAATTTTCCAGTTGACATGAGGAAGTACAAATGGAGATGGAGTGGCTCTGGGCTGTGGCTGTGGCAGAAATACAAAATAAAGACAGATGGAAGGAAATGAGCCTAATTTAGATAGCATACAATATTCTATTTTTGTTTGTGTGTGTGCATGTGTGTGCAGGCACACATACAGAGGCCAAAGGGCAATTTCTGGTATCTCCTGCCACTTTCCACTTTATATTCATGAGACAAGCTCTCTCACTTCAGATAGGTTCCCTGCCAGCAATCTCCTGACGCCCTCTCACCACCACCCCTCAGCTCTGAGGATGTGGATATGTGCTGCTACACTCAACTTTTATGTGGGTGTTGGGGATCCAACCTTCGGGCCTCGTGTTTGTAGGATTATAAGAATTAATACAGGAAAACTAAGTGGGCACTGTTTATGATGGGGGTGGGGGTGGCTAAACTGTACCTTTCTACACAATGCCTGAAGTAGTGTAATCACGCAGCCTTATGAATGCCTGCATGGCTTTTTGTGCGTTCTCCTGCTCCACGGTAAGGTTGTGCTCGGTCCTCAAGCATGACACTAACTGGCATGAATGAACCAGGTACCACAGTCCTACCTTCCGACTCCTCCCAGCAGCAGTAGAGAGGGTTCAGTTGAGAACACGCTTCTGTCATTCGACTCTGATTTGCTCCACACGAATTAGGAACATGTGGTACATGAATGGGGTTTGTACATGTACCCTGTTCCTCTCGTGAGCAGGCCCTCCTGAAGAGGCTCACCATGGCTCACAAACCAACACCTTCTCACTCCTACAAGCTTCTTTGAAAGTCCTTTTCCTCTTTGAACATTTCAGACCACGGATGCTTGTGGCATTTCCCATCATGCCGGGGAGGCCCAGCTCTTCTTGTTGCACAGATTCTTCGTCTGTAATGTGTCCTACTGAAGGCACTGATGGAGCTCTGCCAACCATTGCTCATCAACAAATCGTAGAGCTGGCAAACGCTTGTGTGCACTCCCAGTATCATCTTTGGATAGTCTCTATTAGCCAGATGCAAAGTGAATCCACTGAAGTCAGCTAACTCCAAGATGACTCTTCCCACACTAAGTTGGCTATAATCATTCCCTGCTGTGAGAATACCACTTGCACAGAACTGGAATCTTCTTCCTTTTTTTTTTTTCCTATACTGGTTACCATGTCATATTATACAAAGCACAAATTGATGTCATCTAGATTTATAGTATTAATTATCATCCTCCAAATTATGACTCTCTCTCCTATTGTTTATCTGGAAAGAGCCAAAAGTTTAAGTGTTTACAGAGTGGTATTTAGTTTCTCAATTAGAATCCAGAAAAGTTGTTTTCATGAACAACCTAATGTAGCTAAAAACCACTCGACTAATCACATCCAACGTGATCTCACAGATACATGAAGGATGAGTAAAAGTTCACTCCTAACAACATTAAATTGTGGCACCCACTCCCAGACTGTTCCCTTATTGCTCTGCAGATCCGCCTCTGTTCTTCTGCCCACTAATCAACAATAAGAGAATGCTGTATGTTAGTACATTAGTGCATCAAGCTGTCATGGCTGAGTATCTTAGATTGGGGAGGGGTGGTGGTGGAAGGGTTACAAAAGACATTCATTTTATCACAGTTGCTGGGAAGTCAAGGTCAAAGAGTCATCAGATTTGAACAACTGGTGGAAGGCAATTCCCCACCTCACAGGTGGCCTCCTTTTTGCTCAGGTGGCCTCATGGGGTGGTCAAGCTGGACTTTCTCTAGATTCTCTTTTATAAGGACATGAATTCCGTTCAAGAGGGCTCAGCCCTCTCTATCTCCCCCTGCCATGTTTCCACCACCTAACGTCACCCATGTTGATTGTTTGAATTTCCTTTTGTAAGGCTAAGTGTTCAGGGTAGAACCAAGCACCTTAGGCATGCTAGGCTCTAACATTGAATACTAACATGGCCCAAGAGTCTCAACATACAAGGGACAGGGTTGTGGTGTTGAGAACAAAGCAAGGACATAGGTCTGAGTAAAGAGGAACAGGGAGCAGAATGAAAAACTGGAGAAGAAGAAGCATGGAGATAGGATGGAAGAAAGAATCAGCAGTTATTAAAAGCATTGCCCACAGTTGAATCACTCACCCATGGCAAACTATACATTTGGATAAATGAGGGAAT
Source organism: Psammomys obesus (assembly GCF_907164565.1). Taxonomy (NCBI): domain Eukaryota; kingdom Metazoa; phylum Chordata; class Mammalia; order Rodentia; family Muridae; genus Psammomys; species Psammomys obesus. Next base: position 19,491,276 of record NW_026585797.1, read on the forward strand.
TTACCAGAACCATTTTGCCACAGCCATGGCAAAATCTGGCCTCACTGTTGTCAGAGCTCTGAGTTCTTAATAGCCACCTTATTAAGTCCTCAGGTTTCTGGGGATCAGAGAGGCCCCTTCTTTCTTGGAGGATGGAATGAGAATGATGGAGGGTAACAGAGAGCCATGCTTAAGCAAGACCCTTTAGCTCTGGAGAGCTGAGGAGCAAGAATGTAGAGAACTGATTTGGGCATGTTGTCCATGGTTGCTTCCATTACTTTCCAAGTTATCCTGACAGTTAACTGTGAAGGGGGAGAAAATGGATGGAATTCAGACAGCTCTATGAAAATAGATGTGCAGTGGCTTCTTAGAAACTTAAGTGTTTTTAACGTGGGAGCAGAAGAGTAGGAAGTTCTCAAACATTGAGAATTCTTTATTCAAGAAACCACACTCGATCATCTGGTCCTTAGAATGATTTGGTAAACATAGATAACTTTATTTCTAGTTAGATTAAGATTAATACTACTGGTTAATGAACCCCAAATTCATTACTACTAACTAAAGATCCAACTTAGGTACTGTTCAAAGATACTTCTGAGACAGACAACTGTACTTTCATGTCGTTTTCCCTGTGTACTATTCCTCCCCCATACACATCCATACATAACCTTTATATGTCCTCACATCTTCCTATCCTCTCTCTCAACTTTCAGATCTAAAGATTCATTACATTTGTGGATTTTCTTGGTTTAAGTGTGCATGATTATTTTAAAAAGATCTTACAACATAGCACAGGCTGGCCTGAAACTCACAATCTTCCTGTCCCAGCCTCCTCACTGAGAGGGCCATGGGTGTGCTCTGCCATGCCATGCCATGCCATGCCATGCCATGCCATGCCATGACTTCGTAGTTGTGGTTCTAGAATTTAATGATGCAGAAGGTGCCTTTTAAAGTACTCTTTCTGTGATGTAGAAAACTGTGATGTAAAAAAAATGATCAGAGTATGCATTGGACCCCATCCTCATCCTCTTCATCATGTAAGACATTAATGAACATTATGACATCACTGAGCAGACTAATACAGAAATAACCACTCCTAGCAGGTACATCAGAAACTACAACTACACTGCACAATCACTACGATTCTGATGTACTTAAAAGAGTGATCATGACCCTTGTGCATTTAGTAACAGTGACAAAGGAGCTAAAAAATAAATAGATAGGGGGTAGGTAGAAGATAGATAGATATATAGATAGATAGATAGATAGATAGATAGATAGATAGATACATACATACATACATACATACATACATACATACATACACACATACACACATACATAGATGGTAGATGGATGGATGCAAGGTGTTTATTACTAGTTGCTGAACTACCACAAAGGGAGTCCAGTTCTATCTGACTTTGAGCTATTGATATAATACTCCAGCAAATGTTGTCATGTCTGTAGACTTCTTGGCACAGACCTTGATTAAATACATTCACTTTTAGACAAAGTTTCAAGACTGTTTGACAGAAGCTTCTCGGATGTTATTGTCCCTGTTTTGATCAAGTAAGATCTTGTTTTGATGCAAATTTCAATCCAGTATAGCCAAATCGACCCCAAGGTTTTATATTTCTAGGACATTCTCAGGGTGGCACTGTAGCTGTTGCCTCCTGACACATCTTTTGAAAAGCAAGATTGACAAGGTTGGCTTGAAGTATGCTGTAGAGGTCATCCCTGGAGCATTCTTGTGGATTTTTAAAGGTGTGCTCCTTCATGATGTCTTCATCCCAACACTTGGAAAAGATGCTAGGGTACTTTGATGACACGCCGAACTTTATAACTTTTTATAGTGTGCTAAGCGAACCAAATTTAAGCAAGAGGCCAATCTATGGTAGTAATCAATTAGTTATCATAGCCAAAGATTTCTCAATGCATTTTCTGGAGTTTACAGTAAAATCGGACATTTTAAAATTATATATGTAAATATAATTATAGTAACTATTTCAAGTAGATGAGAGTACACCAAAAACTAGAAATCTGAAAAACAATCTATCTTAGCATCAATGTTTTCAAGATACAGTTAATTAAAACAAACAGAAAAGTCTTTTCCTTTCTCTGAATCCACAGCCTGATAAGCAGTGGTGCCATTTCTCACTGTAATTATAATGAAGCACAACCCACAACCACAGGGAATTTTATGAATCCACACAAATAATTTCAGCCATTCTCTATGCTCAATTGCTGTGTTAGTTCACACACGTGGATGCATGACACAAATGTACACACAGCATCATGTTCATGTACACAGTCAAGCACGCACATAAGTGTACTTGAGTATTTATAAAGTATTCCAATACTTTTTATGTCAGATTCAAGTACATTGCAATCTGTAGACTCTTCAACAGCACCCTGATAGTGAATTGGGCTCTGATAAGCTCCAAGTTAAAATCTTCCAGGAACTGCCAGTTTGAGTCTAATATGATCCCAGTATGCGGAGGGAAAGTTGTTCCAACTAGAATGTGCTGAAGAAATGGAGGTGGCTACCATGCAGGGCATATTTCAGCTTTTTCCAAATAACATTCTTGTGGAGATTAGCGGATAATCTAGCAGACAGACTCAGCCAATTAAAACAGCAATTGAAATGGTTGAAAATGTTTTTCTTGGCAGAATGATGTTAGTTTGCTTCATTCGGGCTCCCTTGAGTAACAAAAACTAGGGTCAGTCACAAGACTCCTAATTTATTTTGTTGGTTATCTTTCCTCATCCAACAGAAAAGAGACTGCAGTTGGCCTTAAATTAACTGAAGGCTGTGGTATGAGGTGGTATGAAGGCAGGCATGAGAAAACATAAAATGATTCCCAAGCCAACACAAGTACGCCTGGTATGAGCCCAGAACGTGTGTGAGCGTCTGTGTTGAGGGGTTGGGGACAAAATAAAGGAAATGAAAAAAGGAAAGGAACGAAAACACAGAAGACACAGTCTTACTTTTGCATATATATGCATTGTGAGGGTGTGTGTGGGCACAAGCAGTTAGAGGCCTGGGGTTGCCTTTGGGTCCCTTCTTTCGTCTCTCTCCACATAATTTACTGAGGCAGGGTCTATCACAGAATCCAGAGTTGGCTTTTTTTTTCTCCAAAGTCTAGGTAGTCAGCTGGCTCTGAGTACTCCCAGTCTCTGCCTCCCACACACCAGGATGACAGACAGCCACAGGGCCTGCATGGCTTCTCAAGAGTTCTAAGGATACAAAGTCTGTTCTCCAAGATTCTATGGCAAGCACTTATCTCAGTGACCCAACTTTCCAGCCCATGTTCTTGTGAAATATGTTTAATCTCCCTCAGAATAATAGGTAATTGAAAGTTGAGACATAATTTTAAAATCTCTAACATAAATTTGCTGAAAAAGGTAATGCATGTATCACAGTTCTGTTGTAGTAGTGTTTAATAATTACCTGTGTGAAAAGAGCGAATCCAATCATCAACATTTGCCAGTTTCCTTGGTCTAAGCATTTTCATCGTGGCTGATTTCAAAGTCAATCCCTTGGCTTTGTCGATGGATGCAAATTAAAATTTCAAATCATTGTGAGCTGCTTCAGTATGTGAATAAGTCACAATTTCACAGAAAGAGAGGAAGAGGGAAAGATATATGGTCTGGACTGATATCAAGTAAAAACAGCACTTATGCAAAAATGAGCATCTCACAAAATTACTTAATCCAGCTTTTACAGAAAGTAATGACTACTTCAGAAATCCACAGTCATATAATGAGTTTTAAAATAAATAGACTCTTCTATGTCAATCTCTGCCTCTTTTCTTCAGAACATTACTTTAAAGCTTCACCTCTTCATGGATGCCATCTTTAAAAACATGAAATTAGTTGCTGTGTGCATTTTAGCAACCCTTTGGAACTGAGACAGTTTCAAAATAGCATATATTCAGAAGTCTAACTCTATGCATTAGACTCACTTGAGCTTCCAAATACTCAAATACCAATTTCTATCACCATAGTCTAAGTAAATCAGAAGATTTGGGATGGAGTCCTGCATCGATGATTTTGAAAAGCTCAACTGTTTGATTTGTAACCAGTGTCAAGAACAAAATTTTATATGTATTATTTGTTTGCATTTTCACTGAAAGAGATCAGGAAGGTGGCTAGGCTCTCATTCTATTACATTACAACCTGTGTGACAGGGCCATATGCATAGGTTTTCTTCCTTTGTTTCTTTGCCATGCCCATAGTTTTGGCAAAAGTAGTCAATACATGAACATTTTCCCCACTATTTTAAGTGGACTAGAAATAGGATGCTTCTTCCAAAGACTATAAGTTGGATTCATATATATATTTCCTGAGGGTTTCAAACCAAGTTCAGGAGTCCTAAGGTTGTATCAAAATCATCAGTAGCATGTGCCAAAAGATAGCAGTGTTCAGTGCTCTGGAAAATGCATGCAGAACAAACAGCCTCTCACTTAGCATGGAAGCTAATGTTTCAGTTACCTTCTTGTTGCTGTGATTAAAAACAGTAGGATCTAAAGCAACTGAGAGGAGAAAGGGGTTTATTTTGACTTGCAGGTCTAGAGGGATCGAGAGCACGACATTAGTGAAATCATGACAATAGGAGTGGGAAGCAGAGAGATCACATGCATACATCCACAGGAAGAGAATGAGAACAGGAAGAGGAGTGAGGCTATCAACCCTCAACCTGCCTCCATTGACCCACTTCTGCCAGCAAGGTTCTACCTCCCCGGTGATGTCAGCTGGGGACCCAGTGTTCACATACATAAGACCATGGAGTACATTTCTCATCCAAACCACGGTACTCATCACAAATATGATTTCATGTATTTTTAATTTATCTCCACTATGCTGATATAAATCCTAGTATGCAAAGCAAGGAAATCAAGTAGATATCCATGCTTATAAACAACATAAAACTATTACTAGTATGGGCAAGATTTAAACTTCTCCCTGGAAGAACATACTGTATAATAGTACATCATACAATTTTGTATGGTTAATTTATTTGCACAGTTCTTACTCTATGAAAATTTCATGGTATTAAAAAAATGATCCTGGCATACTCTCCAAACGCACAATCATCATCCTTAATAGCTGCATTGATCAAGCTTCTATCTCCATATCTTGGAAAATTGTGCTTGGTGTGCAGAAATCTGTGCCACCCTCAGGCAAAGCAACAGAGCCAAGAAAAGCAAGAAGCACAACAAAAAACAGCTGAGGCTTCATGCGTGTGTGGTACCACTTAGGCTAATGCCCAGGATATAATATCACTCATTCAGGGGTGCAGCTGCACCAGCTCGCTGGCTGTTGGAGGCAGCAAAGATGCAGGAGGCAGAAACTGGCAGCATTCTTTACCTTCCCTTATACCCACACAAGCTTTGGAAAGCATTTCTCTAGGTGGTGTCCACCGGGAGCTATGGCCAACATTTGGATAAAACTGATGGAGCAGTATGAGCTGAAGAGAAGTTCCCATCCCTTGGAGTGTCACTGTAACGATGTTTAGTCTTCATTGTCAGCTTGAAAGGGGTATAGAATAACTTAGGAGACACAGCTGAGCACACACAAGAGAGCACTTACCTAAGATTTTAACTGAGAAGAGAGACCCAGCCTGAACGTGGGCAGAACCACCCCATGGTTTAAGGTACTGGGGTAAATAAAAAGGAAGCAATGGCCTGAGCATCATCAGTCATCTCTGTGAATACTGAATGGACACAATGTGGCCAGCTGCCCCACAGTCTCATTTCCACTCCTTCTCCCCAGTTCTGTATCCCTTCTTAAACCCTGAGCCAAAACAAATCCCCTTTCCTTCAGCTGCTTGCCTCAGATTATCTTGCTGCAGCGATGAGAGAAGGAAGCAGTACAAGCAGACTCAGGCCATATTCACAGGTGTCTACCACATAAGTAGCTGTCACAGCGAGTGTGGGACCTCAAACAGCAGCCCCTTAGTCCTCACTTTTGTGGGAAGGATGGGTTTGGGCTCAGTAGGGAGGCCATGCTTCTAATTGCAACAACTCTGCAAGTTGATCACAGCAGCTCTAGCTTAGGCACATTCATTCGATAGCTTAGGAAAATGAGCCTGGAACAACCTGAAAGGTCTCCTGAGTGAGCTATCCTAGAAGCAGAAAGGTGCACACGGTATATACTCACTCATATAGACATATAATATAGGATAAACCTACTAAAATCTGTACACCTAAAGAAACTAATTAAGAGGGAAGAGTCTTGCTAAAATGCTCAATTCCTATCCAGAAAGGCAAAGAGGCTGGACATCAGAAGAAGGAGAAAAGAGAGAACAAGTCAGGAGCCTGACACAGAGGACCTCTGAAAAGCTCTGCCCTGTGGACTATTAATGTAGATGCTGAGACTTATGGGTAACCTTTGGGCAGAGTGCAGGGAAACTTATGAAAGAAGTGGGAAACAGTAAGATCTGGAGAGGACAGGAACTCCACAAGGAGAGCAACAGAACCAAAAAATCTGAGCACAAGCGTCTTTTCTGAGACTGCTGTTCCAACCAAGGACCAGGCATGGAAATAACCTAAGACCCCTGCACAGATGTAGCCCATGGCAGTTCAATATCCAAGTGGGTTCCATTGTAATAGGAACAGGGACTGTCTCTGACATGAACTAATTGGCCTGCTCTTTAATTACCTCCCCCGGAGGGGGAAGCAGCATTACCAGGACACAGAAGAAGACAATGCAGCCACTTCTGATGAGACCTAATTGACTAGGATCAGAAGGAAGGAAAAGAACTCCTCCCCTATCAGTGGACTTGGGGAGAGGCATGCATGCAGCGGATGGAGGAAGGTAGGGATTGGGATGGGAGGAGAGAGGGAACCACGGGGGGGGGGGGGGGGATACAAAGTGAATAAAGTGCAATTAATAAAGAAAAAAAATAAATAAATAAAGGGCTCTTCTCACAGCAGTGGCAGAGGGGCACAGGTCCAGGTGGAAATGGACCCAGTTTAAGGTTTTTAGGAGTCACTCCTGGCGTATTATTGTCCCACACAAATTGCAAGGCCAAGTCCAGATTCCAGCAAGAAAGAACCATAATCTTCATATGGAGATATCAAAGTACAGAGGCAAGAAATTCAACATACCAATCAGCTACCTACCCGTTTTTCTAGGAAAGAGTAATGTGACCTGCTGATGCTGATGACAGCAACAGTAACAACAGGAGATCTGCTTATGCATTTGTAATGGTTTAGGCATTGTTCTTAAGGGCGAGGGAGGAAGGGAAGGATAGAGAAGAGAAGTGAGAGGGAAGAGGGTACTTTATTTAGTTTTCTCAACAGCATTATACAATGATTACTTTTGCATATTCCATTTATAGTTGCAGGAGCTAAGCTAGAAATTTATATGGAAATAATGGGTGAGTATTAACCTAGAACAACTATGGCTAATTTTTGCAGTACTGTACAGGTATACCATGTGCATTGGGCTTCAAAATGCTGAAGGTGCCTGCCATGTCACCTTCAGTTCTGCTAGTCATCACAGACTATCTAGACTATTATGTCATGATCAACAACATGAGGATTTACCTTAAGAACAAACACAGGAGTAGAACTCAACAGAAGGCACCAATCAAAAAAAACTAGCTAATGCCTTTTATGCTAGAACTTCAAAAATTATGATGAGTTTAAGAAATTAAGATATATTGCACTGGCACTGTGGCGTGTGAGCCCATGTTCTACTTTTCCTCTTGTTCCTTGTAGATTTGAGGCTTAGAGAAATCTGCAGATAACTTCTGTGCCGTGATAATAGCAGTCCTGTTCCATCTACATATCCGCGTACACCAGAGTGACAAACTCTACAGAAAAGCCCCGCTTGCTGTACTGCAGTGGAGTTGGGCCACGCGGACATCGCCATTGAAGACAACACAAGGTTCACAGAAGCTTGAGAAAATTTTTTGCAAACACCATGGCCTGTCATCCAGCTGCTGCTGAGGTCAGGAAAAGTATCATAGGTGCTTTCCAAGTATACCTACAATTTCATGAGCTTCTTGAAGGTCCCAGTGGCTGTCTCTAATTTATCTAATCCTCCATGGGACCATTCCCATGACTAATTATTTGTTTGCTACTTCTACTTGAACTGCCACCTTTCTTACCTAGATAACTTAACCCATGTCAGGTGGTCAGTGTTGAAAACTTATAAATAGAGATAATTTTCAATAATTATGATAAATCTTCCAAGGGGAGTAATTATATTACTATATCATTAAGACTTTAAAAATTTATAAGAAAATGACATCTTAGTAAGTTAGTTTAAGCTACCTTTAACAGACAAAAATATTTGGCTAAAGAAATGAGTTGCCACATAGTTTAAGGAAGTGTATACTTTACTTTGCCATAAAGAAAGCCACTCGTTTTTTAAACAACCATTTGAGAGGAATAATTTACATTCAAACATACAAAGCAGGCATGGTGGCATATGTCTGCAATTGCAGCACAGAAAAACATGGAGGCAGAAGGACCAAAAGGTCAAGGTCATCCTTGGCTACAGAATGAGTTAGACACCAGCCCAGGCTGCAGGAAGCACAGTGTCAAAACAACAAAAGTCAGCTTCACATATTTAACGTAAATGACCTAAGTCAGCAATAATTTTGCATCTGTGGACCTGTTGCCACACACTCAGCCTAAAGCTATCACTTGCAGAGGCTGCATCCATCTATGGTGATGAGGATTAGGATGACAACATAAGGGAAATCTGACACAAGATCTGTTCTTGTAGCAGAGTTTTCCAAATACAATTCACTATTATTCACTCAAATAGTAGGTGACTTAGGATTATTCATCTTGCCTAAAATATGGTGTGCCTTGACCAATTCCTCCCTTAGCCTCCTACCATTCTGAAGTTTTAGGGCTTCCTACATAACCAAAACCATGTAATACTTATGTTTTTATGCCTGGCCTATTTTACTTACCATAATGTCCTTACATTCATTTCTGTTGTTGTCAATGGTAGGATGTCCATCTTTACAGGCGATTTCTTTGTGTGCCACGTTTTTTTTTTATCCATTTATCACTTCACTGGGTGGGAACTTCAGAGGTGTCTGATGTGAAGGTGTGCAGACCCTCATTTCCTTTGGCTATTGTTTTAATTACTTTTCGGCAGCTGTGATAAAATACCCTGACAAAAGCTACTTAAAGGAGATGGGGTTTGTTTGGGTTTGCAGTTTGTTATGTCCTAAAACCTTTCCTGGGGAGATACAACCCACATGCCTAGATAGATAGACAGGTAGTCCACAACAAAGTACCAATACCACCAAAGCCCAACATGGTGAACCAATGAGGTTTTTTGGAGGTTATTTAACAGAAATAGGGGCGAGGGGATAGTTACAGGAGCAGAAATGACTCAATGACAACTGTATCACCAAAGCCCACCCAGCATGGGTGACAGCTCACAAAAGCTGGGAAACTTGAAGCACAATTCACAGCCCACAGATGACTCAACAGATTGGGGAGTGACCTTTGCAGGGGCCCCAGTCTGTCTAACCCTCTTCCAGGCAGCTCACATGGTTCTTCTCCTTCCAGGCAGCTGGGTCTGGTCTCACAGTCCTTTGCACAGTTTCTTCCTGACTGTCTTCCCAGCCCAGCTTCTTGGAGTCTTCTTTGCTGCTCTGATCCACTATTCTCAGAGTGACTCTCAGCTTTTACTGCTTATTCTGGCAGGAAGGGACCTAGTGAATCTGATCAGTTTCAGGGGCTTCCTGAAGCAATTTTGAGATGCTTACCTTCCTGCTTAAGGAGCCTCCTTGAAATACAGAGTGTTTCAATCTAGGAGGAAACTGTTACACAACACAGTTCCAGAGACTATAGTCCATCATGGTGGACAAGTTATAACAACAGTCACGGAAGGCATGGTATCAGGTGTATGAGGCTAGCCTGTCACAACATATCTGCACTCAGGAAAATGAGTGAGCAGGAAGTGGGATGTCTTAGTTCGGGTTTCTATTACAGTGAAGAGACATCATGATCTTGGCAACTTTTATAAAGGAAAATATTTAATTGGAGCTGGCTTACAGTTTAGAAGTTTAGTTCACTATTGTCATAGCAGGAATCATGGCAGCATGCAGGCAGATATGGTGCTGGAGGAGGAACTGAGAGTTCTATATCTTGATCCTCAAGCAGCGGAAGAGAACTGGCTAGAGCTTCTGAGACCTCTAAGCCAGCCCCCACAGTGACACACTTTCTCTAGCAAGGCCACACCTCCTAATAGTGCCACTCCCAGGGGCCAAACATTCCTAGTCAAATCACCACAGGGTGGTCTATAAAGCCCCTCAATGACTCAGCCTCCAGTGAGGCTCCACCTCCTAAGGGTTCCACAACCTTCCTAAACTTCCCAGTGCCATCATCACCTGGGGCAAAATCTTCAAACATAGGAGCTCAAGAGCACGGTTCACATTCAAACGACAATAGACGTGCTCAAGGCTCAGACTGCTTGACCATGTAGTAGGACCTCCAACTGCTTCCCATAGCACTTTATGATTTCCATCTCCTGTGAAATCACACAAAGGTTTCCCTTTCTCCACATGTGGAGCAATTCTTATTTTAATAGCAGCTCTTCTAAAAGATCTCGATGTAGTTTTTTTTATCTACATCACTCTGGTCACCAGTGGTACCGAGCATTTTTTCGTATGCCCTTTGCCCACCTGTAGAAAATATATACTCTTGAATGTATTTTTAAAGTCTGTATTGAGGAAGGTTTTTGATGAAAAAAAAAAAAAGAGTAACTATTAATAAGCTAGTGAGTTTGATATGTTTATCTCTTTTGGTAAAAAGATAATAATCAAGCATGGCTTAACTTTTTAAGCAAAACTTAAAAAGCAAAACAGAAATTCCCTCTCTCATTTTTGTCAGCAAGTATTCCAGGCAGTGCATAGGTATGAAGGAAAAGAAGAGGACAAGCACACCCTCGTTCTCAGGGGCTCTGCTCCAGACAACCAGAATGTTCTGCACACACATGTAATAACTTCAAAAGAAGAGGTTACATGAGCATAAAACACACATGCAACTCTGAAGTGTAAGTTTGCAGTTTCAATAGCTTGGTCATGGCAAGAAAGTGATTGGTAAATTCAGATGTAAAGTGGGCATAAAGTCAGGCGTGTATGCAGATAATATTGCAAGGTTTACCTGAGCATCAGAAATTGTTTTTGCAGAGGAATCTCGCTAAAGATGTGCTTGTCATATTCTGAACAGGAAATGCTTGCTTAGGTACCCAATATTTGTGGGGAGAAAAAGATTGAAAATAAAGTTAACTAAATAGCATGGGTGTCTGTAGCTGTTTGGATCTTCTGTCTTTATTGATTTATCCTACTGTTTAATTAGCTGGGTACAGAGGTAGGTAGGTAGGTGGCTAGTTTTAAGAAAGTAATATGTGCATTCCGTATGAACTTTCAAGTACTGCATGGTTCAAAAGCAGATATATGCCAGGAGAAACAAGTTTTTAAGGTGCCCTGGCATAGTAGCAATGCCCTCACCTCAGACGAAACAATGTCACCAGGTCTTCTATGTATCTTTCCAGAGACATTCCATGACTGCTAATACACTCTCCAGGTGAGGTAATTTGGAAAGGCAAAGCGAGTCTCTGAGACCTGGACAAAGTTTGCTTTCATAGATGCAAGTTCATCCTTGTCCTGTAATTACAGGCACAAAGAGCAGCCTACATCAAGCTAATCCCAGATGGGTGGGGCAGGGCCTATCTTATGATGTCACCAAGTCACCTCATGAAGAAGTTACCTGTGTGTGGCCGCTTTTTTTTTTTTTTTTCTGAGAGCTATTTGTGTTCTCACATCCAGAGGACGATTCTGCGGCTTTCTGTCATTTTCTCCCAGAGATGAAGGGCGACTTCACCCAGCTCTTGAAAACAGGTGTAATAAAGTGAAGACGCAAGCTCTGGGCAACGTCAACAAACAAACAGAATAATCCCGAAAGGAAAAGTACTTGGAAATCTCTGTGCTTCACCAAAAGACACGAGGAGAAGACAGCAGGTTCTTTGTATGATAAGAAGCGAAAGGTGCATATTTGTCCTCACAGTCAGTGTGGTCCTGCCCTTTGAAACACAACTTCAGGTTTCCAGGTAAACCTGAAGCCACAAGACCTTTGGTTGTTTGATGTTACGGCCAGTCTTCTATTTTAACAAGGCTGAACATTAGAATCTGCTCCGTGAGGTGCCTTGAACAATTTTCTAACAGAATCAGGACAGATGTTATACAGTTATAATTCATACTTCTCAATCCCACATTAAAGGAAGGGTGCCTCCCCACCTTTGGAATGACTGCTGGGACCTCAGTCTTATCATCACCCAATTTCTCTCACTCTAGATGATTTCAGTAACTGCTACATCACCGCCATCACCACCATCACCATCAATCATCTCTACCATGTAAGCATGACCCAAGTTTTAGTGAAAAAACTTTGGCTAAGCTGCCCCAAAAGGCTAAGCTCTGCCACTGGTCCCCATACTCCCGCTAAGGAGACAAGTCGGGGTAAAGAGTAGAGAAAGGAGATTTTGTTAGATGCACTGAGAAGACGAACAAACAAAGGAGTCTGCTGACCCCACACTCATCTTCATGTTGTCGATATGAGCTCTGGCCTGTGGTTTCTTCTGGGATGCCTGTAATTCCAGCACCTAGAAGGCTGAGGTAGGAAGAGTGCCATGAATTTAAGCCTAGACAGTCTAATGAGTTCCAGGCTAGCCAGGGCCATAGAGTGAGAATAAAAATAAGTTAGTAACTAAACAGGGGAGGGGTTGGGGTAGGTGTGCATAAAAAAAAAGCAGGCCTGGTCAGGGTAGGGTGGAGGGGCTCTCTGTGACCACCAGGGCCGGCAGACTAACAGTCCATATGAGAGACAAGAAGGAAATCTACTGCAGTACAACTTAGTCAGTCAGTGTTGACTCAAACTTCTAGAGTCTGAAGTTTACTGTGGACATATTTAAGCACAATACAATTTGTGTGTGTGTGTGGGGGGGGGAGTTTCCTGGTGTAATACAATTCCCTGTGCACAAGGAGGCATAATTACATTGAGACTCTTCTCAAAGTGTGTGTCACTTCTTCCATGAAGATGGGTTCTACAGATAAGCCTAAGGGCCTGGGGCAGGATCTGGCACAGATAGGGAAGAGGTCATTTGTGTTAATGTTTTTACAAAACTGTTTCTCTTTTTCTCTCTTAACGTGATTATCACAAAAATCATTGAGACTCATTATTTTAACAAGCTTCACAGCATAAGAACTGAGCAGTTATTAATCTGTTCTGAACCCTCCAAGCTAATTTGGCTTCCTCCCAGTGTGCATCCCAGCAAATACTTGCATTCGGTAGCTTTCCTTGCTGAACTCTCTCTCTTGGTCCCTCCAGCACATCTGCCCAGGGCTGAATCCCCCTACTTTCTTTTCTAACTCCTCCTCCCCTGGCTATCAGGAAGTCTAGCCCTATTTCCTCCCCTGCTCAGCAATTGGCTGTATGCTGCTTTATTGACATACCAGGGAACAATTGAGAGCAGAGTTCCCTGCTCTGAGATATACAACACTGAGATAGGAGATTCTCAGAACAAAGCTTGTAACCAGATATGGGGGCGGGGGTACAAAAATCAACATTTGAATTACACAATAACCTTATGCCTACACATTTGAGCTATTCATCTCCTCCAGTCTTGGTCTTCGGGTCTTGGGGAATAGAGATAATGAAAAGGTCAGCTATACTATTAGATATCTCTGATCTTAGTTGTAGGATCTTGGGGAAGCCCCTGGCCATACAGATGATGTAAAGGTCACCTAGGCTATTAGCCACTGCTGGTCCTACATGTGAGAACTTGGTATGGCCTGGCCTTACAGAGAACACAGATCACCAGGCTATTAACCATCTCCATTCCCAGCCCTCTGGGTAGAAAAACAGGTTACGCATCTTTCCAGTTGAAGAGACAACCCTGCTTGCTTAGCACTTCCTGGTGTCCTTAGAGCTTGTCTATGAGCACCAAGACCTTTGTGCTCCCAATAGATGTGGTCATTGACTCAGCTCTGGGTCTGCAAGGTAGTCTGATAAGTTTTTAATGTTTTATTTGTTTATTTTTATTTTATTCTGTTTTATTTTATTTTTTGGTTTTCTGAGACAGGGTTTCTTTTTGTAATAGAGCCCTGGCTGTCCTGGACTCACTTCATAGACCAGTCTGGCCTCGAACTCACAGAGATGCTCATGCCTCTTCCTCCTGAGTGCTGGGATTAAAGGCGTGTACCACAACATCCAATTAGTTGATGTCACACTTGAGGGGGACAAATCTGGGGTTCTTACAAGATAATCTGCTCCAGTGTAGCATCTGCATCATAGACAACTGTTCTCATTATGGAAACAATCTGTCCTGTCTGGGAAATCTTACTCTTCTTACAGTCCATGGTGACACCAGGCTTAGGACAATAACTCGGAGCCTTCAGCTATAAAAGTAAATGATAGATGTTAAGATTGAAGCTTGACAGCTACTCCTTGGGGGCTTAGAATTTACCTTATGCATGCAGGTAAATAAGGGGCTCCAAATAAAAGACACAAATGCAAAAACAGAGACATACATGCCAGGCTGTCTCTTGTTTTCAGTTACCTTGTGGCCTCAGTAAAGTCAATCCTGCTTAGAGAAGGCAGCGGCAGAGAGTTTGTTGTATAATCTCCTGAGAGAATCACCAGCATCTGAGCTTGTAACTGTGCCTACCACAGGTAGGATGGGCCATTCAGATTCTCTAGGCCACAACGGTACAGCTACCAAGATGTTACCTCGATGTTTCTATGGAGGGGTTTCAAAATGAAGATTAATGTTTCCATCAGTAAATTCTGAGTAAGCAGACTACGCTTCACAGTGTGTGTGGAGGTCATTTAGATCACTGAGGCTCTTGAAGCGAAGAGACTGACTTGCCAAGTAAAAGAGCTACTCACTCTGTCCACAAGCCAGCAAGTTGGCAGCTCATAGCTGAATTCAAATTTTAGTTATTTCCTGAACTCTGGACCACGGAAGAAGTGAAACAAAGGGAAATGTGAGGAGGGGCATGAGACAGAGAAGGAACCTCTCAGCCCAGAGTCACCAAAGCCCTTGACAAGAAGAAGCAAAAATTCCAGCTCAGTCAACATTTGCTTTAAAGGCTACTGAATAAAGTTGATATTCTGTTCATAGATAGACTGTGTATGTTGGAGAAGCAATGACCAGGGATTAAGGACTAACTGTATAGGACCTTGGCTGGGGCCTCATTTTTCCCCAGACAGCTCTTGAGAATCTCAGAGTTGTTAACTTTCGATAACTGAGGGTAGCCTTCTTTCCTGTATGCTAAGAAAATCCTATACATGACTATTCTCAAAACACAGCTATGTAACTCCTGAGGAGCCTGATCACAAGTTCTGGGGTGTATCTAACTTTCTTCTGATCTTTTCCTCTCTTAACCCTGTGCTTAAGCCTCCATTAGGGTTACTTTATTTAACCCTAACTGTGCTTCGTGAACTGGCTAATACAAAGCCTTGAGTCCCAGTTTGTGCTGAGTTGTAATCCTTAAAATTCTAGTGGGAACTCCTTGATGGGCTGAGGGAGGCAGAGGGAAGTTGTTCCAGACCCCAGCTGGGCATGCTTTGAAGCTTTTAGCGATACTAAGTTTCTATAATCATTGGAACTATTTTTCTAAAGATCCCTCCTCTCCCCATTTTCTCCACTCTCCCCTCCTCCTGTTTCTCAGAAGTTACTTCTTTGGAGAGATGTACACATGGGATGCCATGTCTCTGGGTATTTTAAATCCCCTCTCTTTTATCTTCTACATCTTGTTTGCATCCGTAATGCATGCATTCCATTATAAATTTAAAGTGCAGCCCAGTGGGTTCTTGCCTTTAACCTTGCTTACTTATCCTAGTGCTCATTTACTTTAGAAGGGCCTTTTGACATTCAACTTAGCCTCTAATTTGATACGTTGACACTAAACAATTAATGACATGGCAGAGCTTTGAGAATAAAGTAAGTTAAAATGCTGGAGAAGAAAGTAATGGACACACAACCTCCCAAAGGCGGGAAGAGAGCTATGTCCCAGCAACCACCTCCTCTGATTCTCTGTTCTCTTATTCTCATGCTAATTCTCACTTCACTGTCCACCTCATTTCTTTTCTCAGTCTACTATCAGTTTGCTATCAAAGCATTGTTCTTCTTTGTCCCATGCTGAGGCCCTGGATGTAAGCTGTTATATTTATCAGTGCTAACAGGTTAACACTGAGGTATTCAATCACCTACTGACAGAATTTTCAACAGATACAAAAATTATTAACCTGAACAATAGGATACATTAATGAGAATTCCAGTTCCTCTCTGATTAGAAAAAGTAATACTCGGGGTTAAGATGACCTTTGTATCCCCCTGTCAGACAAAATTCATTATGAAAAAGATTAGTCATGCTACATGAGATTTGCTTATTAAGGCTATATGGAGAATTCTCTGACATAACTATGACATATATAAATAAATATACTTATTTATTTAAGAACACGAGAATCAATAAAAGTACTGTGATAGTAATATCAGCTTTCGGGGAAGATTTTCATCATTCAGTGTAGTTATTTTATCTCCCGTAATGAACGCTGACTCCCTAAGGTCATATCGTTGGGAAGGGGAAGCTGTTTAAATACAACATTCACAGAAAAAGCAGAACAACCCGACTGCTTTCTCTGCAAAATGGACGGACTACCCTGCAAGGCTGAAAATAGGAAAGGCTGTGGTGGTTCAGGTCCATCCCCCTAAGCATCTGTGAGGCTGGGCAGGAAAGCCGAAAAGCCCCCATCTCAGTGGATCACAAGGTGAGGAGAAACAAACCAGGGAAAGAGAGAGGGAGAGAGGGGGAAGGGAGAGAGGGTGAGAGGGAGAGAGATGAGTGCAGAGAGCATAACCAAAGTTTTCATGAGTTACTGCTACCCATGTCAGGCATCATGAAACACGGTGATGATATGATTCAGAACAAATCTTTATTTGTAAATTTGAGACCCGAACTAGAACTTTCTCTAAGAGTCGATAACAAACTTAAGTTTTCCTCACAGAGAGGTGCCCGCAGGAGTGGAGATCTGTGTGACGCTGTTCTGCAAACCTCCAGTGTTGAGCTGAGTAAAAGGCAGAGTGGCCAGATCTCAATGGCAACCTCCTAACTCCTTGTGTGAGCACAGAATGAGCTCATGTCCCTAGCATCTCCTCTCTTACTCTTTGTCTAAACTGTTCTTTTAAACTGTTATTTAGCCACACCAGTCCCGAGGGCTCTCATAGTTCTGTCTCAGCTCTGCCCCACTTAGTAAACAAAATTCTTACAAAAGCATTTCTAGAATTCAGTCTGTAGTGACATGGGAAAAATCGAAGCGGGGCTGTGTCATGAAAAGGTTTGTATACAGTGCAAGCCTGGTGTGGAAAGCACAGAGAATGGGGAGCCATGGTTGAGTGTGTTCTGGGCTCTACCCTCCTGCATTTATCTACCTTTTATGCATTTATGTGTTCCTGGGTGAAGCAAGAGAAATGGAATCAAAGGTCTTCCCAGTCAGCCTCCATGAAGGAGTGCTCTCCCGGTAATGGATGATATCGTGTGTGTGTGTGTGTGTGTGTGTGTGTGTGTGTGTGTGTGTGTGT
>NW_026585797.1:19508889-19539379 GCF_907164565.1 Psammomys obesus
GTGTGTGTGTGTGTGTGTGTGTGTGTGTGTGTGTGTGTGTGTGTGTTCATGTGGGTGGGTGTGGGTGTGTGTTCATGTGGGTGGGTTCGTGAGTACTGTAGTGAGTGTGGACATGTAAGGAGTTGAGAGGACAACCTCAGACGTTCCTCGGTGTTATTTGTTTGTTTGGTTGGTTGCTTAATTTGAGAGATAATCTCTCACTGGCCTGAAATTCACCCGGTGTGTTAAGCTGCTTGGCTTGCCGGTCCACCCCAGGGGTCCTCCTGTGTCCCTAGCACTGACTTGTGCCAGCACGAGGGACACTTTGTTCATTTTGTTTCATATTGTTTCTCGTGACTTGTGGAAGTCAAACGCAAGTCCTCGTGCTTTTGAGACCAGCACTTTGTCACTGGCTATCTCGCCAGCCAACGGACAACTGTTGACAGGCATGAGTAGGGCACACTTCCACGTTTGATGATGTAGAGAGCCTCAAGTCTTGAAGAACACATAGCTTTGTCCCTCTCTCGGGACCACATCTGAATCACTGAGGTAGGCACTGCTGAAAGGCTCTTCTCAATTAGGTCTTTTTTCAGTTTCTTTCTTTCTTTTTTTTTCCCTGATATCAAAATCTCTTCCTTGGTGTCTTGCCTGAATCTCTTCATTGGATTTTCAAATCATTTTCCTTTATTCTACCCTCAGCCTCTAGGGAGTGTTAGTTAGAGCATCCAAATGCTATCTTCTATTAAGCTGAGCCATGGTAAGTGTGTTTGTACTGAAGTGTTGGTGGTTTTACATTGCATCCCAGTGAGATGCTAGAACCTGATCCCCAGGCAGAATGCTCTCCTTCAGGTCTAGCGTGCCTTCAAGATAAAGGTTGACCTGCTGTCAGGAATGCTGAGTGCTTCTTGATAGAGGCCACAGAAAAGAGCATTGTTTCCCTTACATACCAGTCCCCTCACATCCTAGCACGACTTACGACATATTGCTCTCTGAGTTTAGAAATCTTAAATTAATTCTTCTAAAAAGAAGCATGGGCTTGAGGAACTGTGCCTACAGTACCTGATATTTCAGTAGTGCTTCAGGCTTCATAGAGATAAGGATCACTGACACAGGGATGGATTTCCACAGCCACCGGCTCTACATCTGTGGGTTCACCGGCTCTAAATTGGAAGTATTTAAAAGAGCCTGTCTATACTGAACAGGGATGTCACCTATCTTGTCACGATTGCATAAAACATATCAGATAGCAACTATTTACATAGCATTTACATTGTGTCAGATACTAGATCTAGAGATTATCCAAAGTATAGGAAGTGTTTACACAGGTGATATGCAAATATTCCATAAGGAATGAATATGCCACGCATTTTCTGATCCATAGAGAGTATTAGAACAAGTTTCCTGCAGACATGGTGAGATGGCTATAATGAAATCGTCTACCACGACCTTCCTCCTTCCAAAAGGTAAGCTCTTTTTAGACCTATTTTCTCAATAAAAAAATAGAGAAACTAAACAGCAACTTTACAACATTAATTATGCTATAGGAAAATTTATTTCACATAATTACACTATAAGCAAGGATTGACAACACAGACTTAGTTTATATTTGTCTCAGAAGGAACAGACAAGACTTTGAGAAATGCAAGCACTCAAAAACCTTGTGAGAAAGACCTCCCTGTTCACTTTGACCTCTTAGAGCATGGCTGCCCAGTGAGAGGCGTGGAAGGAAAAACATAGTGAGCCCTCAGATGGGTTTCCCCAGCCTCCTCCAGATCAGTTGCTTGGTCAGTCCAGGTTTGTGAATCGGTGTCAAAACTGGGCAGGGCAAGGCTCCGCTCTCTGCAGGCTGTGATTAAGAAGGCATCCGTCTGTCAACAGAGGCTCTCAGCTGCATTTCCAGCCGGCTTCCTCCCCACTGACTCACTCAGTGATGCCACCGCATCTAATGTTTATGACCTAATGGTTGATCACCATGGAACTAGCACAAACCCGAGACTGTTGAGGAGCAAAACCAGCAGAGAGACACTGGGCACTGCAGGAAAAGAGAAAAAGACCCTTATTCACGGAGACCATGGGTAAAGACAGAACATCCCATACCTTGTGTGGACACTTCCACCGGTTGCCAAAACGGATCCACGGAAGCTTTCAAGCTTCTTGAAGAATCCAAATAAAGGCGTGGGGTGACCAAGGACAAACAAACACTGTGGCGTTTAGAAACGAAGACCAAGGAATGAGGGGAAATGTGTATGCGGCAACTTAATAAAGTTTGGATCACAAACTCGGCTTCCTTTCTTCTCTGCCAGCATGTGGCATTGGATGAAAAGAGAAAAGGTACCAAGTGCCAGGACAAAGAAGAAGAAGATCTCCCCAAACTAAACCTCAGAAACAGAAATATGTCCTGGAGGCATATTTTCCAACTGAGAGGGTAAGGGTACAATGGTGAGCCCACACCTCCTTATGAAAAGGAAGGCCAGTGAAAGAAATAAGTGCTTTTTAGTAAAGATCTTCACCATTAATGCTGTGAGCGGCAGCAAGCTTTGGCACACACTTGAGAACAAGATGAGGACTCCAGTGCCATGGTCAAGGTGCACTGTGTCTGACTTCCTGGCCTGCCCTCCCTCCCCAGGCTAATAATCAGGAGCGGCAGCTCTCCAGCCCTGAAGAGCCTGTATGAACATAGCGTCTCCTGGAGTCCTTGCGGCTTACAAGTAATGGGAGAGTCTTTTTATAACCACTGTGGTTTCATTTAAAAGGAAGCTCAGAATCAGTGGTAAAGGGAGGGGAGCCTTGTGAGCTGCACGCCATCTGAGAGGGGGAAAATCATAAATACCAGAGTGTCTGATTATTTGAACGTCTCTCGAAGTCGAATAATGAACCTTCTTCATGTTTGGCTTTCAGCGCTTGGCTCCCTCTGAAAAGTTTGCAGGCATCAGGGTCTGTCTGGAATTGATTCCAAGTTGGAGGGATATTTTTTCCCTTGACATTTTGCAGCTGAGACGGCCTTAAGGAGGAAGCTGAGGAGCGTAACATTACCAAATATGTCCTTTCTCCTGCTTGTAGATTTTATTTCCACAGGAAAAGAAGGCAGATGCAGGCCAAGGAGAGCTGGCCAATAAGAATGGAGCCACAGCAGGCAGCCTCTGGCCATGGAGACATTGATCGGAAGCCATGGTTCTCAAGAAAGGAAACTGTCGGAGCCCACCAGGAGAAATCTGTGCTTTGCTATGGGACAACGTTACCCGTCTGTTTGAGGAGAGCTCCCTGTCCTTGTGTTAGTGTCCTGTTCTTGAAGACACTTGATTTAAAGCCAGTGTATATTTCTTTAACTAGGCCTTTGCATACTCTAACTGTGAGCATCAGGGTTCAATGGGGCTTCAGAACCCTCATCTATAAAATGAAGGTTCAGGTTCCCCAAGATTAGGAACCCTACCCTTATTTGATCAGGAGCTTCAACCCCTCAGATTTGAGCACCCTTCCAAACATGTTTATGTGCAGCAGAGAAGTATTATGTTTTGACTGTTTTAAACTTCCAAAATATCTAAACTAGAAATTAAGGCCAGAGAGATGGCCCAGCAGGTAAAGAAGCCTGCTTCTAGGCCCAAGGACCTGAGGTGGAAAGAATAGACTCCCACAAGTTGTCTCCTGACATGCACACATACCTGCATGAACATGCCCACACACAGATGCCCACAGAATAAAAATTTAATGCTAATGATTTTTAAGAAAAAAATGGAGAAGATAGCAGGCTAGGCTATAATTCAGTTGATGGAGCACTTGCCTACTGCACACAAAGCCTTGGGTTCCCTCTGCGACATGGCATGAAGCAGGCATGGGGTGGTCACCTGCAGTCCTAACAGGAGGCAAGAGCATTAGAATGTCAAGGTCATCCTGGAGTTGATAGAGAGTCTGAGGCCTGCCTAGGCTATCTGAAGGTACCTAACAATGCATAAACACATCCTAATGCTCTTCTGTTTAAATGTCAGTGACTTGTATTATTTTTGTTGTTGCTGTAGTTATTATTGCACTTGACACATGGCGTTACTCTGCTGCTCAGGCTGGCCTACACCTCACTATTCAGTCCAGACTTGCCTCAAACCCTCCATCTTTCTGTCTCATTGGCATTTCACATGTTGCCCACCGTAGTTTAATAGCTTACCTGTGAGAAGCATTCCCTATGGCAACTCACCCTTCTTTGGAAGTCAGTTCTCTTCTCAGAAGTCATTGCTGCACTCATCTCGCTTTTTTCTTGCTGTGTGGGAGCTTCAAGACTCACACATGCCAAGCAAGTGCTGTGCTGCTGAGCTACATCCACAGCCTGGTTCTGCTTCTCTCTATGGGTACAAGACATTAGTCTCAAGCCAGCACGTCTGCAAGGACTCAGGAAGAATGCACAAGACATGTAAGAACATGTAAGAAAACTCAGTTTTAAAGACACAGTACCCTTGGCTGTTCATCTGCTATACCACTTTTAAAATAGAATGGTTCCATGAAAACATTATTTATATTTGTGTGTGTGAGCATATGTGCGTATGTGTTCCTGTGTGTGTGTATATATTTACACAGAAGGCAGAACTCACAGATTGGCTAGACAGGAGGCCAGTAAGCGCCCAAATCCTCTGTTCTCTGTCTTCCTAGAGACAGGCCTGTGCACATAAAACCAACAAATGAATTGTCTTTATAGCACCAGGGAAAAGAAAAACTAAACTAAACTAAACTAAATAACTCTTACCCCTAGAGACCCTGATTGACATTTCATCTTGAGTCAGGAAACATTGTGGCTTAGTAAGTACTGACCTGAAGCTCTTTGGCCCACACCGGGGGGCAAAAGTTTGCTCTCTGCTCAACATTGCAACTAGAGAACAGAGCTCTGGTGCTAGCTACCAACTGTGACTTTTCAAGAGAATAGGGACACCAGATTTTAATGTAAAGTTAAGTTAGTTATACAAGTTTCTGTCATACAAATGTTAATGCCAACCATTGGGGCCAAGCTGATGGTATTGCTGGCCATGCCCAGCCTGTGGGCAGCCCCTGGATGGTCCCTGACCA
Organism: Psammomys obesus; assembly: GCF_907164565.1. NCBI lineage: Eukaryota > Metazoa > Chordata > Mammalia > Rodentia > Muridae > Psammomys > Psammomys obesus. The sequence goes on from NW_026585797.1 coordinate 19,513,915, forward strand.
GACGCCCTGCTGAGTTAGCAAGGTCACTTTGTGACAACATTCTCTCTTTGCATCAGACGTTTAAGCTCTATGAGGGCAATTATGTGTGTAATGTTTTCCTTAGTTCTATGACTCAACGCCTATTTCATCAGTCTGATAGGGAGCCTTCAAAGGACTCAAGAAGTAACCCCTTGTGTAAACTTAGCGAGAGAAAAACATAGTGGATTTTTCCCTATCATTCTTAATAACATGATTTCATGTTTTTCTGTCTCTCACGTATCTCATCACCCTCTCTGACTAATAAGAAGATTAAGATAGCGGAATGTAAACCAACAGCTTCCTCTGCTTAGCTTGCCAAGCCTGACGTGATTTCTGGTGGATAATGACTAAAATAGCTAAGATTGTCAGGTGGTCAAAAAAATAATAATTAATCAGCTTGGTAATAATCAGCTTCTGGGCAGAGCTTTGTTCTATTGATTATCATTTGGAAGAAGGCATGAAAATCTAAGAAATTAAGGTGCGGACACAGTGGAAGGGCCCAAGAATCAGATACATGAAAGCAGCCATGTGCACTTCCATCAGCTAAAGAAAAGAGAAGATGGCAGATGCAGGGAGAAAAACTCTGACATCAAAACGAAGCCAGGTCGGGGAAACGTCAAGAAATAGAGAGGCCTGTCGACTGACAAAGAAAATCATGATAAAGAAAGATGTGTGCGTTGAGAGTTAAAAAGCAAAAGACTTGCTTACGACAGCCCAAGAGAAACAGGAGAGAGGAGCTTGGCCTGGACCTTACCAGCCTCTGAACTACAAACTTGACTTTTATCCTTTATTCATCACCTCTGTCATGTCCTGTGACAGCCACCCAAATGAGTTGAAACCAATAGCACAATGAGCCCAGATTTCATTTCAGACAGGTTTCATGTAATGTGGCACAAAGATGACCTTGAACTTCCGATGTGCCTGCTCCTACCTCCTGAGTGTGTGGCTTACAGGCTTTGTCTTTGTGATGCTTTCCATCAACTGAGCAGCATCTCCAGCCCTTGACCGCAACTTTGTGTGAAAAAACAGCAGAGAATATCTTTGTACTTACAAAACTTATAGAGTGGAACTTCTGTTTTTGTATTTTTGAAGAGCTTTTGTTTGGTTTTATTTAATGTGCATGGCTATTTGTTTGAGAACATAGAAGTGTACCATCTGTGTGCGGCACCCACGGTAGGCTAGAAGAGGCTATCTGGTCCCTTGGAACTGGAGATACAGATGTTTGTGAGCTACCACGTGGGTGCTGGGAACTGAACCTGGGTCTTCTTCAAGAGATAGCATCAAGAGCGTTAACCACTGAGCTACCTCTCCAGCTTTAGAATGGTGTTCTTAAAGGAAAGAGTTTTAAGAAATAAAAAAGTAAGAAAATAATAGTGAGGCTATGAGATGGTATTCTCCGTTATACAGAGGATGGTGTCTTGGATAGTCTAGTCTGATTTTTCAGCACTTAGGGAAGGGTTATTCATAATTATCTCTTGATAATGTTGACTTCTGCCATTTTTTCTTAAAATATAACTAATTTTAAACCACTTTTCATAAATAATGGCTATTATTAGTAACTGGGATGTTACACTGTTGAGTCCATCGAAAGTCCGACTTCATTTTACTGACATTACATTTCACACAACATGTTTATGAAAGGGAGACATAGTTTAAAAGCCAAATGTTACATTCCTACTCAGTGTTTAGATATTATTCCCCAAATGATTTATCCTAAATCTCCTAAGCACAATAGGAATGAACAAAGAGTGCAGAGAAATGACACCTCCACACGATGGTTTATGCAGAAAGCGCTGTCTGAATCTTTAACTTCTCCTTAGAAGAAAAGAGAAGTCTCTTTCTCAAGACTAGCTGAGATATAACTAAGGATAAAAATGAGCAACAGGGTCATCTCAAAGAGTCTTGTATAAGTCTGGGGATAAAGGACTTGGGGCATGCCAGAGAACCTGAGTCAGATGCCCATAGTGGATATGCCACAACACAGCCCCTGGACAAATGATCTCAAGGTGAAAGGAAGGAATGGCAAGAGGCAGGACCTCACAATCCTGCATGCTGGACCCTGCTCAGTGGGAGTACAAAGTTTGCCATTTGCTTTTGGAGACCGTCCACCATAGCCTCCCTACCCTGGAGATAGTAAATGGCTTTTATTCGATAGTACGGGGAAGAAAGAAATTCCTAGGTACAAATAGCAGCACCCAACATGGGTACAACATTTTCCCCCTTTTTTCACTTAGTTTCTTTGTTAATGTAAATTCCTTTAAAAGGTATATATTTAATTTGTACACTTGGATGTACATGTACACACGTGAGTACAGGATTACTTTGCATCCTATTTTATCATATTCAAATGCAATTAATCAAACAACATTTCTGCTGAGACAGTGGTGGAGTGAGTAAATGAAACAATGTGGTGAAGAGTGACTTGAAAATGTGGCCATTTCTCCTGAACCTTTTGCTAAGCAAGGCAGAGTATTCTGCACAGTACAGAAACTGTAGGAGTCATGGCACAGAAATGAGTGAGTTTTCCAGCAAACATCATTTTCTTTTTCAGAGAGGAAGCTACACACCTCCAGGGCACAGGGCATCTAGCAGTGTTTTATGGGTGAAGAATTGAAGTACTGTCAGGTTAGAAGGACACCACTGGCTTTCCTGCTGAAATTCAGTCTTGGTGAGCCAAGTTGCTCAATGCTGGTGACTTGGGCAGCACTGTAGCGTGCAGTGGGATGGGTCTGGGATTTAGGGCTGCACAGCTCAACAAAAAGAGTAAGCTTCGAGGCCGCTGCAACACGCCTTACTCTTCAAGTTGTAAATTGCCCCAGCGCTCCATTAAAAAGTAGCACATTTTATTGTCCTACTTTGACACCACATACTGTCAAAATGAAAATTATACATACACATGTAAATCTACAGGTTTTATAGGACCGAGTACCAGCAAATGACACAGAAAGTGCATCTGGTTTTGTAATATCTGGATGTTCTGTTGAAGGAGCATAATAGTTAGGTGAGTAACAATAAAAGAGCTAGAATTAAAAGTAATATGATTTTTTTTAACATGCAGAATGCTGTTTAGCAACCACTACAACTGTTGTGACACCTCACTAGTTTTAGGTGACAATCCTGAGACCCGAAGCTCAAAGGAGAAGTAAGAAAACTCCTTTCTTAGGAAGTTTGCTGAACGCCGAGAAAAAAAAAAAAACAAAAACACCAACTTGTTATGGAAGGATAAACTGCATTTATACCATATGACAGCAAGAATTTGGAGTTACTAGATACTTTTTTTTCCTCTTCCTTAAGGCCTTCTGCTGTTCAAATTCTGCCTCCATTCTAAAGCAGTTTGTCTCTTCAACATCCACAATGACACAGGCACAATTGCTTTTTGTTTGTTTGTTTGTTTATTTTTCTGGGACACAGGGCACAGGACAAACATTGCCCTGAAGCATGGACAGCCTTAGTCATAAGAGTAAAGTTAAGGGCTACAGGCTGTGTTGGTGCTGAAGATTGAACCCATAGAGAGGGAGCCCACAATCTTCAATATGATCATTTGTCATGTATTTTATACCTGGTCAGTGGCCGCTGCTCGTCTTCCTTTCAGGTAAAGTCACTTCCAGCTCTATTCTATTTCTCAAGAGTTGTGGTAAGTGTGCGAAATCCGAAAGGCTTAAGGTATGAGCAAGCTTCTATAGAAAAAAAAAATTATGATGTCGAACAGACTGAGAAATCTTACATAAGTCTTTATACTATCTCATTCTAGCCATGGACACATGAGAATACAGTTGTCAGTTTGCTCACAACGAACTCCTCCACCCATTCCCTTCCATGGACATGGTCAAGGTAATGGCAGGGCAATTTTCTGCAGCGTTTTGTTTTGTTTTCTTTTGAGAATTCCTGATTCAGTTGAACGGGGCGCCTCCTTGATCTTGACCCCTGTTTTCTTGCTCTCAGTCCTTTCTGTCTTTTCACCCTTTACCCCCCAAAAACATCCTGTCACCTCTGGTTTGCTTCAGTTTCAATACGCTTTCGTTTTCTGGTCCATCAAGAAGTCTAGTCCTCCCTAAGCACGCACTGCGACTCCAGACGCGCAACGCTTTACAGGCCCTGAACAATGGGTGTCTGTTCTCGCCTGCGAAGCTTCCAGCAACAAGCTTTAGTGAGCTGCCATGTGTTTATCTTTCTTAACACTCCAACAGGCACCCCTCCGTGACTCACACACAGAAAACCAGGGGCCTTGAGTGGTTGTTTATTCTCCCCAGCACGTGGCTCCCAGCAAGGGCCAGGATTAGATAGTCTTGGGGGAGGCGCTCCTGTGGTCCTGTAGATCAAGCATAAACAAATCGTCCTCGGGAACTTGCAGTTTCCCAGATCCTTTAAGCAAGTTTAGCGTTTACTGGGAACTCCAGCTCAGCTTGCCAGCTTTGCTTTACTTTTCCTCTTTTAGGCTCAAATGAGAGCGGCAGGGTCAGCTTAGATGTCACAAAGAAGCTTGATGCTGTTTTCGAGAGCTTAGAACACAGTAATCATTCAGGAGAAGTGGCAATTTAACACAAGAGTGTGGGAGGCGTGGTTTTATCAGCTTGCTGGGCTTACTTTGGAGACAAAGGGATGAACCATGGTGAATTGTACGTGGGAGTCGACCAGTTTGTAGCTGCCCTGGCATTTGTTATGCTCTGCCCACTCTTGTGGAGTCTACCCTACCTGAGTTAATATTCAGAAGCAAGCTCAAAGGACTCCAGGGTTAAAAGACTGCTGTCTTTCCCTCAAAGCATTGTCCTTTCTCTCCATGTTTCTGCCTGCCTGAACCCCAGTCTCAAGCTCTTCTACTCTGCATGGCTGCGATGATCTACTTGTGTTCTTGCTATAGAAAACATGCACAACGTTTAAATACGTCCTTTTAGGTGGCAAGCAAGGATGTTCACTGGGCCCACCTAAATAAATGGCCTCTTTTGGTACAACACAGAGAGCTGACTTGTCTTTGCTGTAAGCTTCAGTCTAGCTTTTTGGTAGTATTGTGTGAGACTATTTCTCGGGAGACATGAGCAAATATCTACTCTTCCCACATAGGGGACAACAACAGACCTAGTACAGATACCACCAAATCCTTGGCAAAGCTATGGGTTTTATTAGGTAACATACAGGATTAGCGCACATACAGTATTAGTTACTGTGTTAGGGGCATTAGGGGTTACTTAAAGGATCATAAATGACTCAAAGGGCATTAACAGAAGCCCACCCAGCACTGGTGACAGACAACTCAAGAAAGCTGCGAACCTGGAGCACCCTGTCAGGCAGCTCAACAGGTTGGAGAATGTCCTTTGCGGGGGAAATCAGTAAGTCTGAGCCTTTTCCAAGCAGCTCAGCTTACCTCTGATTCGTCTAGACAGTTTTGTTTTGTTTGCAGTTTATTTAATCTAGACCTGGGGAGAGAGGCCCAGAATATCTGTTCAGTTTTAGGAACTTCCTGAGCTTATGGAGTTTTCTCTGGAGTGTGGGACGTTTTCAACTCCCCTTGGAACATTCTGTGTCTTAACAAGCTTTCCTGTAAGATGGACAGTTTTAGTCTCGAAGGTATGCTATACAAGATATGCTTCCGTGCAAAGGCAACAAGGCTGAAAGGTTTGTAGCTCTGCCCAAATTGTCAACCACCTCCCCCATAACGGTTTAGGGTCACCAGATTCCCACTGCTACAACCTTAAAGTTTTTTTTTTTTTAAATCTAGTTGCATTTAGAGATTTTTGTAATCTCGCTATGCTGTTGGGCAAATCTTTTTGTAAGATTTTTTTTTCTGCCCTTCCTTACCTGCCTAAGCCTTTTTCTGATTGGTTAAAATAAAGAGCTGACTGGCCAATAGCTAGACAGGAGGAGATAGGTGGGACTTGTGGAGAGAAGAAGGCAGCAAAGGAGAGAAGTGGGAGATTTTGTGTGGGGGGGAGAGGAGGTCAGAACTATGAGGACTGAAGAGAGGTGACAAGTGACTCAGGAGAAGGTAGATTGGAGTAAACGGGTTAGTTTGAGTTGTAGAAGTAAGTTGGGCACCAGCATAGACAAAGGCCTTAAGCATTTATAACTAAAAGTCTCAGTGCCATTACTAGGAGTTGGTGCCTCAGTGGCAGTAAGCCAGACTGGCCTCAAAACTTTGCCCTTCTTGCTTTAGCTTCCTAAATGTTGGGATGGCAGGTATGTGCTACTCATCAGTTTAGAAAGATTTTAATGAAGCAGCAGAAATGACTTTATTGAGCCCTACATCTGTACATGAAGTGTTTTTAGGTTCTTCCTGATGAAATGGGAGGTGCCCATGAGGCAATTATGCTGTGATGCAGCAGTTAGCTCACGGGGAAAAGTATTTTGTTGATTTGGTGGTGGTGGTGGTGGTGTCAAGACTGAACTGACTGGCGTTTTCACTACACAACATCCCAAATACAATGAAGTGATTCTACTTTTTTCGAGAAGAACAACTGAAGCTTTGGGAACCAGTGATGAAATGAGAGAAAAGGAGAAATTAGGACAAAAGTGAACAAACTTTCCCAGTCTCACAGCCTTGCATCACAGTAAGACTGTGATAAGCTGGCAATGATTTTTTTTTCATTTTCATTTTTTTCTTTTTTTATTATTTTTCCTGTGCTTCCCAGCTGGCCTTGGATTTACTGTTTCATCCAGGGCTGGGTTCAAATGTACTGTGATCCTGTTCTCTTTGCTTCCCGAGTACTGGCATTATAGGCATGTACCGTGACACACAGTTTGAAACTGTGGATAAGGTGTGTGTGTGTGTGTTGTGTGTGTGCGTAAAACATCTATTTTTCTCATTTGGAGGAGAGAGGCATGCCTGTACCACAGCATATTATGGAGGTCAAATAACAAGATATTTCTGTTGGAGTCAGTTCTCTCTCTCTCTCTTCTCTTTCTCTCTCTCTCTCTCTTTTACTATGTGGTTCCTGGGTATCAAACTCAGGAGACAGGCTTAATAGAAAGCACCCTTAACTGAGTCAACTCACTGGTCACTTTAAATATCTTTAGTTCAAAAGATCAGCATATAATTCTACAACTGAAAGATCAATATAGAGCAATGGAGTTTAAAGTAAGATAGTGAAACTTTATCGATACATTTTACAATCCCACACTGCATCCAACCTTTAGGAATACATTGCCTGGGGCTGGAAAGATGGCTCGGTGTCTGAGCTTGCCCACTGCTCTTCCCAGGACTCATGTGCTGGATCACAGCTGCCTCTAACCCCAGTAGGGAAGGGGAGGAGAACTTCAGAGACCCTGTCAGGTAGATAAGGACACTCCTTTCTGTAGTTGTTCTATCCACAGTCAATCAGTCCTAGCTTTCTTGAAAGCGGATTTATTTTTACGCCTTTGAATGTCTGCCTGACTGTATGTGCATGCACCAAACGTATGCCTGGTGCTCACGGAGGCTCATCAGATCGTCTGGACAGGAGCTACATGATGTACATGCAGAAGTCAGAGCACGGCTTTCAGGGGTCAGTTCTCTCCTTCCACCACGCGGGCACAAGCAATCAAACTCAGATATCAGGCTTGTCAGCGAGCCTCTACCCACCATGCCCTTTTTATTTTATTTTATTTTTTTTACTTATTTACTTATTTATTTTAGATAGGTTAGATTTTCAGTAGCCCAGGCTAGCCTCAAACCAACAATTCTCCTGCCTCTGCCTTCCTAGTGCTTGAAACACGGGCTTGCGCCACCATACCAGACTTAGCGTATCATTAAAACCCAGCATTTACGTTAGTCGCCAAGATAAGAGGAGGCCATATGTTTATTTTTGCTATATATATATATAGCTGAATCGCATATTTTTCATAAATTTTTGAAGCTATATCAATTTCTCAAAAGGATGGGTAATATGCAATCACTACTTCTGTCCTGTGTGACCAGTGGGTAGTGTATCAGAACGAGTTTATCATAGTTTTAACCTAGGAGAATGCAGTAGAGTGCAGCAGAGGTCAGTTAATATTCTATTTGCCTGTCTTATTTTTAAGCTTGACACATGAAAAGCTTGAGTAGTCACAGTGTGTGAGTGCAAATTACCAAAGCAACTTGTCCCAGAATCCTGCGACTTAACAGATTCGTGGAAGCTTGCAGTGGTTGATACCAGCAAATATTTTTTTTCCTATGCATATTAAAGAGACCTGGTTAGTGATGTCACTGTCTTCAAGCTTCTGCAAGGATATTCCTGCTCTATGAGCCGTTGTGCTTCCCAGGGAAGGGAGAACACCAGCATTGCCTGCTTCAGAGAGGGACAACCCATCATTGTTATCCGTAAAACCAAGGTTGCTAGAATGTGACAGTTTGCTTAGTCCCCTCTCTTACACAATATAGGACATCGCCTTAGTGGCTTATCCTTCTCAGGTCCTAGGTTCTCCTGGAAGTTTATTCCTCAGAAGTATCTGTGTTTGGTAATGCTACAGAGTATTTTGCTTTGGGGTTTAACAGTTACCTTCCCCCCCACCATGTTTCTTGTTTGGGAGGACAAAGTTTCCAGGGCTCTTTAGATACCTGATAAGAGTGTTACTAAGATCCAAAGGAACAAAATTCTTACTGTTTAATGGAATGACTAAGAACAAAGAAACACATTTCCAAAGTATTTTAAAATATATATATATATATATATATTCAGAGGTATGAGTTTCCCTTAGATAAAGACTTCTCATTTTCATTCATATTAATTTTTGAAACAGCAGCTAAAATATCTCAAAAAGCCTCCCAAGAATGTTATCTTTTACTCTCAGCAGAAGTATTCATTCCCAATTAAATCCCGACTGAGTTGTTGGTCAGGGGAGTCCAAAAGATTCTCAAAACAATATAGTCTATTGCTATTGCCCCTGGTTGCCTCCGTGAGGTTGAAGGTAAGTCTCTTTTGCTGAAGATGCCACACAGTTTGGACTTGAAAGATTGGAGGTAGAACTGACTTAAAAGCCTCCTTTCCAAAGACTAGCTTTTATAGTACAGGAAAGTGTTATGTAAGCTGCTAAGCGATAGGAGCAATCAGCAGTCCTAAACAGCTGTGATGCCAAGAAGCCCAACAATGACCAGAATGGCAAGCTCTGCCTTGCATATAATTAAATTTTTAATTAATTAAAATATAATCACATCATTTCCGCCTCTCCTCCATCCTATCTCTTCCATAGCCCCTCCCAAATTCATGCAGAACCTCTACTTCAACTGTTGCTGAAGGTGCAATAATGCCACTCGCATCTTGGCAGTAACCAACAGTTGTCTAAATTGGAGTCAAATTCCACTTGCTTCATGAGGGACTCATATGATAAACAGCCTACTGCATATAGCTAGCAAGGTCATGGGTCTCGCAGGAGAACCTACTCCTGCCATTTTTCTAAACCAGTGCAATTCCTAATTGCAGTCCAAACACTTGTTCTTAGCCCCCACAGATTAACTATAGCTGTCACTAATCATTAAATAAGCTTTTTATTTACTTATTTATTTTTGTAACAGGAGACAATGACTGAAAGTCTTAACTAGTCAAAATGCAGAGAACACTTGACCGTGTTCCACCTCCAGTGAATATATATATATATATATGTATAATATATATATATTACTGCACCTAATGTTCAGGGAATATGGGAGAGGAAATGGAGTAAGTAGGAGTCAGAGGAACAGGAAGCTTGCTGTGAGACGACTTGGAAGCTACAGTGATGAAATCACAACATGGCTGCCTAAACAAGAACTGAATAACTCTCACATAAGTTGACACTGCAAGGTCAATGGGAGAAACATGATAGGGTACCACCCCTAAATGAACATCTATGAGCAATTAATAGCTACTAAGAGAGGGAAAATTAGTCTTCCCCGGATATGAGGCTTTCTGATTGGCTATCCAATAACAAGCAGTCAAGCCTAGAAGCATATTCATGCAGGTGACAATGAACGTTATATTTACCGTATTTATTTATTTATATGTATATGCAACAGCAACAATTGAAAAACAGATCATTGATGAATTTGGGAAGAGTTATAGAAGAGAGGATGGAGAGCAGGGGGAAATTATGTAATTATATTTTAATTAATTAAAAGTTTAAAAAGTACAAGGTTTACTTTACAAAAGTTCTCTCTCCCTGAATACAATCCATTCATTAAAACAATCATATGTTATTTGGCCTACATGTATATTTTTTATCTTCATTGCTTTAGTTTCTATGCACTGAGATCATGAATCTGCAAAGAATATACCTCTCAGTGAACCGCCTTTTTATCTTTTGTTTCTGTTCTGATTCCTTTCCATAGAGCTTTGGCATTATCAAAACTAATGAAAATTTCACCACAATGTAATGTTTTATCAGCTCATATCAATTAGTTTCCTGAAGCTCAGAGAAGCACTGGAATCCATCATCAGGAAGTCCTTTATAACTCAACAACTCTTTCTCTCTCCCCAGCTGAAGCACCCGAGGCAGAGAGAGTAAAGTGATACACGCTAGCATACCATGGCAATACAACTTCATCTGTCAACTCTTGGCTTCAGCATCTTGGGGAATTCTGACATGGGGAAATATTTCAAAGCAATTGTATTGTCCTTTGGATGAAACCCAAATCTAGTTGTTTTGAAGATAAGAAAAAAGTTTCCCATTAGGTCTGTTATCATATTGTCATTAAACATTTTTTTTTAGTATTTTGTGCAGAGTTCCGGCTGAACACTGAGACTATTAATATGAGTCATGTGAATGACAGAGTCCTTTATCTCCTGTATGACTTTCTCACAAGCTGAGACACTGTAAAGATAGTTGCCTTGACTGTGATATTATATGTTAATAGAGTCTGCTATAGCAGGCACTGTGCTTGTTGATCGTGATGTTAAAGAGAACTTAGATGGAAGGCCATTAGCCCAACAGGAACTTTAGAGAAGCCTTTCTGAAGAAATAACATATGTTGTTATAGTAGAGATGAGCATGGAATGAGGGCATTTTGATGAATGAGGTGAAGAGGATAAGTGAAAAGATGAAAGGATGTGATTATGTAAAATGGCACGGACATACCTGCTATTTGCCACTTCGAGTGCCTAAGACACCAGAACTAGAGAGCTGGCAGGAAAAGCCAGAGTTCTCTGAAGGAGAAAGAGTTTCATGGAAAGAATCAGCCAGTGCCTAGATTCCACGAGAGACCCTCGCTGAAGGAACTTCAGGGACCTTCTCTAGAAAAACCCCATCAACTCCTCAGGCTAATTTTTAACTACAGTATAGAATTGGGGCAATAGATTTCTACCACGTAGAGGTAAATTAAAGAGATTTGACCTATGATATAGAAATAAAGCAGAAGTTTAGCTTAATTAAAGACTGGATTTTTTTCTCCAGAGGTACAACACAGATACACATTTTAGCATAGTAATTTATTTGGGCAATATTAACTAAAACATGTGTCGTGAATATTCAGTGTGTCTGAGGTTACGGCCCGCATTAAGATTAACTTGAAAACGAGAACAATTTTATAGACTTAGCTCAGACTGCCGCACCCCTCAGTTCCATGTATCATTCTTAGTTTCTGACTTTTCAGACTAAAGTATCTTTACTAGTGAGTGAGGAGAGACAGAAAGGCCTTTGCTGTGCTCTCATTCCCCTAACCCCTCTTTAGCTCTGCGGGACTAGAGAAAAGTCTGTTCTCTGGTGTGCACTGCATACAAACCATTCACAGTTGACCACATCCGCTGGCCAAACCTCACTTACCAGTCCCAAGGAATGTACAAACTCAGGCTTCAGAACACAGCCTGACTGATCAGTCTGGCTGTCTAAATTGGGAACTAATTAAATGTTTTAACCTTGGCAGCCTCCTGTAGAAAAGTCTCTCCTCATTTAAGCAGAACAGCCATCCATTCTGAAGCAAACATTCCAAAGGAGCCCTCTGGGGGTTGGGGGTGGGGGGTGTGGATTCAGTCAGACAACAAGGAACGGTTACTTCTGACTGTGTCACAATGCATTGCTTCCTCTGTGTTTATGCGCAGACGGACACAGGGTGTGTGTGTAGCCTTACCACACGGAAGGAATTAGGTTACATTTTCTTTGATGTAATCAAAAAGACTCTTCTCCTCCCTCTCTGTAGGATTTCAGTCCAGCCCACCAGCACTGATAAAATATTGTATTTATAACCTACATGATTCAGAGTGATGCTTAACACATTCTGGATGCCATTTAGATGTGGGAAGACTAAGAGGCTAAGATGGACATTTCATTTCCATTCAAAAGTATGCTAAGCACAGGGGTAGAGCCTGTGATCGCTTAGAGGTGGAGGCTGGGAAGAGCAGGGGGTGTGTGGAACGCCAGCCTGGGTTCTATAGCAAGACTCTACCCAAAAAAAAACCTTATTTGATGAGGCCTAAGAGATAGTTCCATGGCTAAGAGCACTTGCCACTCTTCCTGGGGACCCAGTTCCATTCTCAGCACCCATATGGGAAGGCTCAGAATCGCCTTTAACGCCGCTCCTGGGACTAGGACGGTTCTGACCTCCTCAGGCACAAGTACTTGTGTCCACACAGACACACAGGCACACATGCATAGATCTGAAAATGTAGAGAAGTGTTTAAAGAATCTCCCCCACATATAGCAGTATTCAAAGTGACAAAGCTCCTGTGCATTTCTCAGGAAGAGCTTCCGCTTGTACCAAGAGCTCACAAGCTCTGGAAGAGCAGCTGATTTAGACTGGGTTTTGTGAAATTAAGACCAAAATTGCATGGGAAGACTAAAAAAGGGAAGTTGTTTTCAAAGGAAGCGATTCCTCCCGGACTTCTACACATTCTCAGAAGCCCAGGGACGTTTAGCATAACATCTCCTATGTTGCTGATCATAGACAATATAATTCCATCATTGTGGAGCAAACTTAGGAACAGCTGCCACAGGCAGACAAACATGACTGCAAGTGGTCAGTATCTGATCTGGGGAAAAAGTCATTTAGCACGAAGGCCACTGTCAATGTTCAGTGACCTGAATCCTTAGCAAAGATGGGAAATCATGCAATGTGGTCTTAAAATGACACACAAGCTGAAGCAGACATAGAGAAAAGAAAGCCTTGACAGAGTGAGGTCAACTCTAAGGTGGAGACGAAGGGCAGGGAAGTAATCCTAAGGGTGGAGACTCAGAAATATTCTGGAAGGAAAGAACTAGCGGATATATTTTATACGTGATTATATATTTTCACAGCGCTGGGAGTTGGCCGAGTTAATGGAATGAGATGAGATCCCAGGAAGAGGACAGACAGTCACAGCAATGAGTACAGAACAGGATTCACACTGGGAGAGAAGGGATTGTAGGCAACGAGAAGAGCCTCCTCTGGAAACAAACAGCACTGTTCGCAGTGAAAACCAAATTAACCAAAAACCAGAAAAAATAGACAAGAACAATTTTGAAATGTTCACAAGACGTGTATCAGCATATTCTGAAAGCAACTATCAGCACATCCAAGACTCATACAGACGTCTATCGCTACGGTGCTCATAGAAGTCAAATAAATGAACACACCGTGACACAGATTCTAGAGACAGCTCAACAGGAAGATAATTTACAGCTTTTGGAGAGGACATGTGTTTGGTTCCTGGAACTCACAACCACCTGTAACTCCAGGCTCAGGAAATCTGATACCCTTAATGCATGCTCATGCAGTCTGTGTGTGTGTGTGTGCGCGTGCGCGCGCGCACGTGCATGTGCGCATGTGTGTCTGTCTCTGTAGCTCTTGCTCTCTGTGTATATCTGTTTGTCTGTCTGCCTCTCTATCTCTCTCACATACACATTTTAAAAATTTATTTTCAAAAGTTGGACTTTATCCTCTGACAATAGTGAGCCAGTGAATTATTTTGACAATATAAATGCACGAAATACAGAAGACCAAAGAGGTCCACAGAAGTTCTAGATACTGACACTGAAGTTTCTATGGAAATCAAAAACATAAAAATCACTTAAAAACACACTAGAAAAGGAGAAAAGCGAGTAGAGCAAGGATTCATGTGCTAGCTGCTACTAAGACTTACTGTAAAAACAACCCTAAATATGTTCTCTAACAAAAAGACAAGCCAACGAGGGTATAAGCATGCACACAAAAGAGCTCTTCAGTTTCAGTAAGCAGGGCGTTAAGCCATAGGGGCTCACATGGCTCCTCTCCTCAGATAGTGACGTGTCACCTCCATAGTTCTCTGCGTTGCTTGGGTACAGAGCAAGCCAGTTGGCAAGCTACTCTATCACAAGCTGAACACTGGATTTCCCTTGCTCCCTGTCCATGAGAGTGGTAACGTCAGCTTCTGCAAACCTTCTAAGGAAATGAACTGGACTAAGAGACAGCTGGATTTAGATCAGAGCATGCAGAGGGAACCGAGAGACCAATCAGGGGTTGAAGAAAAAGGAAGTTGTTGAGAGTCGACAGCAGGAAGAGACTTGTTTACCCACCAGAGTCACCACCAAGCCCCAAACATCACTTAGGACAACAGACCCACAGCAAGGGCTTAGACAGGCCTCTGGGCTTGTTTAAAGAGTCACCGTGTGGCCTGGGCTCTCACCTTCCACGCCGGCGTTGAGTGCGCGCTATTGTCAGGTTCACTAACGCCAGAGCTCAAGACACTGGCGTGCAGCATGAGCCAGCGTTTCCTCTGCCTCTTGGGCATGTTTACTGAGGTGTGGTGTTTTGCAAAGCCTTTAATAAGCAGTACGCCATGTTCTCCGAACCTTTATTTTTCTAAATGTGTGGGGAGGACACTGTTTTCTGCTCCTTTGCCAGCATTCCAGAACATTCCTACCACTGGGAATTCAATGCCACCCTCTGAAAGTAGACACTGTGACCAGAGCTTTGTACTGCAATACTATATTCACATTTTCTAAATAAGAGGGACATGACTTTGCATGCAATCCCAGACAGAGGACCATGAATGTATCAAGTAGAAATCTTTTTTCTAAAGGCAATGTACATAGAAAAGAACAGCATTCATGTTTGCCTGCAGTATCTTATGAGACAAAAATGGTAAATAAACCTTTCATTAATATCTTCTTCATGTCTTTTTGATTCATTCTGGAATTAATTATAATGACTTAGACCAGAAGCACTGTATGTGAAAGCCACGTCTTGGCTAAATGATGTAGATATCTGTATTCCTGTATATGAACATAGGACTCTTTCTAGTTTGCCACTATGGACCTGACTCTCCTTGTGGAATGGCTGCACTGGCTGAATTTTCTTTCTTCTGCCTGAGAAAATGTGGAGGAGAATTGCATCTGGTTGACAAGCAGACTCATGGAACGGGATCATAAAAGGAAACTATTTTTTTGTCCCTTTCAGCTTAGAGATGGAGGTTTACCAAGATTGCACATAGAAGACATTTCCTACCTAACCAGAGAACAGTTTTAGACTTCACCAAAATGCTTGCCAACTTTGAAGGATGTGACCAATTCCCAGGGTGGTGAACTGGCCGTGCCCCTGTTTTAAGAAGGATGTGTTTGGGTTTCTTTTTATTAGTACCATTATTTCTTTCCACGGTAGACTGCAGTTGCTTGATGTGTCATTTCCAGAGTGCACCATCATGGAACTTGTGATCTACTGTACTGCAGGGGTGGGGCATCCCTATCCAGTAAAATGCTTTGGAAACTAAATGTTGGGCCCTGACATTTGAAAGGAATGATCTGAGAGAAAGTGACAAATGACCGATAACCTGTAGAAACTGCCTCTGAAGATGAAGTTTTAAACTTTCACCTTGAAATATCAAATGTGAAAATAAAATCCTATATGAAGAAATATGAAATTTTTTTCTCCAAAATTTGTAGAGATAGAAAACTTAGGAAAGCAGTTGGTCTCTCTCTTCCACACACATACACACACACAGTCCACACGACCTTGCATTTACTGTAAAGGCAATTCATTTTAAATGTCTATGTTTTAAAATGTACCCTACCATTAAAGTATGATCAAGGCCTTTTAACCCCATTAGTCATTAGACAACAGTGCCAATGAGCTCTGAGATTGTTTAATGTCTACAAAAATTATTAAAATATAAAGAAATCAACTAAAAAAATTAGAAGCCCTCCTGTATACCAAAGACAAAAGGGCCGAGAAAGAAATCAGGGTAACAAAACCCTTCCCAACAGCCAATAATAAAATAAACTACCTTGGGGTGACTCTAACTAAGCAAGTGAGAGAGAGACCTTTTTGAAAAAAACTTCAAGTCTCTGAAGAAAAAAAAAATTGAAGAAGAGATCAGAAGATCTCCCATGCTCATGGATTGGTAGGATTAACAGTGAACATGTCTATCCCGCCAAAAGCAATCTAAAGATTCAATGCAATTTCCATCAAAATACCAACACAATTCTTTACAGAACTTGAAAGAAAAATTCTCAGCTTCATATGGAGAAACAAAAAGCCCAGAATTTCCAAAACGATCCTGTATAACAACAGATCATCTGGAGGTATCTCCATCCCTGATCTCAAGTTGTACTACAGAGCAATACTAATAAAAACCACATGGTATTGGCATAGAAACAGAAAGAAGGATCAATGGAACCAAATAGAGGACCCAGAAATAAATGCACACATCTATGAATACTCGATTTTTGACAAAGAAGCCAAAACCATTCAACAGAAAAAAGACAGCATCTTCAACAAATGGTGCTGGTCCAACTGGATGTCTACATGCAGAAAAATGAAAGTAGGTCCATATTTATCACCCTGCACAAAACTAAAGTCCAAGTGGATCAAAGACCTCAATATAAAACCAGATACACTAAGTCAGTTAGGAGAAAAAGTGGGGAAGAGCCTAGAACTCATTAGCACAGGAGACAACTTCCTGAACGGAACACCAACAGCACAGGTTCTAAGATCAACAATCAATAAATGGCACCTCATGAAACTGAAAAGCTTCTGTAAAACAAAAGACATTGTTGTCAGAACAAAACAACAGCCTACAGACTGGGAAAGGATCTTCACCAGCCCTATATCTGACAGAGGACTGATATCCAGAATATAAAAAGAACTAAAGAAGTTAAAAAGCAATAAATCAAGTAATTCAATTAAAAAAATGGGGTACAGAGCTAAACAGAGAATTCTCTGTAGAGGAATATGGAATGGCAGAGAAACACTTAAAGAGATGCTAATGTCCTTAGCCATCAGAGAGATGCAAATCAAAACGATCCTGAGATTTCACCTTACACCCATCAGAATGGCTAAGATCAAAAATGCAAGTGACAACACGTGCTGGAGAGGTTGTGGAGAAAAGGGAACCCTTCTCCATTGCTGAATGTAAACTTGTACAACCACTCTGGAAATCAGTCTGGCGCTTTCTTAGACAATTAGGAATAGTGCTTCCTCAAGATCCAGCCATACCAATCCTAGGCATATATCCAAAAGATGCTCAAGTACATAGCAAGGACATTTGCTCAACCATGTTTGTAGCAGCTTTATTCGTAATAGCCAGAACCTGGAAACAACCCAGATGTCCATCAACGGAGGAATGGATACAGAAATTGTGGTACTTTTACACAATGGAAATACTACTCAGCAATTAAAAACAAGGAAATCATGAAATTTGCAGACAAATGGTGGGATCTGGAAAAGATCATCTTGAGTGAGGTATCCTAGAAGCAGAAAGACACACACGGTATATACTCACTTATAAGTGGATACTAGACCTATAAGATAAGATAAGATAAACATACTAAAATCTGTACATCTAAAGAAACTAAACAAGAAAGAGGACCCTAGGTAAGATGATCAATCCTCATTTAGAAAGACAAATGGGATGGACATTGGAAGTAGGAAAAAAAAAGTAACAGGACAGGAGCCTACCACAGAGGGCCTCTGAAAGACTACCTAGCAGTGTATCAAAGCAGATACTGAGACTTATAACCAAACCTTCCACAGAGTACAGGGAATCGTATGAAAGAAGGAGAAGTTAGTATGACCTGGAGAGGACAGGAGCTCCACACGGACCAATATATTTGGGCACAGGGGTCTTTTGTGAGACTATCTCCAACCAAGGACCATGTATGGTTATAACCTAGAACCTCTGCTGGGATGTAACCCATGGTATCTCAGTATCCAAGTGGGTACCCTAGTAAGGGGAACATGGATTATTTCTGACATGAACTCAATGGCTGGCTCTTTGACCTCCCCCTGCCACCCGAGGAGGAGCAGCTCTGCTAGGTCACAGAGGAGGACTTTGCAACCCGGCCTGAAGATACCTGATAAGCTAGGGTCAGATGAGAGGGGAGGAGGTCCTCCTCTATCAGTGGACTTGGAAAGGGCTAGGGAGAAGCTGAGGGAGGGTGGGATTGGGAGGGAATGAGGGAACAGGATACAGCTGGGATACAAAGTTAATAAACTGTAACTAATATTAAAAACTAAAAATTTAATTAAAAAGCATAAAAAAGAGTAGCCTCTAAACTACAAAATAAAGGTTCAAAATGGAAATCAATCGATGCTTAACTGAAAATGTTAGGAAAATAACATTATATCAACTAATCAACTGCAACTCTACTCTCACAATTCTAGCATATATTACATTTAGTTTGCTTGATAGTTCATACATGTTGTGTGGCCAAAACTCAGGAGCACAAGGGCCTGAGAACTGCCCTCAATAAAATCAGTAGAATCAATATGGAAATCCATGCTTTCCTGGAGTCATTGGGAATTAGACAATGCAAAAGTGAGAATGGAGAAAGGCAGTATTAAACAACAAAACAGCAGTGGACTTGGGGAAAATAACTACTTCCATGTCTCCCAAGAATAAGCAATGCTGGCTGAAACTGATCCCCGCTCTGGATTTGGACTTACTATATAATAACATCTTTTTGCTTGATTTTCAAAGCAAGTTTATTTTAGCATAGGTAAATATGCTAATAACATCTCATTCTGGATCCTATTATGCCCCCTATGGACACTCCCTTGAGTACTGAAGTCTAGTATGGGTATTGGGTATTGATTCAATGGGAGTAAATTTTAAATGTGAAGGAGGGCCTGGCTCAAAGCAAGCCTGGGCCTGGGAAGGACTAGTACACGCAGACATTGCGTAGAGTTTACTTGAGGACCTGGCTTGTGTTTAGATATGATAGCTGAATCCTCAATATTACAGGTAGAATCCATTTCCCAGACAACAAATAGAGCAATTGGGAAAATGGTATCCTCATTGTAGTATAATCTCTATTCTATGGCTTTAATGGAGAAAGTCAGATATGTTTTTCTGAAGACTATTTTCGGTGTTCTTTCAATCTCTGCCCGTCTGTCTGTCTGTCTCTTTCACACACACACACACACACACACACACACACACACACACTCACACAAACTTAATATTCCGGGGGTAATTATGCTAATTTATGATTAGGATCTAAACAAACAACATTCTAGCTCATAACCAAGACCAAGGCGATTGGCAGTGTGCAACGCCATACAAATTGTCAGAAAACAAGTAATTTTCAGGCTTTTATTCATTATTCATGAAACTGCTTTTGAACCTCTTACCCAGAAAAGTAAAAATAACATCAGGCCAGGAGGTAAATTAGGAGGGAAGGGAGCCATGCATACAAAGCAGAAGCAAGGGAAAACAGAGAAGGAAGTCACTAAATTAATTTAACAAAACTAAGATTGACTCCCAGTAACTTCCTGTTAATCTTTTTATATAACTAACCTAACTTGTAATGATTCTGTTCATTTGAAGCACTGTTAAAACTGAGGCCGAGCAGAAATTTCTTTATCATTTTCCTTGTTTGATTTCTTGGTTGGGTCTTTCCCAGTTCCCTGCAGTTTCTGAAATCAGCGGCCTCATCAACTGCTATTTTTGCTTCTGCTTTCAGCTTTCTGATGTAGGCTTTTCACTATGTAGTCCAGGCTAGGCTTGAGCTCAACAGCAATCCTCCCACCCCAGCTTCCAATATATTGGGATTACAGATATAAGCCACACCTGTCTGGAACTTTAGCTTAAAAGCATTGTCATTCTCTCTGAATGAATAAATAAAGCTTTATGCTTTC
Source organism: Psammomys obesus (assembly GCF_907164565.1). Taxonomy (NCBI): domain Eukaryota; kingdom Metazoa; phylum Chordata; class Mammalia; order Rodentia; family Muridae; genus Psammomys; species Psammomys obesus. The sequence goes on from NW_026585797.1 coordinate 19,533,881, forward strand.
TACTAAGAAGATACTAAAAAACAAAACAAAACAGAACAAAACAAACAAAAAACCCATCACTTCCCTTGTGTTGTAATTTTTTAAATCTAATTTAAAATAAATGTGCACCTATCTATTGTAGATTTTTAATTGGTACCTATGGGAAATTACTATCCTGTCTACCGTTCTCATCCTTTCACAATCTTACCTTCTAGAACAGAGGTTTTTAAAAATTATTTATTCACTCATTTATTTTTGTGTGTACATGTGTGTATGTGTGTGCAGATGTCTGAGCTGGCTGGCCATCAAGGCCCCAAGACCTGCCTGTCTCTGTCCTCCAATGGCTATATTTAGAAAGATGTGTCTGCAATGGAAGACAATAGGGCTGCTTCTAGGTGAATAGGAAGGCCTCTCTGAAGGGTGATATGATACCTGACAACAAAATTGCACATGGCATTAATCCGAGGCAAACAACATCGCAGCTCAGAAGTGAATGTTTATTTTGCAGAACTAGCTAGGCTTTCTTAACTCATTTGGCCTTTACTCTAGCAAACTGAGGCCGAAAAACGAAAGTCACTAGTGTGCTAAAGTAAGATATCACAGAGTAAAGGGTTATCTTTAAGAGATATTATTCATTGTACAGATTTATTGTTCTGTTTTAGATGGTAAGGAGCATCTTTTCAGCATGGTGTTCTTTAGAGGCTATATATGCATCTAGATTCCACTCTCAATTCTGAGTCTAGGGAAGTAGAGAAAGAAAAGGTTTTATCCTTTGTCATCCCTGTAAGGAAAATGGAGAGGAAGATGACAAGAAAGAAAACTGTAGTCAGGTGATCTGTCAAGCTTCCTCAGTGTGAGTCCCACTGAATTCACTGAGCTCTGTCCGTGCCTTCAGCCACACCCCATCAGTGCCTGGAAGGGACAAACACTGTGGAGAGATGTGCAGATGTGCTACTGTAAAACCACCCACACCACGGGAGCTTGTTCCACTGATAAATCTCTGCAACATGCTTAGTTTTGTCTTCTGGGTTTGGTCTGGAGATGGCGTCTAGTCAAGTCACTCAAGACAGCCTTGAATTCCCGGTCCCCCTGCCTTTGGCTTCTGACTCAGTGTGTGCACTTGACTGCCTGGTGCATGCCTTTGTACATTACTTCCTGTTGAGTAGACCCAATACCCTGATATTTTCCTTTAGTCAGTTCAGCTTCCCATCTGCCTCTTCTGCTTTTCTGCAAAATGGCTCAATGGAACATGGTACTCTGACAGGTGACCTTTTAGTTGTATGTATGTAATTGCGTTTATAAGTATTGTTATGGGTTGAATCTGGAATGACCCCACAAGTTTATGTTTTAAATATTTGTTCTGCACTCCGTGGCACTATTTCAGGAGACTGTGTTTTGATCATTGTTTTATTGTTGTGGTAAAATACTGAGATAACTTGTAGGAGGATGAATTTATTTGGGCTTGTGGTTCCAGGGAAAGAAGTCTATCACACCACACACACACTGCACATACACACACAGACACACGAACACACACAACCTAATAATCTTAGCACATGACGTGACCAATGGAGTTATAAAGTCATCTGTTCAATTGTTTTGTTGGAAAAATGACAAAAATCAGTGTTAATTCTGGTAATAGAACCCAATGGTCAAAAATATGTATTTTAGATTTTTATAGGTCTTTTTAAAGACTTTCTTTTCACTTTAAAAATGACAGGAGCAGCCTTGCTAGGCTACAGAAGAAGACATTGCAACCAGGCCTGAAGAGACTTGATGAGCTAGGGTCAGATGGAAGGGGAGGAGGTCCTCCCCTATTAGTGGACTTGGAAAGGGGCAGGGAGGAGATGAGAGAGGGAGGGTGGGATTGGGAGGGAAGGAGGGAGGGGGCTAAGGCTGGGATACAAAGTAAATAACCTGTGATTTATATAAAAAATTAATTAAAAATATGACAGTAATAATATTTATACCTCTTATAGGGTAGAGAGGGTTCTTGAGCTAGTGAACACCCCTCGTGGAATCTGGGTACAGCTGGTAGTGTCATCAGCAGAACACACATTTGAACACTTTTGGTTTTAACCCCATTGTGTGTTCTCAGACTGATGAACTGCTTTTTCGCTTGCTTCTGACAAGGTCTTTCTATGTAATCCCAGCTAGCTTGGTATTCACTATACAGTCTAGACTAGATTTGGAACTCAGTGTCTTCATCCCTGTTGCTGGAATTACAGGCATGTATCACCATGCTTTGCTCGTTCACATTTAGGTCTCTAAAGTAATACCTAATGCTATTTGGTATTGACAGTTGGAAGTACATCAAAACACACCCTTGTACATTATTTTGTTTGGTTTACTCTATAAAATCTAAGGTAAGCACTCATGAGAATCCCATTTTTGATGGGAATTTTACCTTCTTCAGTATGTAGTTGCTTGCTAGGTCAAAGGCTTGACAAGAGAGACTAGGAAGATGAGTCTGAGGCCTCACCTTTGTAACAGCGTTAGAAAGTGGCCAACAGCTTTCTAATGTAGATCTGATGTCTTTGTTGGGTTAAGTGAAAGAAAGGTCCCTTTCTCTTAAGCCTGGTATAGACAGAGCCAGTGAGAAGTACCACTGTCCACACTCCTGTGTGGTCACAGGGAGAGCTGTAGGACATGGCTTCTTCTAAAGGAGAGCTCAACGCGCCAATGTAAATAAGCACTTTTATAGAAAGGAAAAAAGTATATTTCTTGTATTTTTACAGCTAAATAGCCAAGTTGCTGCACTAATCTGTCCAGGTCTCATAGTATCAAAAGTTTAAAAAATTCAAGGAAATCTTCTCAATACTAGTAAAAATAATTGGAGCCAGTTTTGGGGAGGAAAGTCTTCTCTAGTCTGCCATCTCATCTAAACCGGTATCTTTGTCTATTTTATACAACAGCACCATCTTCCTTTCAAAATGAGTGAACCTTTCCATCATTCTACTAGCAAGCCACTAAACCACCCAGGCTCTGGTTCTCCCACGTTGCTTGAGGAAAGCCAGATCCAGCAGATGTAAAGACCATTGGAACCACTGCAACAACACTATAGAGACATTTCACTTGTCATCTTTGCTTTTCATTAACATTTCTCCATGAAAGTTACCCTCGGGTCAGGAGACAGGAAGCCAGAAGAAACGTTCTGGTGTTAGCCTAAGAGTCTACGCTATTACACAAGATAATTTCATTCTGTGTCTCGTTCTTCCCCAGCCCCCGAAGAGTTTAAGTTGTGGATTTTGCTGTCTTGTGGTTGTTTTATTAAGGCTGAGTGTTGCTTTGAGGCCAAGGCTGGCTTTGAACTCAAGCTAATCTCATATCTTAGCCTTCCGAGTGTTTCAATGTCACACCACTGTGTTCCGATCCCATCCACCCAAAGAAGCGCTGAGCTGGGCGTGAACTGCCCTTCCACTTTTGAACAGGCAGAGCAGTCTATCTGCACTCACACAGGGGTCAGAATCTATTACACCCCAGGGACAGTTCCTGCAGTCAGAGTGGTCACAGACTGAGAGATAGCACTCAAGAGCATTCGGTCACACACATACGTTTCCATTATCCCACAGCATGCTTCCAGCTCTGCTTTCTCTTGGGTCACTGAAATAACCCTTGCAGAGTTCAGCAGCCGCTCAAGGAAGACCATCTTTTTCACTTCACCATGTATGGTTTCCATCCCACTGCTTCCATTTCCATGTCACACACTGTTTCTGTACTCCCAGGCTTGCCACGGGGTCACCTCTTCCCTATATGGGAACACACTCTTGTTGGGAAGAGGAACGTAGAAAGTCTACCCAATCGCTAGCGGCTTCAGTTCTTAATACAGCACTGAAAGGTTGAGTATCTCCTCTTGGTGCTATAAATAGGTTCTGTGTCTATCCCTGTAGCTCACTGGGAAAGAATGCAAACAGTCCCAGGAATGAACACTCAGGAAGGCTGCACTGTCTGGTGAGAGCTATTTTACTTTACATGACACCATCATCTTCCAGATACGGAGAAGGCCTTACATTTCTAGCCTGTGAGTTTCTCACCCTTGGGAATGACGTTATATATGAGAGAAAGGGGCAGGAAAGGAGTGAAAAAAATGTGCTGAACAATGCCTTTCCTCCTGAGTTGATCTTTAAAGGAACATTCAATATTTTACCCAAATCTGTCTTGCTATATTCTCTAGGAACAAATATTATTCACATAAAGTTGATTTTCACGTACAGGTAGTGTTCACAGAAATATCTATCATGTAAAGATAGCCAGGACCCCAACAGCACAAAACAAGATAAGACTGGAGACACAGGGTTGAGTCTGAAAAATAGAGACTTTCTGAGTGTGAACTTGTTCTTCTTCTCCTGTTCAAGAGAGTCAGGAGTGAGAAAGAGTCTATATAATCCTAACGACATTCATTACTTTGAGTTGAAACCAGACAACTTTGTATATAAAAGATGAAGATAGTTGCAACTGGAAAATTGGCAGCTCCCATAAACTGCCAATAAATACAGAGGGGATTTTGAAATTTGGATTTCGGAACCCAGAAATATTTCTTTCCTGCCACCAGATAAGAAGGTACTTGAGCAAATATTAGGCGTCTTGATTATGGTAACAAAATAGAGTTCTACAGAGTCCCGGTAGCCTTAGAGTGTAGATAGTTTGCCTTGCATTAAGATCACCGTATCACAAATGTGCCTGCGCCTGTGACCTTCGGCTTCTGTGTGGCTACTGTTTCTTTATTCAGCTGAATTCCTAGTGCTGGAGTTGGGAAGTTGGATGCTGTCTGTATTTCTGAATGAACAGTTTTAATGATTCTAAATTCTTCAGAGGGTAAAGAACTATGTTCAGAGATGATGATCTAGGGGCAAGGAAAGTGTCCCCGTGGATAAAATAATTGCCTTGAAAGTATGAGGACCTGAGTTCAGATCCCTCATCCATCTAAAAATCCAGATGTGCTGGCACTGGCTGCTGGGGGACAGGGTGGAGGGGAGCAGATGTGGTGTTCACTGGCCAGCCAGTCTAGCCAAAATAGCAAGCTCCATTTTCAGGGAGAGGCCCCGTATCAAACACTTAGATAAAATTAAAATTTTTTTTTATGTTACCAGAAGGGCTTATATGCCCTAGGCAAATGCTGTTTGAGTATACCTCACTCATCCCTTAAGATAAAATTGTGATAATCACAGAAAAGTCATGGCATTCATAATGCTAACTCATGTCTATCATGTCTAAATAAGTAAGTCTATCAATGTCAAGAGAACTTAAAACTAAATAACCTTGACCCCTTTTTATTTGAAAAAGAATAAAAACTGTGCTGGAGAGATGGCTCAGAGGGTAAGTGTACTGTCTGCTCTTCCAGAGGTCCTGAGTTCAATTCCCAGCAACCACATGATGGCTCACAACCATCTATACCGGAATCTGATGCCCTCTTCTGGTATACAGATATACATGCCGATAGAGCACTCATATATAAAATAAACAAAATCTTTAAATATATATATATATATATATATATATATATATATATATATATATATA